>NC_039489.1:6000511-6375498 GCF_003590095.1 Trichoplusia ni | reverse complement strand
ATTTTATTTGTTTCAGGGCACCCGAAAATCAAGCTATTTGTGACACAAGGAGGTCTACAATCAACAGACAAGCCATAACTGCTGGTGTTCCATTGATTGGTATGCCAATGTTTGCGGATCAGTTTTTCAATGTTGAAAAATATCAATATCATAAGATCGGTGTCCGGTTAGACTTGAAATACCTAACAGAGGAACAGTTTAGAAACACTATCACCAAGGTTATTTCAGACGACAGGTGGGTTTATGATTTTTTTCTTTACTTGTTTTAGTATTCCGTATTCAAGGAGCAAAAATCTTACGAACAGATGTATGTATTACCGTTGCCGCTAAAATATAGGTACTGAAAATAAAAATTATTGTTAATGTGTTGGTCTGATCCTAAGGCTCAAACCTGTTTGTGCGGAATTCTCACTGTCGTGAGTGAGACCTTAATTTGACGATGTATTCCAAGAAGTTTTTGTTTTTTTTCTAGTTTTCGTCAAAATATAATAAAACTGCATGGTTTGATGCGTGACGAGGTGCAGACTCCACTGGAGCGCGCCGTGTGGTGGACGGAGTACGTGCTGCGGCACGGCGGCGCGAAGCACCTGCGCTCGCCCGCCGCCAACATCTCGTGGGCGGAGTACCTGGAACTGGAGCTGGTGTTCACATTACTTGGAGGAGTAATAGTTGCTGTAGCTTTAGGTGTCTTCGTAGTTATTACAATTTATAAGCAGTTATTGAGAAAATGTTTTAGTGCTTCCAAAATAAAACGTTCCTGAATAGAATAGTATAATGTAAATATTTAAGTTGCAAAAACTGAAGTCATAATAAATAAAATGATGCATAATTGGGAGTATTATTTAAACCTTAAAATGAACAAGTCAAACAAATCTATTCGTATAATGAAATCTTATATAAGTGGTCTACCAAATGCAAGATCATGATTCATTATTAAATGATGCAACGGGTTACCCATTATCGGAATTGCCAGACTAGTTTTGGTCCCGGAGCCCTTAATTCGAGTTGAAGCGACGGCAATTACTCGCCCCCGACAGTAAATACAAGACTTCAATATGTATAAATCATAAATTCAAATAAACTGGAATGATTTTTTCCCTGGAGTCACTTGTGCTTAATAATGTCACTCATATCTCACAATGGTTAAAACAATTGTTAATTTAGCAATGAATCTTCATATCAGTTTAGATTGCAGACTTATGTTTAATACGAAAATCTGAAAAAATCCAACAAACAACTCTGGCTACAAAGAGATTTGTCAATTGCGTCTGATATGATTAATGTAGGTTACAAAATGAAAGGCCTAAATACTCTGCAGATGTTTTAATTAAAATTTGAATTATATACTTAATATCATTTTTCCTGATTCTTAAATCAGCACGACCATTGGGATGAAATAGCCTATCTTGACATTTAAATGTGCCTAGATGAAAAAACCCGCTGCAAAAGCATTTTAGTAATTTTGTGTATCAATGGCAAAATTGGATTAATGTAAAACGAGGGTTCCACAATCGAAGCCTCCCAGCGTTTTCTTCTTCTAGTAAAACAGCCACTAACAACCAAAACACTTAATCATATTTCTTTTTCTCACTTATTTTCTACCTTTGTAACAAAATATTAAAACAAACTGCTAAAGATTGGTCACGTGGTTGTGAAAATACTTATTCGTGCTTAGTCTACAACACAGGTCACAGTCACATCAGGAACTTTTAACTTTGACAGCAGTTCTGTATTTCCTTAAAAAGTACTTGTAAAACGAAATTGCTATGATGACACAAAGCAGTTAACGCAACTAATAGTCCTGCCATTAATGTGAGCACCCAGTTCCAGTTCTAGATACTCCGCCCACGAGATGTTGGCGGCGGGCGAGCGCAGGTGCTTCGCGCCACCCGGCCGCAGCACGTACTCCGTCCACCACACGGCGCGCTCCAGTGGGAGTCTGCACCTCGTCACGCATCAGACTGCGTAGTTTGATTATGTTCTGTCGATAGCTATAAAAATAAAACATGAATTGTTAGTACAGTAGATCCATACATGATATGAAAAAAATATGATGAATCTCATCCAAAATGTTACCTGTCATCTCCAATAACTTTGAGCAGTGTGTTTTTTGAAGTTTTCAATAGTAATATCTTCTAAATCCAAGCGAACACCGATTTTATGATATACATATTTTTCAACATTGTACCATTGATCCCCCATAATTGGGACTCCAACCAATGGAACGCCAGCTGTTATCCGCTTCGTCAGTTGATTGTAGACCTCCTTGAGTCACAAATACTTTGATTTTTGGATGTTCTGAAACAAACAAAATAGACTTTACATTCCTGAACACCATCATCATTATCATCATCCTAGCCTTAGTCCGAGTTTCCATTCTAACCGGATTCAGCTAAGTACCCAGTGTTTTAAAACGAGCGACTATCTTTCTGACCTCCTCAACCCATTTAGCTGAGCAACACAATACCCTTTAGTTACACTGGTTGTCATTCCAGTTTCTGACTACCTGTAACGACTGTCATACCCACAATTTGAAGTGCCTTGCAAAACACGGAGGAACTCGTTATGACAAAGATTAAACTGTGATCAATCCGCTAATGCAGTTATAGCTTGCCACGAGCTTCTCTACTTTAATATACAGAAAATTTTCGTTAAACGCTGCTGAGATTTAGCTGAGAATTGTTTAGTCTAATGTTCAAGAAACTTGTTTCCCGAATTAATTACTGCTACTACTTATCATATTCATTTTTTTCCTAATCTCACACTTACTGAGTAGATCTGACTGCGGCAACCACTTTGAGATTCTGATATTCTCAGAACGGCCAGGCAGCTCGTCTCCGTTCCACTTCCATAACACATCGTAAGGCAACTCAGAGAATGCTTTCACTAGCACTTGGATTCTTTCTGGAGGCAATTGAGTTGGATCTACGTTGGTGCCAAAACTGATGTAAATCACACCATTTTTGAAGAATCTAGATATTTTTTTAGATCCTGAAATATTGAAATAATTATTTGTTATGTCTACGTGGCGATATAAAGTTAACTCAAATAAAAATGAAAAGGATTAAAAGAAAAAGAATTAAAATGTTTATAAATTGATGTATTACCTCAGGCAACGGTTTTTCAGGTTTTTGATGTAAACCACCAGTAAACACAACAGATGGAGGCACAGGTTGGATTCCTAGAAACACTGGGTATACGTTTAAGAACAACATGTCCACGTTATTTCCGAGTTCGGCTAACGACGGGTATTTTCTCCAAAATATTTTCGAATTAAATTGTCCTCATAATCCAAGTTTCTGCGTATAGAAATTGCACCTTGTAAATCGAGTACAATTCCGTAATTTTTTCCCACATGGTTAGATTGTACAATTTTTGACGTAAAAGGTTGGGATAAAGTATGGGATGTGTAGGAACACCAACCGTCGCGAAGTTATCAAACATTGCCCCAAGAGAACTCATCAGAATCACAGGGGCTTTGTAAATATGTGAGAATATGAGCGCGGGTCTAAAACAAGCTTCTAGTATTAACAAATCAAAGTGCTTGTTATCACGAAGCAAACGTTGCACATTTTCATCATTTAGTTGTTTTTCGAATATATCAGGAAACATTTTTAGTCCTTCTATAAAAGTCCATATGTCATCTTTACCGCTGGCTGCTATTTTCATAAGTTTTTTCCCTCCAGATCCGATACGATTCGTCGTGTAGATCTATTTCTGTGAAGTTAGCTTGAGTTCCGCCTTCCGGAAAGATAGATCTGTTGTGATGACGGTGACATCGTGTCCTCTCTTAGCGAGCTCTAACATGAGAGGTCGGAACACCACCTGGTGACTGATGGAAGGAGTGGGAAACACTCCCAAAATTTTTGCTGCTTCATTTATTTTCAAACACAAAGTAAAACACGTTAATAAATAAAAATAGATATACATTGTTTCGCGTTTTTTATTTGGATGTGTGTTGGCAACTAAGAATATCCTCATTTGTTTATCCTTATATAGATGGCTTATAAAAATTTATCGTTCGTATTTAGGAAAGGTAGGTTTTAAAATACAGAGTCATGCTGATTAGATTCAAACAAAAGAATAAACTCATGCTGACCATAGATTGTTTATCGAATATAAATCTTATTATCTACTAATAAGAAGAATGTCGGAATGTCACTATACGATTGGCTAGTAGAACAGAGAAAGATGAGTCATAATTGAATAACTGGCTAATAATTGCGCAATTATATTGTAAAGGATTCTTCGATGAAGTAAAAAGCTAGGACTGTGTGTAGGTAGCTGGTAAAAGCTCGTCAATTAATTACAAAAAGTTAATCCCTAATATCCCTATTAATATTTAATATTATAAATGCGAAAGTAACTCTGTCTGTCTGTCTGTCTGTCTGTTACGCTTTCCCGTTCGGTAAACCACTGAACAAATTTAAATGAAATTTGGTACAGTGATAAAGTTGACTTTGAGGTTCTTCGTCTTGTCTACGTATCGACCGTGACGTCCGAAGATAAACATTTTAATTGATTTTCCTGTTTTGTTACTTGTTTCGTGGCAGATAACACTTGAAACCAGGATGCAATGTTATCTGATAAAAAATCGAATAAATAACCACTCATTTCACATTGGGTTTAAGTTACTATTTTAGCGCTCGGGCCTTGATTTTTCTATACTTCACGAAGATTGCATTTGAAACGAAGTTTTTTGATAAATTGTTTTAGTTATTGAAATAAAACTACTTTTACGGATTTTATCGCGGTTTAATTTTAGATTTTACTTTCCGACGTTTCAACACCTTTGCAGGTATCATGGTAACGTGCAGATAAAAGCCGAGAAAGTAGTTTTATTTCAATGTCTAACATTCGTGTAAACCTAGGAAACCACTTGATTTAGTTATTTTGCTCCATTTGAGGCTTTTGCTCAGCGGTAGGTAATGTACACGCTGGTATTTATTACCTTCGATAAAATGTTTTTGATAAAATTCAACAGTAGACTCATTAGTCTAGTCATGACGTTTGACGATTAACCAAGGTTACTGACTCAGGCTTATTTATGATTTTGTAATGCTAATTAAAACATATTTATAACCAGGTTTTCCTAACTTTATATTATATGACATATGTACTTTAAGTGGTCCACCCCCATCTGTTCAACAAAGAGCTTGAGTTCTTTCAAATACCGATTTTTTGGTGAATGGGAATTTTGAAAGCAGAGAATTTGGAGTCTGGGATAAGGATAACACACGAACAAACACTCCCCAGCCATCGAAATTGTGTCCTATGACTGTGGACTCAATTTTATGGCTAGGCATGTATCACGAATATTTACACACAGTTCTCTAACCATACGACATTTTGGTTACACGGGGGAATCCTCATGGACACTTACTTCAAAATGGGTACCGTCAGACTCTTACTGACCAAACCTGAATCGCTGTGCTACGTCATCCGCGTTTTTTTGTCGAGCCGGTGGGTCATTTCTCGTCTTGTTTGGAGGCCGAAGTGTAAAGAGCGTCGACCTTCTCGCCTCATATTCGGACCACATCCATAGCACCGGATGTGGCTGTGTGGCCCCCCGCAATGGGTCCTATCGGAACCCACGGAAACACCTGCCATCGGAAATGTGTCGTATGACTGTGGACTTAATTCTATGGCTAGGCAAGTCTCACGAATATTGTTTATTTATACACAATTCTCAAACTATACTACAATTGAAAATTTGATTAGGTTCTTTTTTTGGTTAGACGGGGGAATCTTCAATCCCATGGAATCACGTGTTCGGGTTGGGTCGGACTTTTACTGCCTGAACCGTTGTGCTACGCGGTAATGCATAGTAATTTACCACGCACCGACTGTATGTAGAATGTATGTACTGCCAATACAAAAGATTGACATAAATTTCCACTTTCTTTATCATCTGTCCTGATAGTAATTATCCAATGAGCTTTCTTCCGAAAACATGAACTTCTATTTTAATCGAAATATAATAATATATTATTATTTTTTAAATTCAATACCTTGTGTCGGGGGGTTTTCACAAACATACAATTCACATGCACAGTGACACCCAGACTCAGAACAAGCGTCCGTGGATCACTCAAACGCTTGTCCTACGCGGGGATCGAACCCGCGACACGCCGCGCACAGTGGGTTGTGACGTGATGACCTCAACCACTCGGCTATCCGTGCAGTCAGTTCTCCGGAACCCGACATCAGCGCTAATTTGTGCAGTTATATAACTAAATACTCGGTTGATACTGGATCTTTATTCAATCTTGATTTGTTCGCTCGCACCGTTTCAAAACCGACACGAGAATTAAATCAAAATATTTTTTTTTATTTTTTGAATTTAATAATATCGAGACCGGAATGTGATCGATTTTCAAAAAGCTCAATACTGCCTGACCGGACTTCACTGTCTATAGGATCACACGATACTAAACATGATGCTAGACTCGTTGAAGTGACACTGAATTTATAATCAAACATGACAATATTATTATACGTCATCGTCGTTTATGTACACGCACATAGTAAATGATAGTTGTCAAAGCAATGACAGCACAGTCTTTATAAAGCAATTTAATAATCATCCATGCTGTGATCTTATGATAGGCAATAATAAGGAGAAAAATACTTATCTTGAATTTCGAGTCTTTCAACAAAGCAACAATGCAACATGAAGTGCATGTGAATTTTAAGATGACGAACTTAAAAAATCTTAAACTTAAGAAAAATACGGCATCCCAAAGGAAATTAAAAACAACAAAAAGATCTTAGTTACATAGTTATAGAAAACCCAATGTATCAGTGCCTTAGTAGTTTTATTTTTCATAAATAACACATCACAGTCTCAGTGTATGGATATTTTTTATCAATACCTTCTTAAGTACTTGCACTACACTAAGAATAGCATACTAACGAATTGCATTATCACAAGGAAAAACAAATTCAAATAGCTCCATCTATCGTTGAGCTGTGATATCACAGATAGACAGGCAATCACATAGCCACGTCAAACTAATCAGAAAATCTTTTTCGTCAGCGGCTAAAAATAACCTGAATGACCAAAAATAGTCGCGATAAGCATGGATTTTAGATTTTAAATTATAGGAATTTTTGCCCCTAACCTTGACAAAACACTCGGAGTAGAAAAACCTATGGTCAAGGTCAACCCTTGAAAAGATAATAATAGTTTAGTTTTTGTATGTTTAAAACTATTTTATTTATATACACACTAAGAACAGAATCAAGGTATCAAATATTATCGGCCTCACTACCGGCTATGAGTGCCCACAAGGCGGCTTTACTATTCAACGTGGCCATTCTTCAATTCTTTTAACAAGTAATAAACACATGTTAGGGGCTCGTAGCTAAGCTATAACCGCATAAGTGAATCGATCACAGGTTAAGCTACGCTTGACGCGGTTGGTCCGTAGATGGGTGACCATCTTTGTCATTTCCTCCGTGTTTCGAAAGGCATAGTTGGGAAAAGGCTAGGCCGATGATGACGTAGTAAACAAATAATAATAAAAGTTAAAGAAATAGTTGAATTTTAGCGTCTATCTTTTTCCTGAAAGATCTAAGCCATGACTATCTCCGGTATGAACTCTGACGTCATGACCCGGGTCGATCACAGTCATTGATAATCCGTCATTAGTAGCCAGTCATAACGTTATCTTCAGAATTCATAAATAAACTGTAAAACTGTCTGGTCACATATGATAACAGTTTTGCTTACTATAATTAATGAATGACGAGCAAAATGAGAATTAAGTCATCATTCTTGATTTCTTTCAAAATATTTTAATAGTGACGTAATTCATGTTAGCAAGACTAATTAAGCTAAAAGACCGCTTCGAGATAAAAAAGTTAAAATGTCTAAAAACGTATTAGGTGTTCTAGGAGTTGCAGATGTGAGAATTTTGGTCAACAATGTTGGCTCATTGTTCCATTAACTGAATTAGAGGCAATGGTGATAACAAGATAGAGTGAATCGGCGCTCACTTAATAATAACATGTGGAATATTATTAAACGTCCTAAACTAAAATCTAAAATTAAACCGCGATAAAATCCATAAAAGTAGTTTTATTTCAATGTCTCACATTCGCGTAAACCTAAGAAACCACTATGGAATATTATTTTTACACTTCCACACAATGTCATTAAGATTCAAACTAAACAAAGATTGTATTTATGAGTACTAGACAACTGATAAACATACTTATATATCACTAAATTCATACATAATATAGATAAATTACACCCAGAGACAGAACAAATGATCGTGCTCATCACACACACATTTGTCCTGGGTGGGAATCGAAATCACAACCTCCGGTATAATAGTCAGGGTCACTAACCACTAGACCCACAGGCAGGTCAAACTTGCCATCCCGCCTTAATAGCCACAGATCATTTTTTTTTCCCAAATGTTTAAAATGCTGATGCACTTTATTCGATTTAAGACAAGGAATTAGTGACAAATACTTTGGCAAATCAGTAACGATTAATTATTATTTGAAGACAACGATGAATGAAATATGATTATTAATTTCAATAAAACAAATATTAGCATATTTGTAACCCAGCTAAGCTGTATCATGTTTTCACGGCTTTAAAGCGCTTAATTGGCTGTGATGTCGAATTACTACTACAGCGTAATAATTGTACCTACTTATGATAATGATTTCATAATCGAACAAATTATATAAATAGAAACACACAAGACATGTCGACTAAACGTACTTGTTGTAGTCTTAGTAAGTAGATCAACGTATCAACATGCGTATCTTGTGTTTGTTAACGTGTTTTATTTTAACCGTCCATACAAATGAAGCGGCGAGGATATTGGCTGTGATCCCGACTCCTTCTATCAGTCATCAAGTCGTGTTCCGACCTCTAATCCAAGAGCTAGCTAAGAGAGGACACGATGTCACAATCATCACAACAGATCCCGCCTTCCCGAAAGGAGGAGCTCCTGCTAACCTGACAGAAATAGACGTCCATGATATTTCATACCAATTATATGAACAGATTCTGACAGATATGCCGAGGGGTAAGAAAAATGATATTCAAAGTCAAACTGCAGCTTTCACAAGTTTTATTGCAAAGGCTGTTGATATACAGCTAAGCGATGAAGGAGTGCGGAAGTTGATTGAAGACAAAAATCAGAAGTTTGATTTGTTAATTTTAGAAGCTTGGGTTAGACCCGCATTGGTGTTCACTTATATTTATGACGCACCTGTAATTCTGATGAGTTCTTTTGGGGCTCTGTTTGACAATGACGCAATGGTAGGAACTCCAACACATCCCATTCTATATCCTACTGTTTTCCGTCAAAGACTGAACAATCTTACAATGTGGGAGAAAATAACGGAAATGTATAGCCATTACAGAATTCAAAATGCATTTTATGAACTTAGACATTTTGAAGATAAAATTCTTCAGAAACATTTTGGACCAAACATCCCATCGGTAATGGAACTAAGTAATAACGTAGATATGCTGTTCTTGAATTTGTATCCAGTGTTTGAAGGTATTCGGCCAGTTCCACCCAACGTAATTTATACTGGTGGCCTGCACCAAAACCCGGTGAAGGATTTGCCTCAGGTACTATTTATATTTTTGTTTTCTTAATATTATTATATTTTCGCTTTTTTTATTCGCATATTATAATATCCGAATCAATTCAAAACAGTTACTTAATAAAAAAATAATTTCAGGATCTAAAATCATACTTAGACTCTTCAAAAAATGGTGTGATTTACATCAGTTTTGGTACAAACGTGGATCCTACTTTACTGCCAGCCGACAGAATCCAAGTACTAGTGAAAGCATTCTCTGAGTTGCCCTACGATGTGTTATGGAAGTGGAACGGAGACGAGCTGCCTGGACGTACTGAGAACATCAGAATCTCAAAGTGGTTGCCGCAGTCAGATCTACTTAGTGAGTTTACCTTACGCCACTTGTTTACATAAGGAATATTTTGAATGATTTATAACCATACTTTTTCATTTTAAGGACATCCAAAAATCAAGTTATTCGTGACACAAGGAGGCCTACAATCTACAGACGAAGCAATAAGTGCTGGCGTTCCATTGATTGGAGTCCCCATGCTGGGCGATCAGTGGTTCAACGTAGAAAGATATGTATATCACAAGATTGGTGTTCGATTGGATTTGGATGATATTACAGTAGAAAACTTTAAAAGCAATATCCACAAAGTTATAGGCGACGAAAGGTAAAAAAATTGAATAATGTTTAATTTATACTTCGTATTTTCGAAAACGAATCGAAATCGAACGACACACAACAATATATTTTTGCTATGAAACTTCCCATGACACAGGAATTTAACGTCTTTTTCTAAATGTAAAAAATGGTCCAGTGAAATACTGAAAACTATGTCAAATCAAAGTGTTATGGAGGATTTTAAATTTTTAAGTTTGAAATATATTAATTATCTTTTCAGCTATCGGCAAAACACCATCAAACTACGAGGATTTATGCGTGACGAAATTCAAACTCCGCTGGAGCGCGCCGTGTGGTGGACGGAGTACGTGCTGCGTCACGGCGGCGCGAAGCACCTGCGCTCGCCCGCCGCCAACATCTCGTGGGCGGAGTACCTGGAACTGGAACTGGTGCTCACATTACTGGCTGGACTATTTGTCATCGTTACTGCATTCGTCTTTATACTATTAACATTATACAAGCATTTCCTTAAGAAATTCTTAGGTACTATCAAAGTAAAACGCGCTTGAATGTAATTGAAGTATGTTATTTTGGGACTTATTTAGAACTGTGCCAATAATTTGGTGTAAACAGATTGTGTGTTGATAGAATAGGTATAATTCAGAATGTCTTATCTCCAAGTGTTCGTAACATAGAAATTATTTATTTTTCCCTTTCCCGTTTCGAGACCTTTAAATGTTTATAGGATATTTCTTCACCACATTTTAGTCGTTTTGTTACTAGTGTTAATTTTTATATTTATTAATGAATACATAGTATATTATGTGTTTTAGTGCCTATTGATTCCATGCAACGCTTCTCAAGGTCAGGTCCGTGAATGGGTGACCATCTACGTCATGCGTATGTCGTGTTTTGGGGGCAGCGATACATTGCCAGTTAGTACATCTTTGACAGCCGTCAGTATTATCACGCAAAGAAGTCTGACAAATAGTCTTACTAAGGAGTACCGTGTTGCGCAAAGAACTAGGAGTCAGATCTGTAGTCGGTTCTTTTTAAACAGTACGTTGCTTTCACTGCATTCGGTAAGACTGAAAGCCAACCCCAATAAAATTGGGAACGGTCAAGGCATAAGTAAATTAGAAAATGAAGCGTAGTTTTTTGCAAATGATATAAATCAAAACAAAAATCACTTAATCATTCATGTTGTGAATCATTATTATTAATAAACCCTGTTTGAAATTTGGTCTATTTTTATTTATTATCATGAACCTGTCTTAATTCCTCGTCTGTTCAATAATGACGTGAGCAATCTCTTTTCTTATTTAATCCAATAAAAATATGACACCTATAATTACCATATTCGTAAAACAACTATAAGCAATTGCACCAGAATCGTACATTGCCGATGACATTAAATCCCTCAACAGTTATAGAAGTTTAAAGACAGCAATCAAATGTACAAAAACACAATAATAATAAGCCACAACTTGCAAACAACGCCATCTAGTCTTAAACTAAGCAAAGCTTGTATGAGTTGTAGATAACTGATAAACATACATATATTTTTAAACACATACATATTACAGATAAATGACACCCAGAAACAGAACAAATGATCGTGCTCATCACATGAACATTTTGTTCTGGAAATGGAACACACGATCATGCCACGACATAGCAGTCAGGGCCACTAACCACAAGACCAAGAGGCCAGTCGAAACTATAATAATAAACTAAGCGGTTCCTCGTAATATTTTCTCATTACCTATGGATGATGACTTTTCTTCTACAAGTACCACTTCAATTAACAAGACCTATCAATGAAACGATGACCACGGCAGCAAACGAATCGCAATATAAAGAAAGAAAAATAGCGAGGTCAGACTGGATTTGGAAGATTGGCTAAATGGATTGACATATACAGGGAGGAAACTTACAAACTTCGAATAAATATTGTGACTACGTCGGTAAAGTTTCTATCCATGGGACTTTTTAACTCTATCGTAAAAATAAGATGTCATTAGATATTATCATGACATTTTAGTTTGATTTTTCAGAAAGTATAATTAAAAAAAAAAATCTTCTATATTATAACATGAAAAATTTAGAAACATGCTTAAAATACAAGCTAGTTTATAGTATTTTTTAAAAGACGACAATGTTAAAACGTCTCGGAAATACCTGAACAGTTTTTAATGACACATTTTTAAGTACTACCAGGAGCAAGGCTGCTGCAATCTGCTTAAGCGCTACAGACAAATATAGAAATAATGCATCAAAGAGATGTTTCAAACAAGAGCTAATATTAAGATAAAAGTGCATTTTCACTCCAGGTAGAGTTAACAAAAGCGTATCGGAGCCAATCATTTTGCTCGAAATCTTTTTCACTGTATTCTGTTATTTTAAGTGGAGACTGATAGGCAAATAGACAGATAATTCCACTCCAGTTCACTTCATTTTTATCTCTATAAAGGCGCGTATAAAATCAAAAAACCAATAAAGAATCATCGTGATAATCGCAAACATTAATATGTGCAGGTGTAATCTTTCATTAATAATTTGGAACCTAAGTTATCATCACACCCGCACACATACACTAAGATATAGGCAAGGGTCAATTCACACGCGACACTGAGAGAAAATTTTGAAAGAGTTTTTATTATGAAAATTTTAATTCAATTGCAAAAAATTGATAATTTAATATTACGTTGCCACAGACTACTCAACCTCTGGAAATGTCTATCGCAAATTAACTGTGCATATTTCCATATGCGTGGTAACTTGCCACGACTATTTCAGTCCAAATCTCCTGTAGAATTGATAAAGCTCGATCGAATTAAAAATATGATAATAGATTGGGTTCCGTAATCTTTACAACCTTTGCATAGACTGCAGCAGGATGGCAGCAGGATGCGGTGCGGTGCTCAATCACAAGCCTTTCGGTATCTTCTTCTTCAAGTCTATGTGTGAGCAGACCCTTATAAATCTTGCAAGTCACTACAAATAGCTATTTTACTTCCTTTTGATAGTGATATCAGCACCAAAACAATATATAAAGCATTATAATTAACTAATTGTCATCCAGTTGAGAAAGTGTAAACATGCGTGTCTTTGTGTATATCTTGTTTTTGAGTTTACTTTTCATTTTGAACATAAATGAAGCAGCGAGAATATTGGTAGTGGTTCCAACGCCTTCTATCAGTCATCAAGTAGTGTTTCGAGTTCTGACACAAGAGCTAGCCAGGAGAGGACACGATGTCACATTCATCACAACAGATCCCGCCTTCCCGAAAGGAGGAGCTCCTGCTAACCTGACAGAAATAGACCTTCATGATTTATCGTATAATCTGTTCACAGAAGAAATTAACAAGGTACCAAGAGGTAATAAAGAAGACATGATTACTATGTTCAGAGCATTTTTCAAATTTTGGCCTACAGTTTTCGGTGAGCAATTAAAAGACGCAAGCGTGCAACGTTTGATCAAAGATAAAAATCAGAAGTTTGATTTACTGATCTTAGAAGCAGGTATCAGACAGACGCTTGTGTTTTCTCACATTTTCAAAGCTCCAGTTATCCAAATGAGTTCTTTTGGGGGTTACTTGGACAATTTCCCAACTATAGGAGCTCCAACACATCTGTTTCTGTATCCAACAGTACTTCTACAAAAGATACACAATCTCACAATGTATGAAAAAATTATGGAAGTGTATAAGCATTATACGGTTGACAGTCTTTATTACGAAAGCAGACATCTAGAAGATAAAGTTTTACGAGAAATTGTTGGACCAGATGTACCGAGTGTCACAGAACTGGCCAATAATGTGGATATGCTGTTCTTGAATGTGAATCCAGTGTTTGTGGGTATACGACCTGTTCCACCAACCGTTGTGTTCACAAATGGTCTGCACCAAATCCCTCCGAAAGAGCTGCCTAAGGTAAAAACAAACAATTTATTGAGAAACGAATACGATTTCGTCGATTTTTTATTTATTTAGTGACTTTGGTTTCAGGATCTCAAATCATATTTAGACTCTTCAAAAAAAGGTGTGATTTACATCAGTTTTGGTACCAACGTGGATCCTACTCTACTGCCAGCCGAAAGAATCCAAGTACTAGTGAAAGCATTCTCTCAGTTACCTTACGATGTGTTATGGAAGTGGAACGGAGACGAGCTGCCTGGACGTACTGAGAACATCAGAATCTCAAAGTGGTTACCGCAGTCAGATTTATTGAGTGAGTACTGGCTTTTGTTTAACAAAAAAATTCATTAATAATGATACTTTCAAAAAAATGATTCGTAATATTAATTGTTTTATTCTTCCAGGACATCCTAAAATTAAAGTTTTTGTAACACAAGGAGGCCTACAATCTACAGATGAAGCAATCACTGCTGGCGTGCCATTGATTGGAATACCAATGTTAGGCGATCAATGGTTTAACGTTGAAAAATATTTAACTCACAACATAGGAGTTGGATTGGACTTGGATGATATAACAGTCGAATCCTTCAAAAATACTCTGCTCAAAGTAATTCAAGACGACAGGTACGAGACTTTCAGAGTTCTATCATACTCTTGACCATTGCATGTTAATTTTACTAACCCTGAGCGTTATATTACTATAGCGGTATCTGGTAAATCATATATTATTGTATTTCAGCTACAGACAAAGTATCGTAAAACTTCGTCGCTTGATGCGTGACGAGTTTCAGTCTCCGCTGGAGCGCGCCGTGTGGTGGACGGAGTACGTGCTGCGGCACGGCGGCGCGAAGCACCTGCGCTCGCCCGCCGCCAACATCTCGTGGGCGGAGTACCTGGAACTGGAACTGGTGCTCACATTACTGGCAGGACTATTAGTCGTTGTATCTGCTTTTATTTTTATAACGTATAAATTGTTTAAGTTTATAAGTAAAAAATGTTTAATTTCTGTTAAAGTTAAAAGTTCGTAGGTTTTACACTCTCATAGATATACATATATTTAAAAGTAACACTGTCTTGCACTACAAAATTGTCGTGTTACAATACATTTTGTGAGGAAAGACTACAGATTTTTTTTTTAATAAAATTCTTAAGATAAACTATACTTGTGCACCAATTTCTTTTTCTCCTTCCAAATCTATTTCAATTTGTCCATTCTCTCGTTGTGAAATTTTTCATGTGATTCGAATGTAATTCTATACAGACCAAGGGCCTGACTCATCATCATCATCATCATCTCAGCCTATCGCCGTCCACTGCTGAACGTAGGCCTCCCCCAATACAGTCAGGTCTATCTTAGGGCCTGACTATGGATGATGATTTTTCTTCTATAAGTACCACTTCAATTAACAAGACCTATCAATGAAACGATGGCCACGGCAGCAAACCAAGCGCAATATAAAGAAAGAAAGATAGCGAGGTCAGACTGGATTTCTAAGATTTGTTAAATGGATTGACATATACAGAGAGGAAACTAACAAACTTCGAATAAATATTGTGACTACGTCCGTAAAGTTTCTATCCATGGGACTGTTTAACTCTTTCGTAAAAATAAGATGTCATTAGATATTATCATGACATTTTAGTTTTATTTTTTAGAAAGTATAATTAAAAAAAATGTTATCCTTACATATTATAAAACAAAGTCCCCCGCCGCGTCTGTTTGTCTGTCTGTCTGTTAGCGATAAACTAGAAAAATACTGAACGGATTTTTATGCGGTTTTCAACAATAGTCAGAGCAATTCTTGAGGAAGGTTTTAGTGTATAATAAGTTTAGGTTTTGTGTAAACTGACGATATTACAACGATATTAGTTAAACATGTCGGAAAAAATTAAGCCATTCGAGAGCTTTCCTCGAGAACGCTGCCAAAACCTTTTGAGTTACAACAAAACAATGTATGGCGGGTTTGTACCTCTTTAGTAGATCTACAAAAAAGTCCGCGGTGGTATATGTCTATCTTCCAAGGATAACCCACAATAACCATTTTTATGTGTTTTTTAATACAGTAAAATTATGGGTTATTTACGAACCTATTCTTAACAATACAGTATTAATCCTTATCCAAATAAATAAGTTGGATATATTATGCATGTAATATAGAACAAAATTGCCTTTTACACTACACCAAAAAAGTTAATAGGTAATGAGTTATCGTAATATTAAAATCTCCGCGCGAGAAATTAAAAATCGATGAAACGTAGCGAAGATATCGTTGGCATCTATATACTAATATATAAAGCTGAAGAGTTTGTTTGTTTGTTTGAACGCGCTAATCTCAGGATCTACTGGTTCAAATTGAAAAAATATTTTTGTGTTGAATAGACCATTCATCGAAAAAGGTTTTAGGCTATATATATATCATCACGCTGCGACCAATAGGAGCGAAGAAAAAGTCATAACTTATATCTTCTAACCACGCAGACGAAGTCGCGGGCAACAGCTAGTATATTATAAAATGAAAAATTAAGAAACATGCTTCAAATACAAGCTAGTTTATAGTATTTTTTAAAAGACAACAATGTTGAAACGTCTCGGAAATACCTGAACAGTTTTTAATGACACATTTTTAAGTACTACCAGGAGCAAGGCTGCTGCAATCTGCTTAAGCGCTACAGACAAATATAGAAATAATGTATCAAAGAGATGTTTCAAACAAGAGCTAATATTAAAATAAAAGTGCGTTTTCACTCCAGGTAGAGTTAACAAAAGCGTATCGGAGCCAATCACTTTGCTCGAAATCTTTCTCACTGTATTCTGTTATCTTAAGTGAAGACTGATACGCAAATAGACAGATAATTCCACTCCAGTTCACTTCATTTTTATCTATATAAAGGCGCGTATAAAATCAAAAAACCAATAAAGAATCATCGTGATAATCGCAAACATCAATATGTGCAGGTGTAATCTTTCATTAATAATTTGGAACCTAAGTTATCATCACACACGCACACATACACTAAGATATACGCTAGGGTCAATTCACACGCGACACTGAGAGAAAATTTTGAAAGAGTTTTTTATTATGAAAATTTTAATTTAATTGCGAAAAATTGATAATTTAATATTACGTAGCCACAGACTACTCAACCTCTGGAAATGTCTGGAATGCGT
Source organism: Trichoplusia ni (assembly GCF_003590095.1). NCBI lineage: Eukaryota > Metazoa > Arthropoda > Insecta > Lepidoptera > Noctuidae > Trichoplusia > Trichoplusia ni. Next base: position 6,358,220 of record NC_039489.1, on the reverse strand, counting down.
GGTAACTTGCCACAACTATTTCAGTCCAAATCTCCTGTAGAATTGATAAAGCTCGATCGAATTAAAAATATGATAATAGATTGGGTTCCGTAATCTTTACAACCTTTGCATAGACTGCAGCAGGATGGCAGCAGGATGCGGTGCGGTGCTCAATCACAAGCCTTTCGGTATCTTCTTCTTCAAGTCTATGTGTGAGCAGACCCTTATAAACCTTGCAAGTCACTACAAATAGCTATTTTACTTCCTTTTGATAGTGATATCAGCACCAAAACAATATATAAAGCATTATAATTAACTAATTGTCATCCAGTTGAGAAAGTGTAAACATGCGTGTCTTTGTGTATACCTTGTTTTTGAGTTTACTTTTCATCTTGAACATAAATGAAGCAGCGAGAATATTGGTAGTGGTTCCAACGCCTTCTATCAGTCATCAAGTAGTGTTTCGAGTTCTGACACAAGAGCTAGCCAGGAGAGGACACGATGTCACATTCATCACAACAGATCCCGCCTTCCCGAAAGGAGGAGCTCCTGCTAACCTGACAGAAATAGACCTTCATGATTTATCGTATAATCTGTTCATAGAAGAAAGTAATAAGGTACCAAGAGGTAATAAAGAAGACATGATTACTATGTTCAGAGCATTTTTCAAATTTTGGCCTACAGTTTTCGGTGAGCAATTAAAAGACGCAAGCGTGCAACGTTTGATCAAAGATAAAAATCAGAAGTTTGATTTACTGATCTTAGAAGCAGGTATCAGACAGGCGCTTGTGTTTTCTCACATTTTCAAAGCTCCAGTTATCCAAATGAGTTCTTTTGGGGGTTACTTGGACAATTTCCCAACTATAGGAGCTCCAACACATCTGTTTCTGTATCCAACAGTACTTCAGCAAAAGATACACAATCTCACAATGTATGGAAAAATTATGGAACTGTATAAGCATTATACGATTGAAAGTCTTTATTACGAAAGCAGACATCTAGAAGATAAAGTTTTACGAGAAATTGTTGGACCAGATGTACCGAGTGTCACAGAACTGGCCAATAATGTGGATATGCTGTTCTTGAATGTGAATCCAGTGTTTGTGGGTATACGACCTGTTCCACCAACCGTTGTGTTCACAAATGGTCTGCACCAAATCCCTCCGAAAGAGCTGCCTAAGGTAAAAACAAACAATTTATTGAGAAACGAATACGATTTCGTCGATTTTTTATTTATTTAGTGACTTTGGTTTCAGGATCTCAAATCATATTTAGACTCTTCAAAAAAAGGTGTGATTTACATCAGTTTTGGTACCAATGTGGATCCTACTCTACTGCCAGCCGAAAGAATCCAAGTACTAGTGAAAGCATTCTCTCAGTTACCTTACGATGTGTTATGGAAGTGGAACGGAGACGAACTGCCTGGACGTACTGAGAACATCAGAATTTCAAAGTGGTTGCCGCAGTCAGATTTATTGAGTGAGTACTGGCTTTTGTTTAACGAAAAATTTCATTAATAATGATACTTTCAAAAAAATGTTTCGTAATATTAATTGTTTTATTCTTCCAGGACATCCTAAAATTAAAGTTTTTGTAACACAAGGAGGCCTACAATCTACAGATGAAGCAATCACTGCTGGCGTGCCATTGATTGGAATACCAATGTTAGGCGATCAATGGTTTAACGTTGAAAAATATTTAACTCACAACATAGGAGTTGGATTGGACTTGGATGATATAACAGTCGAATCCTTCAAAAATACTCTGCTCAAAGTAATTCAAGACGACAGGTACGAGACTTTCAGAGTTCTATCATACTCTTGACCATTGCATGTTAATTTTACTAACCCTGAGCGTTATATTACTATAGCGGTATCGGGTAAATCATATAATTATTATTGTGTTTCAGCTACAGACAAAGTATCGTAAAACTTCGTCGCTTGATGCGTGACGAGTTTCAGTCTCCGCTGGAGCGCGCCGTGTGGTGGACGGAGTACGTGCTACGGCACGGCGGCGCGAAGCACCTGCGCTCGCCCGCCGCCAACATCTCGTGGGCGGAGTACCTGGAACTGGAACTGGTGCTCACATTACTGGCAGGACTATTAGTCGTTGTATCTGCTTTTATTTTCATAACGTACAAATTGTTTAAGTATATAAGTAAAAAATGTTTAATTTCTGTTAAAGTTAAAAGTTCGTAGGTTTTACACTCTCATACATATATTTAAAAGTAACACTGTCTTGCACTACAAAATTGTCGTGTTACAATACATTTTGTGAGGAAAGACTACAGATTTTTTTTTTTAATAAAATTCTTAAGATAAACTATACTTGTGCACCAATTTCTTTTTCTCCTTCCAAATCTATTTCAATTTGTCCATTCTCTCGTTGTGAAATTTTTCATGTGATCGAAATTGGTGATTGGATAGGCAACATATTTGTCTGCAATAAATGAATTTTAATGAATTATTGATCAAATAGTGTGGAAGAGTAAGGGGGAGGCCTTTGCCCAGCAGTGGGATCTAAAGCAGGCTACATAAAAAAAAAAATGATCAAATCGGATTGGCAGTATCTTAGTCTAAATGTAACCGTTCATACAGCTGAAAATTGAAAGCGTTAAATTCTTTAACCTTAAAAGTTTTTGAATTTGAAAGTTAGTATAATTGACCTATGTTGTTTCGGCCATTTGTCTTGCGAAATAAATTATTGTATATCGAGTTAGTAGTGGAGAGAGATTAGAAAACTGGTCAAGTGAGAGTCGGACTCGCGACACTGAAGGTACATTTATGGGTGACCAATTAATTAGATTTCTTATTTTTCTTAGATTAATCGATTAATTTGCCACCCTAAAAATATATGACCTTAACAACAGTTAGTTTATCTCAATCTGTAATCAGCTATATTTGTAGTTATAGCGACAAAAGAAAAACATCATTTCTAAAATGAAAAAAACCCGGTGACCGTCGGATAGATAGACAGCAGGGCCTCAATAATGTTGTTCCGTTTTCGTCTGTTCGGTACGATTACCGTAAGAAGTACATTTTAACCGATGCAACCCATCCAGCTGTGAACTTTGTTTAATTGACCAGATCTATAGCACAAATGCTTGTCTATATTATCGTACTATCTATAAAGTTGCAACTATCATCATTATCATCTCAGCCTCAGCATCATAGGCCTCTCCATATGCTCGCAACTGTAAGAGGTAGCAAACTTGACATTTTACACAAGGGAAAATAGGAAAATATTTTTGAAAATATAAGTTTGGTAATGTATCACGGAGTGCAAAGTTTTTTTAATAATATAGATGAACCTAAGCAATAATAATAATAAGGGTTTTATTTAGTAATTTAAATGATTTAACCCCACAGTCAAACAATTGCAACGGTTTTTTTTACTTAACTTATAACATACTTAAATATGTGAAATAAAGATAAAAAAAAATCGAGAATCATGAATCATGGATATTCCTTTTTTTTAAATCGTAATTATGAACATACGTTATCTCTCAAAAATGATGTTCCTAATAATCTCTATTATCTAATTAACCACATGGTCAATATCGCGGTCAGTAAAGATATAATTTGTGATCAATCATGACTGCACCTGTCTGATAAACGATCCGACATCGGATTATCTTCAAAATTTACAAATTGATGAATTTCGATTATATTTTATCAATGTACTTGTCATTTTGCCTAAACAGAATCATCTAAATGATGAGCAAGAATTAGTGAAGAAAGTCATTTTTCATGTTTTTTTTATACATGTCATGCAAGCATAAACGAGCGCTATCAAGCAACATTACTGCTTGGACAAACCCAATTCAAGGTAATTAAAGTGCTAACATCGATAACCTACGTCATAAGGAAACGAGCATACCTAAGAATTTTTCAAGGACACGACGGAGACCTATAAGTGATTAAGAATAATGAGATAGGTTTCCCTATAGGAATAAGTATGGAATAAGCAGGAATATCTTTAAGTATTAATTAGAGTGTGTAAATTACTAAACCTTATTGTTTTTTAAGATCTTGTGCTTAAAGGTTCAAAATGAAACCCTATGGACTGAGTTTCCGCTGCGTCTATCAATCCGTCGTTGTATTTCTGTTGCCACTATAACAACGAAAAATAAAAATAATCTACTTGCTATGGTCATAAATTTGGGTGACCAAATTTTGCAAATATTTTTTTCCATTGCCAATTTTACTTGATCTGTTTTAAAACTAGAACACTATTTCTGTATGGTGAATAGAAGGAGTTGTATTTTTTTTTCACCATTAAACTAAAAATGATTCAAAGCAGGCATAAATACTCCGATCGTTTCCATGGCTTTAAAGCGATAAATCCGCTGTGATATCTACCTGGGTAATGTAATTGTGGATTTTCTATTCATCATGATCATGAGATTTTAATCGAACAAATTATATGTATAAATACAAACACTAAAGGATGTTATCTATTAGTCAAGGAAAATAGCAGCACGTTTCAACATGGGTCTCTTGTGTTTACTAACGAGTTTAATTTTAATTGTAAATACAAATGAAGCGGCTAGAATATTAGGAGTGTTTCCAACGCCTTCAATCAGCCACCAAGTAGTGTTCCGACCTCTGATTCAGGAGCTAGCTAAGAGAGGGCACGATGTCACCGTCATCACAACAGATCCCGCCTTCCCGAAAGGAGGAGCACCTGCTAACCTGACAGAAATTGACGTCCACGATATCTCATACAACATTTATCAAGAGATCATTAACGACATACCAAGAGGGAACAAAAATGATGTTATACATCAAATGGAAGAGTCCTTACCCTTTCTTACTAAGATTGTCGATAAACAACTGAACGATGAAGCTGTGCGACGTTTGATTGAAGACAAAAATAAGAAATTTGATTTGTTAATTTTGGAAGCTTGGGTTAGACCCGCGTTGGGGTTCTCGTATCTATACGATGCGCCTGTGATTCTTATGAGTTCTCTGGGCGCTATGTTTGACAATAGCGCAACAGTAGGGGCTCCAACACATCCTATACTTTATCCAAGCATTTTTCGTCAAAAACTGAAGAATCTTTCCATGTGGGAGAAAATATGGGAATTGTATACCCACTACAAAATTCTGGATATACATTATCAAAATAGACACTTCGAAGATCAAATTCTGAAGAAAAATTTTGGACCCGATATCCCATCAGTATTAGAACTAAACAATAAAGTAGATATGCTGTTCTTGAATGTGTATCCAGTGTTTGAAGGTATTCGGCCAGTTCCACCGAATGTTATTTACACAGGAGGCCTGCACCAAAACCAGGAAAAGGAGTTACCTAAGGTACTTTTTATATTTAATTATTTTATTAATATGCATTAAAAAATCTGTTAATTTCCAAGAAAAAATATGTCTAAAGAAAACATCACACATAAGTAGCAGCATTGCCATTCAACGTGGAAACGCTGCCAGCCTTTTGGGCACACTCCCAGCATGCAGCGATACCGATAATTTTTTGAGGCTTTATTTTAATTATTGTTTTATTCGTATTTTAAGTGTTCATAATATCTGGGTTGTGTAGGTGTATTGATAGAAATAGATTTCTAATAATAAAAAAAAATCATCATTACTTTTTCTTCTAAGATGTTTAAAACAGCAACTTATTAATGTTATAATTTCAGGATCTTAAATCATATTTAGACTCTTCAAAAAATGGTGTGATTTACATCAGTTTTGGCACCAACGTAGATCCAACTCAATTGCCTCCAGAAAGAATCCAAGTGCTAGTGAAAGCATTCTCTCAGTTGCCTTACGATGTGTTATGGAAGTGGAACGGAGACGAGCTGCCTGGCCGTACTGAAAACATTAGAATCTCAAAGTGGTTGCCGCAGTCAGATTTACTCAGTGAGTTAAAACAAATAGGCATTATGATTAAAATTTATTTAATACCATTTTTTTATGATTTATCGAATGTTTATTGTTTATTTAAATATATCTAATTATAATTTTAGAGCATCCCAAAATCAAAGTGTTCGTAACACAAGGAGGTCTACAATCTACAGATGAAGCTATAACTGCCGGCGTTCCATTGATTGGAGTTCCCATGCTGGGCGATCAGTGGTACAATGTGGAGAAATATGAATATCACAAGATTGGTGTTCGATTGGATTTGGATGACATTACAGTTGAAAATTTCAAAAACACGCTCCTTAAAGTTATGGGAGATGAAAGGTATATTTGGGATAATTTATTATTTTAGACTTATATTCACAGCTTTTTATACCATCGTTGCGTTTTCTTTCTAGCTATCGTCAGAATATAATCAAACTGCGTGGTCTGATGCGTGACGAGGTGCAGACTCCACTGGAGCGCGCCGTGTGGTGGACGGAGTACGTGCTGCGGCACGGCGGCGCGAAGCACCTGCGCTCGCCCGCCGCCAACATCTCGTGGTGGGAGTATCTAGAACTGGAACTGGTGCTCACATTATTAGCAGGACTCGTCATCATTGTGACTGCACTGGTTTTGATACTGTTTGCATTATACAAACACTTCTTAAAATACGCCGCAAGTATTAAAGTGAAACGTGCTTAAATGTAGTAAATAATAAAAGTGAAGTTTAAATAACAAAAACAGAATAAAATATTGACATGAATAACCAAATGATCAGCGAAGTTTTGATTTGGATTAGTCATGTGGACAAAAATATTTTGTAAGCAGTAATGGAATGGATGAATCATATTTTTCCGCGTGATATTATTTTTGTGTCAAATCATTACTAATAAATGTTATTTTTTTATAGTTAATCTGTCTCATTACTTTTCGAAACGAAACTTATTTTATTATAATGATAACATCAAAACTAAACACTATAGATGAATTTGCGATATTCATCCCTGAGTGGCTTCTGTTTTAATAAAATTGTATTTACGAGAAAAAGAAAGCGGCCACACGGGGTAGGGCGGATTCCATTTATGGTACTAGGATCCTTGGATGTTGCAAGTAGTACTTTTTAAAAGTAGCTTCGAATTCATGTCTTGACAAAATCAGGAAAGTGTGACATATAGTACGTGTAAGACGGCATGTTATAAAGATTATGATAAAGTGAAGGATAACATCCAAAAATTATTACAAAGCATTACATTTTTGTTTCTTCTGTAACGAGTTGTGTGCAAACTTTCAAGGGTAGAGTTGTTATTATCTATACTAATATGTAAAGCTGAAGAGTTTGTTTGTTTGTTTGAACGCGCTAATCTCAAGAACTACTGGCCCAAATTGAAAAATTATTTTTGTGTTGAATAGACCATTCATCGAGGAAGGCTTTAGGCTATAAACCATCACGCTGCGACTAATCCTATTATACGACGATACAGAGGAAAATATGAAAAAATAGGGCTGGAATAAATCATAACATATATCTTCTACCCACGGGGACGAAGTCGCGGGCAACAGCTAGTTCCACATATTAAAGTAAATCTGTATTAAAAGAAAATTGTGTTAATTAGGATCATTTACTATTCAAGATTTGGATTGAACATTGAACTGTTTTGGATGAAAAGTGGTGAGGTTGAAGAAGTATTTTTTTTGCGTTAAGAAAAATGCACCGCTCGGCACTCTACGGCGTTCATTATTCTACCCTATGTCACCCGACGCACAATAGCAATTGGGATGACTAGGAGTCTACGTGCGGAAAAGAGCAGTAAGTTCATTATTCTTTATTTAGAAAGTAACATTTTTTTTTTTCATTTTTTTAAATGAATCTGAACCATCCAGGGCGTCACCCAAACGCTAACATAAAATTCGTTGAAATCGGTCCAGTTAAGGAACCAGATGAATATAGAGTTATATGAAAAACTAGCTGTTGCCCCCGACTGTCGACCCCGTCCGCTTAGTAAGAAGATATAAGTTAGGAATATATGAACGGAAGCCCTCGAAGATGAATATTATTCCCCGTTTTTGCCACATTTTCCATTGTATCTTCGCTCCTATTAGTTGCAGCGTGATGTTATTTAGCCTAGAACCTTCCTCGACGAATGGTCTATTGAACACAAAAATGTTTTTTCAATTTGAACCAGTAGTTCCTGAGATTAGCGCGTTCAAACTAACAAACAAACTCTTCAGGTTTATATATTAGTATAGATTTAATAAAATCACTAAACCCTTAAAAATTCAATAAACGTTTCAGACAGTCATCACCAGAAAACATCCTTACAAAAAAATATAAGCAACATCACTAGCACACCTATTTTAGCACTACAGATTTTAGTATCAGACTCCTGATGAATACCGGAGGAGCTCGTGGCTAAGCTATAACCGCATAAGTGATTCGATCACAGGTTAAGCTATGCTTGACGCGGTTGGTCCGTAGATGGGTGACCTATCTTGGTCATAACGAGTTCCTCCGTGTTTCGGAAGGCACGTTAAATTGTAGGTCCCGGCTGTTATTCCTACATCTTTGACAGTCGTTACAGGTAGTCAGAAGCTTGAAAAAGTCTGACAGCCAGTCTAACCAAGGGGTATCGTGTTGCCCAGATAACTGGGTTAAGGTGATCAGATAGGCAGTCGCACCTTGTAAAACACTGGTACTTAGCTGAAACCGGTTGGACTGGTAGCCGAACCCAACATAGTTGGGAAAAGGCTAGGCCGATGACTCCTGATGAATACAAATAAGTTAAAAATAAGTACCAATAATGATGATTTATTTCAACAGTGGATAAGGCAGAGTTAAGTCTAGTGAAGCAGATTTTGGATAAAGGAATCACGGTGCATCACTGACCTCGAAATAGTATGTTTAATTGACAGTTTGAAGTACATAAACAATGTTTGATAACGTAGTTTCAATCAAAGTTATCAAATTTATCATTGCGTGATATAGACAAAGCGATAAAAAGTCTGTAACATTACTAGTCATCGCGAATCGCATTTTAATCATCTAGTCACTAGTGGATACGAAATAGTAAAGATTACTGCCTATCATTTATTTTTGTAACTCTACCTTAGTCTGTTTTTCAGCAACGTCATTCGTTCGTTTTAACTAACTCTAGATAGTCGTATCAAGGATAATCAATATATAAAAGCCTTTTAACTAAACGACACGCATAACATACTAACCATTATCCAGTTGTGAATGTTTAATCATGAGCGTTTCTGCGTATATTTTGCTATTCAGTTTTATTTTTATCGTGAATATAAATGAAGCAGCAAGGATATTGGTCGTGGTGCCAATGCCTTCCATCAGCCATCAGGTAGTTTTCCGACCTCTGACTCAAGAACTAGCTAAGAGAGGGCACGATGTCACCGTCATCACAGCTGATCCCGCCTTCCCAAAAGGAGGTGCTCCTGCTAACCTGACAGAAATAGATCTTCACGATTTGTCGTATACACTTTTCAAACAAGAAATGAAAAAATTACCGAAAGGTAATAAGGAGGACATGTTGCAAACTTTTATATTATTTATGCAATTTTGGCCTAAGATTTTTGGCGAGCAATTAAAAGATGCAGGCGTGCAACGTTTGATTAAAGATAAAAATCAGAAGTTTGATCTACTGATCTTAGAAGCAGGTGTCAGGCAAGCGCTGGTATTTTCTCACATTTTTAAAGCACCAGTTATTCAAATGAGTTCTTTTGGGGTTGTCTATGACAATTTCGAAATTATAGGAGCTCCAACACATCCTCTTATTTATCCAACAGTGATACGAGAAAAGTTAAACAATCTCACAATGTTTGAAAAATTAAGGGAAGTATATAAATATTATACGATGGAAAGTTTATATTACGCTAATAGGCACCAAGAGGATAAACTCATACAAGATGTTCTTGGACCAGATGTACCGTCTGTGGTGGATCTATATGACAATGTGGACATGCTATTTTTGAATGTGCATCCAGTGTTTGAAGGTATACGACCCGTTCCTCCTACTGTTGTGTTCACGGGTGGTTTGCACCAAATCCCACCGAAAGAACTGCCTAAGGTAAATAAAATATTTAATTTTATAAAATTGAATCACAAGCACTGGAGAATACGTCCATAACTTTCAAATCAATAAAAATATGTAAGCTTGATTATTTTGGTTCCAGGACCTAAAAACATACTTAGACTCTTCGAAAAATGGTGTGATATACATCAGTTTTGGTACAAACGTAGATCCTACTCTACTGCCAGCCGACAGAATCCAAGTCCTAGTGAAAGCATTCTCTCAGTTGCCTTACGATGTTTTATGGAAATGGAATGGAGATGAGCTGCCTGGACGTACTAAGAATATCAAGATATCAAAATGGTTGCCGCAGTCTGATCTACTCAGTAAGTACTGGACTTAATAAAATACTTCTACTTTAACATTAAGACTCTGACATAATTAAATTTGATTGTTTTATCCCACCAGAACATCCCAACGTGAAAGTTTTCGTGACCCAAGGCGGACTACAATCAACAGATGAAGCAATCACTGCTGGCGTTCCACTGATTGGAGTCCCAATGATAGGCGATCAATGGTTTAACGTTGAAAAATATGTTAGTCATAAAATCGGAGTCCGAATAGACCTAGAGGATATAACAGTCGAATCCTTCAAAACTAATCTGCTCAAAGTTATTGAAGATGACAGGTACGATTTACTATATGTTTTCTACTTATTCTGTTATTGAATTCTGCGTTTCTCGCAGTATTGTAACATTGTTGGTCTATTCTGTAATTTCAGCTATAGACAGAACATAGTGAGACTTCGCAGTCTGATTCATGACGAGGTGCAGACTCCGCTGGAGCGCGCCGTGTGGTGGACGGAGTACGTGCTGCGACACGGCGGCGCAAAGCACCTACGCTCGCCCGCCGCCAACATCTCGTGGGCGGAGTATCTAGAACTGGAACTGGTGCTCACATTACTGGCAGGACTATTAGTCGGTTTAATTACTTTTAGTTTAATAGTGTATAAATTGTACAAGTATTTCATTACAAACCTTTGGAGTCCTGTTAAAGTAAAGAGTACGTAAAATTATTGTTTCGTTGAATTTTAATGTTGTTTTTACTTACAAAATGTTCACTAAATTAAGGCAAAATGTTCATCATCAGATCATAGTTATGTTCTCATGGGTTAATTTCCTTTTTTTATAAATCAAAGGCATCGTAATATTAAAATTTACGCGCAAAAATGTTACTGAACTTTACTTGTACTGTAAATGTTACTTTACTGTACTGTACTTTATTGGCTGATTTAAAATTTTCAACCTCTGACCGCGCTTAATTCCATTTTAAAATTACTGTACTTTTACTCATAGTGAATAGTATCGTTGTTTTTTTTTTTTGCTATGAAACATCAAGAAACATTATTTTAAGGGTTTAGAATCATATCTTGAATACTCGAGACAAGGGATTGAATCAATATCCTTTCCACTAGGAATATGTTTTAGTTTGTAATTCCAAGTTTTTGTCTCATTAATAAAATATATTTGTTAACTGTCGCTAAAGGTCGTTACTTTTTTGATCTCTCCATGTTCGCTATTTAAAATATTCGTTTTTACGACGATAACGAACACATTTTGAAAAAAATTAACTGTGTGACTTGAATGGTTCCTGAGACAGAATGGTTGCAGATGGACAAACAGTCAGAAAGTAGTGCCTCGGTAGAAGGGTTCCTTTTACAATTTATAAATATCTCTACTTTTATTGGTCATGTGCGAGAATAGTTTACAGATCAAGAAGTCGATGTATGTTGGCCGTTACATTTCACACACAATCTTTAAAAACACATGGATGACATCCGCTTCTTACAATGTTGCGAATTCGTTATAACACATAAATAAAATAGGATGCATGACAACGCTGTGTACGCGCGTCATGGTCGTGTATTAAGGGCTTATATAAAACACATGTGCAGCGCGGCAGATGGGATCATCTACTTCGAGACCGTAAATCTTTTGACTACTTTCCACCATAAAAAAAAGAGTTAAGCCATCATATGCCATATAGTAGGTAGTTGGAAGCTAGAAAAACAAACAGTCTTACTAAGAGATACCTGTATTGATGAAGTCAGATAGGCAATCGCTCCTTGTGAAACACTGGTAAAAGAATGCATCCGGTTAAACTGGAAGCCAACCACATTATATTTGAAACTCAATTATTTGGGATAAAAATGGATGTCGAGTAAGAAAATATTCAACGTCACGAGTAAATGGGAATCCATGTAAATGTGGAAAACAGTAGATGTGGAAACGAAGAACAGTGGGACTGTCCTGGCAACCTATTAAACGCACACAGTTCTTTGATGACCTGAGTTTTGCTCCACTAATCTCTGACGTCATAATTCGTGTGTGATCACATCTTCTGATAGTACACCATTCATCGCGAAAATTGTAGGTCATCAGGTTATCTCCAAAATTTATAATTAAGATGTCTGTTCCCAAATTATGATAATATTTATCAACAATAGCCTTGAAATTTTGCCTTCTCACGTCTTTTCAATGGATGGATTTCAAGATGTTCACAAAGATACGATTCATTTTGACAATATCTTAAGAAGTCCTTTTGAAACATTAAGGAGGTCTTATCAAGTGTTATAGTCCGCTTTATAAGTTAAACAAAAAAAGTCTTGTGTATTTAAAAAAAAATATATATTCTAGAATATTGTCCCAAATCGTATAAACTCCCCGAATGAAATAATAAAAACGGGTGATGAAGAATTTGCTTACAGAATAGAAACCATGCAAACAAAACTACATTTTATGTTTTTTCATTTCAAATCTAAGTATTTTTCGTATCATAGTCACCCGAAACCCGTACTTCTAGACCATAGTTTTTCCATCATGTTCACCCTAATCTTTTGCATGTGTAAAAGTCCTTATCAGCCACATGTCACATATTGCCAGTCGTTGAGCACGCCTCAGGGGAACATCATAAGAAATGAGTTGGTTCTTAGAACATATAAAACTTAGGTAACGCTTTTTTAATTTATATTTTTATGGGTATAAAGCGCTTGATTGCTAGAGCGCTAGTTTTGGATGAAGTAGGTACGCATTTCATAGTCGAATCAATATTATAAATAGAAACTATACGACTTGGCACGTAAAGTGCAATGCAGCACGTGCCAATTCTGTTTCTAAATTAGTCTTAACAAGTTTGTGAAGGTAAAAACATGCACATTTTGTACTTATTAACGTGTTTATTTTTTACAAAAACTAGTGAAGCGGCGAGGATATTGGGTGTGTTTCCAACGCCTTCAATCAGTCACCAGGTTGTGTTCCGACGTTTGACTCAAGAGCTAGCTAAGAGAGGACACGATGTCACCGTCATCACAACAGATCCTGCCTTCCCGAAAGGAGAAGCCCCTGCTAACCTCACAGAAATCGACGTTCATGATGTATCATACCAATTATATGTACAGTATGCAGCGAATGTACCAAGAGGACATGCAAATGATATGCGGCAACAAATTGAAAAGCTGATTTCCTTTAATGTAGAGGCTGTTGATAAACAACTAAGTGCTGAGAGTGTGCGACGTTTGATTGAAGATAAAAATCAGAAATTTGATTTGTTAATTATAGAAGCTCGGGTTAGACCTGCATTAGCGTTCACTTATATTTATGATGCACCTGTAATTCTTATGAGTTCTCTTGGGGCTTTATTTCATAACAGCGAAGCATTCGGGATCCCAACTCATCCTATTCTATATCCAACTGTTAATCGCCAAAGACTGAACAATCTTACTATGTGGGAGAAAATAACAGAATCGTATACCTACTACATAGTTCAGAAGTTATTTTACGATAGTATACGTTTGGAAGATAAAATGCTTCAGAAACATTTTGGATCAAACATCCCATCTGTTACAGAACTATATAATAAAGTAGATCTGCTGTTTTTAAATATGTATCCAGTGTTTGAAGGTATTCGACCAGTTCCACCCAACGTCATCTACATGGGTGGCCTGCACCAAAACTCGGAGAAGGAGTTGCCTCAGGTACCTCTTGCATTTCGACCAAGTTAATTTTGTAAGCCTCTTTAAAACAGTGGCTACTAATTATTATGATTGCAGGATCTCAAATCTTATTTAGACTCTTCACAAAATGGTGTGATTTACATGAGTTTTGGTACAAATGTAGACCCTACTATGTTGCCTGCCGACAGAATCCAAGTACTAGTGGAAGCATTCTCTCAGTTGCCTTACGATGTGTTATGGAAGTGGAATGGAGACGAGCTGCCTGGCCGTACTGAGAACATCAGAATCTCAAAGTGGTTGCCGCAGTCAGATCTACTGAGTAAGTGCCAATATTAAGGATTATTGAAAAATTTAATGAAGGATTATTGTATGTGACTCATAACAAGTTTTTAATATTTTCAGGGCATCCTAAACTCAAGTTATTTGTGACACAAGGAGGTCTCCAATCTACTGACGAAGCGATTACTGCTGGCGTTCCACTGATTGGAGTTCCCATGGTGGCTGATCAGTGGTACAACGTTGAGGAATACGTATATCATAAGATCGGTCTTCGATTGGATTTGGGTGACATGACAGTTGAAAATTTCAAAAGCTCGATCCTGAAAGTTATCAACGATGACAGGTATCAATCGTGACTAATGTTATTTTCATAGTCTTTTTCGGACTTATTGTTTTCAAACCATGAGGGCTTTATCCGTTTAGCTATCGTCAGAATATAATCAAACTGCGGGGGTTCATGCGTGACGAGGTGCAGACTCCACTGGAGCGCGCCGTGTGGTGGACGGAGTACGTGCTGCGGCACGGCGGCGCGAAGCACCTGCGCTCGCCCGCCGCCAACATCTCGTGGGCGGAGTACCTAGAACTGGAACTGGTGCTCACATTACTGGCAGGACTCTTTAGCATTATAACCGTATTTGTGATGATACTATTTGCATTATACAAGCACTTTTTCAGTAATAATAAAGAAAAATGCGCCGAGCATTAGACCTATAAATATTATGTGAAACGCTTTTTAAATCTTAAGAAGGCAACGTAACGACGATTTGAATGTATGTTTAGATTTTAATTATAATGTGGAACTTCGAGATTCTTTTTTTTTATTCTTAATTCCCTTTAAATGTCTTTTTTACTTCCAATGTGAAATTATCATAATAAGGTACACATAATTAAGTTGCAAGATTGTTATTTAATTTAAAACGTAGATACCTACATTAAGTTATACTGTGTATTTTTTTTTTAATTTGCGCACAAAAAATTACCCACTTTGGTTTTTTAATAAAACTCCGAACTAATTTTGAATTAAAGTTAAAAAGATAAATTATGAAAATCTTAATGAATTATTACAAAAACATGATTTTAATAATAAGTACGTTGTATGCCCCAAAATATTATGAACACAGCAACAACAAACTACAGCTGTAATGCACGGCATGATAAAAAAGTAATAAAACAAATTTGCTGCGATATACGAGTATATCTTATCTTAAAAAAAATGTCAAATAATCGAAATTATCATCGTAATTATCTTTACAAGTGATAAACAAAACTAAAGGAGAAGGGTAGAGCATCCAAATTAACAAGTCATTGAAAATCGCAATTTATTATCTAGCCGACGCAAAGTATAGACGCATTAGTCGTTTTTATCACACATTTTTTGTAAGTCTTCGTCATGCTGCTTTTTCAGCTATGACATTTGTGAATATTTACTACACGATAGATAACGGTATCTGTATAAATCCGTATATAAAAACAATAAATTTAAAATATACCAATTGTCATCAATCTGTGAAAGTGTAACCATGCGGGTCTTTGGGCATATATTATTTTTATATTCCATTTTCATTGTGAATTCCAATGAAGCAGCAAGAATATTGGTAGTGGTTCCAACAGCATCTGTCAGTCACCAAGTTGTTTTCCGACCTCTGAGTCAAGAGCTCGCCAAAAGAGGACATGATGTCACAATCATCACAACAGATCCCGCCTTCCCGAAAGGAGGAGCTCCTGCTAATCTGACAGAAATCGATCTTCACGATTTAACGTACAAAGGTTTCATAGACGAAATAAGCAAAATGCCAAAAGGTAATAAGAAGGACATGTTAAATAATTTCAGAATATTTTATAAGTTTTGGCCTAAACTTTTCGGTAAGCAGTTAAAAGACGAAAGTGTGCAACGTTTGATTAAAGATAAAAATCAGAAATTCGATCTGTTGATCTTAGAAGCAGGTGTCAGACAAGCGCTAGTGTTTTCTCATATTTTCAAAGCTCCAGTTATTCAAATGAGTTCTTTTGGGGTAATGTTTGACAACTTCCAAATTATCGGAGCTCCAACACACCCCCTTCTTTATCCAAAAATTCTACGACAAAAGTTAAACAATCTCACAATGTACGAAAAACTAACGGAACTCTATACCCATTATATGCTTGAATATATGCATTACGAAAGCAGACATCTAGAAGATAAAATTTTACGAGAAATTGTTGGACCAGATGTACCGAGTGTCACAGAACTGGCCAATAATGTGGATATGCTGTTCTTGAATGTGAATCCAGTGTTTGTGGGTATACGACCTGTTCCACCAACCGTTGTGTTCACGAGTGGTCTGCATCAGATCCAACAGAAAGAACTGCCTAAGGTAATTATAACATTTTAATTATTCAGCAAAAAAATATTCCAACTTTTTCTGCCATTCCAATTCCATTACAATCCGTCGAAAATACATTTGTCTTTTGATTTCAGGATCTGAAATCATATTTGGATTCTTCCAAAAACGGTGTTATTTACATCAGTTTCGGCACAAACATGGACCCAGCTGGGCTCCCCGCTGATAGACTCCAAGTCCTCGTGAAAGCATTCTCTCAGCTGCCTTACGATGTGTTATGGAAGTGGAACGGAGACGAGCTGCCTGGACGTACTGCAAACATCAGAATCTCAAAGTGGTTGCCGCAGTCAGATCTACTCAGTGAGTACTAGACATCACTTTTTAAAGCTTTTAGATGCAGCAAAACAACACAGCGACTTGACCTAAGTCTTCTTTTTTTGCAGAACATCCTAAAATAAAAGTTTTCGTGACGCAAGGAGGTCTACAATCTACAGATGAAGCAATAACTGCTGGCGTTCCTTTGATTGGGATCCCAATGTGGGGCGATCAATGGTTCAACGTTGAAAAATATGTTACACATAATATCGGTATTGGATTTGACTTAGATGACATGACAGTCGAAAACTTCAAAAACGCACTGCTGAAGATTATAAAAAATGACAGGTATATCTTTTGCGTAGCACTATTCACTTTTAGTTCTTGATGTTGTTATACTTGCATTCTACGTACTATCATAGTGTAACGTGTTTTTATATTCGTTTGTATCTTTCAGTTACAGACAAAATGTAGTAAGACTGCGTACTCTGATGCATGATGAGGTGCAGACTCCACTGGAGCGCGCCGTGTGGTGGACGGAGTACGTGCTGCGGCACGGCGGCGCGAAGCACCTGCGCTCGCCCGCCGCCAACATCTCGTGGTGGGAGTACCTAGAACTGGAACTGGTGCTCACATTACTGGCAGGACTATTAGTCGTTCTATTTACTTTTGGAGTTATATCGTATAAATTATTCAAGTATTTCTTCAAACCAATTTCAGCTCCAGTAAAATTGAAAAGTTCGTAGGTAAAAATTTTGTGTCCTAATAAATACTTCTTGCCGTGTCTGAATGACCCTATGGTTGACCAGTAAAGACTGAATCGAATCGAGTTCGTCTTTGTATAATTTTCATGTTCAGAAAGAAATAATTAAGGACTCAAATTCGAGTCTACTCATTTAATGAGCAGACGCAGTCGTAATTTAAAGATTTATTTAATTTTACTCACGAATAAAATGTAGCCTTTGTGGTAATTTTATTTTGATCGGTCTTGCAGTCCGAGTGTGGAGAGGAAACAAACATACTTTGTATATTATAGGCCTTTCACAGTTATAAAAAACTGTGATTAGTGTATTTATGTTGTACTGAAGTTAGAAGACCAAATTATTTTTTTTGCAACACAATGTTTGTTTTTCTCAATTATTGAAAATATATTATTGTGAATCAAGTTAATTGCTTTTGATTTTTTACCTTGCTTACGCTTCAAAGGACGATCTAAAGGCATTTTAAGTTTTTTTTTGTATTAAACTTTTAACTAAGCCTAACACGGTGAGTATATGGTGTTTTATGATGTTCGCTTCCAATTGATTGGTGGAAGACCAGGATCTGGCGATTTTCAGAGTGAACATATTCCAATGCCAGTTTCTATATAAAAGGGTTAAACATGAGCAGCCAATTACAAAGCTAGAAGCATATTTTCTGATTCAAGTAAAAATACTTAGAAAGAGAGAAATAAAAAATAATTTGAAATACATAGTTTTCAAGCGAGTGTTTATAATCCATGTTTTCTCATATATAAAATACCTCATATATAGGTATAATACGAGCCTTTGAATAGGAATGGTTGTCTTTTCTTGTCATTGGCATTGTCATCAGTTCATTGCATTCTACAATAAGACTCAGTAATATGGTAAGGAGGGTAACAGCTGTCCATGTTTTATCGTGAACGGGTGCTGCTTGTAGGCACTAGTAACTAGTTGTCGTACTGGTTGTACTGTAGAATTCATGACTTTATCACACACACAACTCTAAATTATTGGCACTAATAAATTGTACCACAAAGAACCGCAGATTGGCCATGGCCACCCACAAAGTCTTCTTTCCTTGGACTGGTAAAATTGCGTAGCGTTTGACTACGTTACCATTAAATCTAGTTCATAGTTTTTTATTCTTTTTTTCTTATTACGTCTACCGTTAAATTGGTGAAGTGAACTGTCATATGAACATGCTTTTTCAAAGCTTAAGATATAAAAGGTAAGGTAGGGAATGAAGGAATGGTTCGAATCATTAAAACGGTAGCTGTTTATGAGAAGCGATGTAACGGAATCTGTATGGTCGAGAGGGTCACGGAGAAGGGTTGATAGAGCCAATATGTCATCAGGGCTATCTAGTAGCGTAATAACGAGGAAACCTACCCCGACTGAGACCCAAGAAGGCGAAATCTTTGTCGTTCCATGGATACCTCGGGTTACCTCGGGTTGACATCTATAGCCGCTCGCGCCGGTCTCGGCCCATCTGCTGCATATCGTAGCTTCATCATTATACTTTTTAGACTACTTTATCTCTTTATCCATATTGCTCCATAGTTCTGCACCTAACTTGGATTTCCCGCATAGAACGTAGCTGGATATTACAACTAGACAGCACATTTTAGATTAAAATTCTCAATAAAGGCTCTACGTGCTGCACTTGTAAACCTTTAAAAAGACTTATTTAATAGTCGTATCTCTTTCTTCGAACACCCAACGGGGTGTTAATTGATGACCGTGATTCCAATATCACCATTTAAAAATAGAGGAACGGAGAAGAGGAGACATTCCCTGTCTCTTTAATTTTTATCATAAACTAGCTGTTGCCCGTGACTTCGTCCCCGTGGGTAGAAAATGTAAGTTATGATTTATAGCCGCCCTGTTTTTTTTTCACATTTTCCATTGTATTTTCGCTCCTATTAGTCGCAGCGTGATGGTTTATAGCCTTAAGCCTTCCTCGATGAATGGTCTATTCAACACAAAAATAATTTTTCAATTTGGTCCAGAAGTTCCTGAGATTAGTGCGTTCAAACAAACAAACAAACAAACTCTTCAGCTTTATAAATTAGTATAGATTATTTTAGCAAGCTAAGTTTCATTAGCCTTTATCTTACATGATTTTCTGGTCTTCAAGTAACATAAGAAGATGTGTAGAGGTTCGACAAGTGGTTTCGTATAAGCATGTATAGGATTATTCCAATTTTACAGATACTGCTAAATTATCTGTCGATAAATGATGATAACATTTATCAATGTACTTATCATCTTTTCGTTTCGCTATTTAAATCTTGCTAGTCATTTATTGATATGAATAAAGTCATGCATGATCACTGATTTTTTAAAATATTTACAATTCATGTACACAACGAGTCTTATCAAACATTTTTTTTTCCACTTTTCAGATGACATAGTAAAACTGAAATTTTTCCGATAATCTGGGAAAGTGCAAAAGTGTGTCTATAAGCATTTATGAGCCAATTCCTAAAAAATAGCATTACTTACCCAAGGGTCTTATGTACAGAGATCTGCTCAAAGGCATGCTGTGTTAAAGTTCTATGTGCCATGACAAATATGTACAAAATTTAAAAAATACATGTTTTAACCTTTTTAATGCTTTTTCATGCTTGTTTCTATAATTCTTGATTTTTTCTTAAATCAAGAATTATAGAAACAAGCATCCTGATCAATTTCAGTTACTTTTATTTTAAATGATTTTTTTTTAAGAAATGTTTGTCATATTTCACTTTAATTTGTACAATCAAATGCTGTACGTAAAAATCCCATTTTTCGTTTATTAGTGTTTAATAAGATTTTAATAAAAATAGGAAAATTACTAGTCATGACAAAAGTCGAAAGTTGGCATTTATCTTTTAATTTTGATGACTCTGCCCTAACTTCCTTTTTTGACAATGACAGTGATACTAAAATAAAAATAGTATATAAGGGTATTAGGACTGGAAACTACCAGTAAAATTTGAATCGTCAAGCAGTAAACGTGTAACATGCGATTCCTTGTGCATTTATTTATAAGCTACATTTTTTTTGTGAATATAAATGAAGGAGCAAAGATATTAGTAGTGGTTCCAACCTCATCTATCAGCCATCAAGTAGTGTTTCGACCTTTGACTCAAGAGCTCGCTAAGAGAGGACACGATGTCACCGTCATCACAACAGATCCCGCCTTCCCGAAAGGAGGAGCTCCTGCTAACCTGACAGAAATCGACCTTCACGATTTATCGTATAATATGTTCATACAAGAAACGAGTAAAATGCCAAAAGGTAATAAGGATGATTTGCTAGTTCAAATGAAAACGTATTTGAGAGTGTCTGCTTTAATTTTTGGAGAACAGTTAAAAGATGGAAATGTGCAACTTCTAATCAACGACAAAAATGTGAAATTTGATTTAATAATTGTGGAAGCATGTTTTAGACAATCTCTCGCATATTCTCATGTTTTCAAAGCTCCAGTCATACAAATGAGTTCTTTTGGAGGAGTGTTTGACAATTTCGCAACAATAGGAGCTCCAACACATCCTATTCTTTATCCAGACATTATGCGGCAAAAACTGAATCATTTGACAATGTGGGAGAAAATAACGGAACTGTATAATCATTACATGTTGAAGTGGATATACCACAATAATGCGCATCTAGAGAATAAAATATTGCAAGAAATTCTTGGACCGGACGTACCAACTGTGACAGAACTTTATGACAATGTACACATGCTGTTCTTGAATGTGTATCCAGTGTTTGAAGGTGTTCGACCAGTTCCTCCTACTGTTGTTTACACAGGGGGCCTGCACCAAAACCCGGAGAAAGAATTGCCCAAGGTATTCATTTTGAACATTGTTATTGTTGCTTTAGCAGTAGCTTAAATTTTACGTACTTATAATTTATAGCGGAACATTTCTTTATTCTTGTTCTTTTGGCTACTTAAGAATACTAACATATCGCAAAGTGATCAAAAACTTTGCAATTTCAGGATCTTAAATCATATTTGGATTCATCGAAAAACGGTGTGATTTATATAAGTTTTGGTACCAATGTGGACCCAACTATGCTACCCGCTGATAGAATTAAAGTCCTAGTGAAAGCATTCTCTCAGTTGCCTTACGATGTGTTATGGAAGTGGAACGGAGACGAGCTGCCTGGACGTACTGAGAACATCAGAATCTCAAAGTGGTTGCCGCAGTCGGATTTACTGAGTAAGACGTCGCAAAGTTTTTAGAATTTGGAATTATATACAGGCTAACAGTCTGTTTTAATGAAATGTGTTTGTAATTCAGTAGGTGGTAGATAAAAGTAATAGGATCTATGATTCCAAGTCCATCTATTTTTTTGCAGGGCATCCAAAAATTAAGGTATTTGTGACACAAGGAGGTCTACAATCAACTGACGAAGCGATAACTGCTGGCGTTCCATTGATTGGAGTCCCAATGCTGGGTGATCAATGGTTTAACGTTGAAAAATACGTCTATCATAAAATCGGTGTTCGATTGGACTTGGAAGACATTACTATAGAAACTTTCAAAAATACATTGCTCAAAGTTATTGGAGATGACAGGTAACAATTTAGGATGTCTTTTTTCGCAGTATTTGAATGTAATGTAAGTGTATATCCTGTATCAATTTCATATTTTGCATGTCTTATTTCTAGCTTTCGACGGAATATAATCAAATTGCGCAGTCTGATGCGTGACGAGGTGCAGACTCCACTGGAGCGCGCCGTGTGGTGGACGGAGTACGTGCTGCGGCACGGCGGCGCGAAGCACCTGCGCTCGCCCGCCGCCAACATCTCGTGGGCGGAGTACCTGGAACTGGAACTGGTGCTCACATTACTGGCAGGATTATTAGTCATTTTATTTAGTACAAGTTTAATAGTTTATAAAACGTACCAGCTTTTCTTAAAGCAACGCTTAACTCCCGTAAAAGTAAAAAGTACGTAGCTAATATAAATTATTCCATACTTACTTATATCAATTTTGTATACAAAATATTATAATTTCTTATGTAATTTGTAAAACAATGTTTTCATTGTCTTTTCCTAACATGACGCCTAAGTTCTAAAAATCGATTATCGACATCAACTCGAAGGTATTTTAGTTTGATAATCATCATTGCTGATTAACGGTTGGGAGTTCGATGAAAAGTTTGTAAGGTTGTAAGGTTTGTAAGTTTTGCGTTCGTATGATCCGAATATTGTATTCTTCTACACCATCAAGTACCCCAATACTCTTAAGTGAACAGATAATATTACAAACAAGAAATGACAACAATAAATGTTAAAAATATTGGTATTAAAGAAAAAAATTGCCAAATTTATATCAAGGTAATTTTTCTTTTAAACTTTCTACTATTTTAAGTAAATTGACCAAAACTCAACCGATCTCGATTTGATATGCGGACCTTGATGACGGTCTTTCAACAACAGTTTGCATAATTCTGTTTAAGCCGTTGTCATCTGTCTTTTGCTTTGTGTTACAGACTTCCATAGCCTCACGTCTGGGCAAAATATCAGTAATCCCCTTGTCATTTGACGGGCCTGTTGGTCTAGTGGTTAGTGACCCTGACTGCTATACCGGAGTTCGTGGGTTCGATTCCCGCCCAGGACAAATGTTGTGTGATGAGCATGATCGTTTGTTCTGGTGTCTGGGTGTAATTTATCTATAATATGTATGTATTTAGAAATATATAAGTAAGTTTATCAGTAGTCTAGTACTCATAATACAAGATTTGCTAAGTTTGAGACTGGATGGCGTTGTGTGAGAGTTATGGAATGCTATTGGAATGCTATTTAAATGGTAATAATCAGAAAATGGTATAATATTAATACAACATATTATCCGATCGTTAATATCGTCTATAACGCGTTCATAATTGATCGATTAGATTTGAAATACTCGAGGATTTTATTTAAAGAGATCAGATAATTTTATGTGGTACCCAAAAATAAAATTATGAAAATTATGAGTCATCGAACATGACACTTCCACTATTCTTGCATTAATCATTTAATTATGTAACTTTGTATTACGTGGTTTTTTTGGCTTGCCCTTCTTTTTGAGGGACCCTATTACGATGACTACTCCGTCTCTTCGTCTGTCATCATCTAAATCTGATAAATGGTGGTAGTAAAACAGATTGCATTTTCCATTTGATATGTTTCTGGTGCGGCTATAATATCTAAAAGCAAAACTAAATATTTACGGGCTCCCACACAAATATATATTTTGGTATAGTAACTATCGTGAGAATGACTAAGCATTTAAGATGCAACGGTTTGCTTACGCGTATTTATCGACTCGCGACCCCGACGGGTCAGCTCATGAATCAGGACTCCGATTTGGTCCGAAACTAGTCAGGCAATCCCATCCAGATCCATTTATTATTTTTTGGCCTTTGAGCTATGGTTTAGACACCTGCATGCGTAAGTCCGACTCGCACTTGGCTGATCCATGCGTTTTTAAATGTAGCTATAGATATTATAGATAGTGATATCTATAATGAAACAATATATAAAGACGTTCTGACAAGAAACCAAAAGTTATTTATTCATTGTGTAGTATAAACATGCGGGCCTTAGTGTATTTAGTTTTAAGCTACATTTGCATTGCAAATGAAGCAGCAAAGATATTGGTAGTGGTTCCAACGCCTTCTATCAGCCATCAAGTAGTGTTTCGACCTCTGACTCAGGAACTAGTTAAGAGAGGACACGATGTCACCGTCATCACAACGGATCCCATCTACTCAGAGGGAACAGCCCCTGCTAACCTGACAGAAATTGACCTTCATGATATATCGTATAATATATTCAGACAAGAAATGGCTAAAATGCCAAAAGGAAACAAGGATGTCATGCTTCTTCAAACGGAGATTTATTTTAAAATCTGTGTTTCAGTTTTTCGTGAACAATTAAAAGATAAAAGTGTGCAGCAACTCATTAAGAACAAAAATCTAAAATTTGATTTATTGATCTTAGAAGCAACTTTTAGACAAGCGTTAGTGTTTTCGCACATATTCAAAGCTCCAGTTATACAAATGAGTTCTCTAGGGGGTGTTTTTGACAATTTCGTCACGATAGGAGCTCCGACACATCCCATTCTGTACCCAACAATAATTCGGCAAAAACTGAACAATCTTACAATGTGGGAGAAAGTAACGGAACTGTATAATCATTATATGTCGGAAAGGATATTTCAAAATAATGCGAATCTAGAGAATGAACTTATTCGAGAACATTTTGGGCCTGAAGTACCCACAGTGACGGAACTGTATGATAATGTAGACATGCTGTTCTTGAATGTGTATCCAGTGTTTGAAGGTATTCGACCAGTTCCTCCATCTGTCATCTACACGGGTGGTCTGCATCAAAACCCGGAGAAGGAATTACCTAAGGTATTTATATTGAATTTATTATCGACGTGTGTAATATTTTTAAGTATTTTCGTTGTTAATTTTCGACAACTTTCGAATAACGTGGCAAAATTTTATCATTTCAGGATCTTAAGTCTTATTTAGATTCTTCTAAAAATGGTGTAATTTACATTAGTTTTGGAACAAATACGGATCCTACTCTACTATCCCCTGAGCGCATTCAAGTTCTATTGAAAGCATTCGCTCAGTTATCATACGATGTGCTATGGAAGTGGAACGGAGACGAGCTGCCTGGACGTACTGAGAACATAAGAATCTCAAAGTGGTTACCGCAGTCGGATCTACTTAGTGAGTGCTTTTCTTAATTCTTGATAACCTATGTATTTCAGTCGTTTTTATATTACTAAACTCAAGAGCATTGTAATAATCAGCATGGGATTTGCAAGATTTGTTCGACGTAAGAGGTTTTTAATTTAATGTTTTTTCAACTCTTTCCAGGACATCCCAAAATAAAAGTGTTCGTAACACAGGGTGGTCTACAATCCACAGATGAAGCAATCACTGCTGGAGTTCCATTGATTGGAATACCTATGGTGGGCGATCAGTGGTTTAACGTAGAAAAATACGTACAACACAATATTGGTGTACGCTTGGACTTTGAAGATCTCACAGCGGATACCTTTAAAAATACTTTACTGAAAGTTATCGAAGATGATAGGTAATATTTGGTTTGTCAAACTCGGGCATTTTTTGGAACTTTACATTTAATACTTGTGGTTTTATGCAGTTACATGAATTTTCAATTAAACTCACTTTCTTGCTTGTCTTGTCGTACCGGTTGGATTTTTGCAACTCAACTTCGAGGCTCGTCCTGATAAGCTAGCAGGCTGAAATTTGTAGGGTAACTTCAAAACCAACGATAATGCAATTTACAACTATAAAAACAGACAAAATTTTATTAAACCTGACATTTAAAAACGTGGGCCTTTAGATTTTTTAAATCGTTTTTTATTTCTATTTTTTATTTTCAGCTATCGACGAAACATAATCAAACTACGCAGTCTTATGCGTGACGAGGTGCAGACTCCACTGGAGCGCGCCGTGTGGTGGACGGAGTACGTGCTGCGGCACGGCGGCGCGAAGCACCTGCGCTCGCCCGCCGCCAACATCTCGTGGGCGGAGTACCTAGAACTGGAACTGGTGCTCACATTACTGGCAGGACTACTAGTCATTTTATTTACTTTAAGTTTAATAGTTTACAAATTTTATAAGGTTTTCGTGAAAAGTCCTGTAAAGTTAAAGAGTGCGTAGTACATAATGTATTTTTTTTTTTTGTAAAATAATCAGAAATGATGACGCGTAATGTTTGCAAAATCTAGTATTAAATCATTTTTTGTAGATTTTACTGTAGATAATAATGTATTTAATCAGATTTTCTCATAATTTAGGAAATAAATATTTAGAAAGACCCATTGTTTTACACCCTTAAGAGTAAATGTTCACAAAATAAGAAAAAATAATATTCATAGCACCACAAGAACACCATTACATGAATCCGTGAGATTAATTGTTTCTTTTTAAATTTTCTCTCATGGACTCAGTTTCATATCTCGTTAGCATTCAATAGAAAAATATTAAGCATTTTATTTGTTAAGGGTAAGGGCTGGTTCCTTGTGGTCCAAACAAGAGATTTATGATAGGATTTGGAGTAGGCCTTGTCCAGCAGTGGGACAGAGTGGGCTAGATAAAAATGTAAATTTTTACAAACGTCACCTGTTTAGGAGAACTGAACCTTTAGAAAAATATCAATTTCTATAAAATCCCGTAGTTTTAGAAGAAAACGAAAACTGCTTGTCACGAAACATCGTATTTATCAATTTATCAAACGTATTAACGTGATACGTTTGTTCAGCATTAGATCGATTATAAATAAGAAATTCTCGAGGTTAAATGTAAAGAGAGATATCAGATATCATTATTATCTATTCTCAACGGAAAAATTTTGTGCACGGCTTAAATAAAATAACTTAGTCATCCAATGACTAAGTAATTTTATTTAAGCCTAAGTAATTGAATTTTTACTATTTTATAAGTCTATACTGGGTATTAATCTCTCAATTACCTTTTGATTTACACTCTAGATGATGTTGAGTTTATGTAACTTATTCTTATATAATTATTCTTATACTAAATTTTAAACACCAATATAATCGATGCAAAGCCTACTTCATTTTCCAAAACATAATTAAAAGCTTCATGGGTAAACTTAAAGTCTGCGACGTGTAGCCGGTCGAAACCCTCGTAAGACAAGCGTGTTTGTGATCCTCAAATGCTTGTCTAGAGTCTGGGTATCTTTGTGCATGTGACTTGAACGTTTGTGAAACTTTCCACGACACAAGAATTAAATTCCTTAATGAAAGAGTTTTTTTAAAGAAAAAGAACAGTGTTCAAAGCGATTAAATCATTTAATAAGAGAAGGAAAAGTTATGATCGAAATGATTGTTTGACTTTCACCTTTGCCAGCAATTTACTATGTTCAATCGGCAAATAGCCTTTCCTATAAATAATCCTTAATAAAATTGTGGTTCTCATATCTGACTCAAAGGACCAAATTTTGTATTTGGATTTGCGGTTTCGGCAGTGAAAATAATTAAAAATACATGAACTGTTCGTAACAAACAGACAAGAAGAGAAAAATATTATAATAAGTGAGTATAATGAATATTAATATCCTACTCGTAAACGCCTGATAAGAATAATTGAGCAATTGATTACGTTCTTGCGTAAAGTACGTGTATTTTGGTAGGAGCAATCTACAATATCTAAACAGTTGTTAACCTCTTTTTTACTAAAACATGTTCCTGTCGTAGTAAAATTTCGTAAAAAACCGGTTACACCATACTGCGTACCTACTAATTTAT
Source organism: Trichoplusia ni (assembly GCF_003590095.1). NCBI lineage: Eukaryota > Metazoa > Arthropoda > Insecta > Lepidoptera > Noctuidae > Trichoplusia > Trichoplusia ni. The sequence goes on along the minus strand of NC_039489.1, from coordinate 6,330,384 downwards.
CAAAAATCTTTGGTGGACAATAATATTGATAAATTATGACTGATATTAATAGTCAGAGTCATACTCAGTTCCTGATTTGTAAACTTCGGTTATATTTTACAAAATTCTAGTTTGAGGGAATATCCTTTGCGAAATAGAAACATTAAATATAGCATGGAATGGATCACAGAGATTTAAAGCGGAATTTTAATTAAAAATTACTGTTTAAACCTGGTCCAGGCTATTTAGAAGCATGTAATTACTTGAGCCTATTGATCCCTTGAGTTTTCACGTATTGAGCGCGGGAGGGAACTCCAGAGGCATACTGCAAATATGGTAAAGGAGCCATCATAGCGACTGGAAGTGTGTCGTGGATTGCTCAGAAGCAGAGAGGAGGCTATGCTGCGGTTCTTACCCCGAGCTACAAGGTACTCAAAGCGGTGAAGTAAATACTCGGGAGGTTGAGGATCATGAAAGACAGAGGAAAGAAGACACATATCATCATATTTATGACGCCGAATGGTTAGCCACCCGAGTTTGTTTCAGAAAGCGAACACATTATTTTCCTTTAGTGAGTGGTGTATTAGAATAATGAAGAAGTAGCTACCTATAACTTTGAAAACAAAAGTTTGATACTTTGGATTGCACTTGCAGCTGGTGTATACAAATTCGTGCATAGGTAGAGCCACAAAAAAGACTATGTTAGTATAATTTATCTATTTAAGTATAACTAATTCACTTCCACCTTGGGGCTTCCTAAATCTGCGGTGTTAAAGCTATTATGAAGTTTCACCTGTTCTATCATCAGTGTCTATAATCTCTATATTATTGGAAATTGAATTAGCTCAATTACTTGGCAATTCACTCATAAGAAGTTAGCGGCAGGCGACCACAGGTGCGTTAAACTATCAAGTTGAAGTTTTGTTTAGCTCTAATCAAACTAGCAACGCCTTTGTGTTTGAGTTGAGCAATGAGCAAATAGTCTCATTTCGTCAAAAAAATTACAACAGCTTTATTTAGGGTGTCTGGTCACAGTAGTAATATCTCCTGTAGACCGACCTCATACAAACCAACGAACCGCGAGCTATACCTACGTGTCTCGATCTCGGTACACGCTCGGTTTGCCTACAGTCACAAACTACCCCGGGTAGAGGAGGTCAGATAGGCTGTCGCTCCTTGTAAAACACCGGTACTTAGCTGAACCCGGTTACACTGGAAGCCGACCCCAACGTAATTGGGAAAAGGCGAAGAAAAACCGATGTTGTATCTATATAAAGTGGAAATATTTTAAACTTGACTGGGTTTATTTATAACACGTGTTAGTAACAAAGTTAATTTAACTGCCGTTTTAGTCTGCCTAACCCACCTGGCCCTTGCTGATAATAATAGACAACCTAGACCTACTTGTACCACAGTTAGTTTAAAAATAACAATCAATACATCAATTACATTCAACTTGTCCATGGAAGCTCTTATACAGTCGGCCCAAAATAATTTCTCATTGATCATTGTCATGAAATTGTTCGAAATTCCGGCCAAAATCGCCCAGAGTGCGCGAGGACGACAGTTTCTTTGACTCAAGCAGTTACATAGTAAGGTCATCGTATTTATAGTCTGTTAATCTGATTTATACCCTCCCCGTGATCTTGGTGACAATTGAAGTCATTACCTTTACACCCCGGCGCGGCGGCAAAGCAAGAAAGATAAGACGATAACGAATGATTTTTTAGATTATACAATATCTACTAAAATGTTACAAAATTTTATTGTAAGAAGGCTGTTTATAATCAAATTTTTTAAAGATATACGATACGTGATGGATCCAGATTTTGCCCTTTTGATTGCGCAAGGCGTTTAATTACATCAAATTAAATATTAGATTCCAATGAAAATGAAAGAGAAATGCAAAGACAAATATTCTTATCAAAAATTTGCAATATGACTACATCTTTATACATACTAACTTCATCCAAATTATTACAATAACCTTGTATATAAATAAGTTACCAATTAAATAAAAAAAGGAAATTAATTCCGCTTTAATTTTGTCGTAGTCGCGTTACTCGTGAAGAAATATTTGTATAATATATAGACTGTAAAGGCAAATAACATGAAGATAGACAGTAATCCTGCCAGTAATGTGAGCACCAGTTCCAGTTCTAGGTACTCCGCCCACGAGATGTTGGCGGCGGGCGAGCGCAGGTGCTTCGCGCCGCCGTGCCGCAGCACGTACTCCGTCCACCACACGGCGCGCTCCAGTGGAGTCTGGACCTCGTCACGCATCAAACTACGTAGTTTGATTATATTTCGTCGATAGCTAAAAAAAAAAATTGGAATTAAAATTCATGGAACCGCAGAAAACCACTAAGTATTTAATGTGCCCGAGTTTAACAAACCAAATCATACCTATCATCTTCGATAACTTTGAGTAACGTATTTTTAAAGGTATCCGGTGTGAGATCTCCAAAGTCTAAGCGAACACCAATATTGTGTTGTACGTATTTTTCTACGTTAAACTACTGATCGCCCACCATAGGAATTCCAATCAATGGAACTCCAGCTGTGATTGCTTCATCTGTGGATTGTAGACCACCCTGTGTTACGAACACTTTGATTTTGGGATGTCCTGGAAAAAGTTCAAATAACACAAAATTAAAGACCTCTTATGTTGAGCTAATCCTATGCTGCTCATTGCAATTCTCTCGAATTAAGAAATTTAAAACCACTTAAACACATGGGCTCTTAAGAATTCGGAATAACACTTACTCAGTAGATCAGACTGCGGCAACCACTTTGAGATTCTGATGTTCTCAGTACGTCCAGGCAGCTCGTCTCCGTTCCACTTCCATAAAACATCGTATGGTAACTGAGAGAATGCTTTCAATAGAACTTGGATGCGCTCAGGAGGAAGTTGAGTAGGATCCGTGTTCGTTCCAAAACTAATGTAAATAACACCATTTTTGGAAGAATCTAAATAAGATTTAAGATCCTGAAATGGTAAAATTTTGCCACGTCGTTATTCGAAAGTTGTTGACAATTAACAACGAAAATACTTAAAAATATTACACACGTCAATAATAAATTCAATGTAAATACCTCAGGTAATTCCTTCTCCGGGTTTTGATGCAGACCACCCGTGTAGATAACAGATGGAGGAACTGGTCGAATACCTTCAAACACTGGATACACATTCAAGAACAGCATGTCTACATTATCATACAGTTCCGTCACTGATGGTACCTCAGGCCCAAAAAGTTCTCGATTAAGTTTATTCTCCAGAATTGCATTATTTTGATATATCCTTTCACCCACATAAAGACTATATAGTAAAGTTATTTTCTCCCACATTGAAAGATTGGTCAGTTTTTGTGAAATCATTGTTGGGTACAGAATGGGATGTGTCGGAGCTCCTATCGTGACGAAATTGTCAAAAACACCCCCTAGAGAACTCATTTGTATAACTGGAGCTTTGAATATGTGCGAAAACACTAACGCTTGTCTAAAAATTGCTTCTAAGATCAATAAATCAAATTTTATGTTTTTGTTATTAATCAGTTGTTGCACACTTTTGTCCTTTAATTGCTCACTAAAGACTGAAGCAGAGACTTTTAAATAAAACTCCACTTGAAGCAGCAAGTCATCCTTGTTACCTCTTGGCATTTTAGCCATTTCTTGTGTGAGAATATTATATGACAAATCATGAATGTCGATTTCAGTCAGGTTAGCAGGAGCTCCTCCTTTCGGGAAGGCAGGATCTGTTGTGATGACGGTGACATCGTGTCCTCTCTTAACTAGTTCCTGAATCAGAGGTCGAAACACTACTTGATGGCTGATAGAAGGTGTTGGAACCACAACCAATATCTTTGCCGCTTCTGTATTTCCAATAATAATTATAATGTAACTTAAAACTAAAAGCACTAAGAATCGCATGTTTAAGCTTTAAACTTGGCAATGACTAATAAGTAGTGGTTGACGATCAGAACACCCTTATATATTGTTTCTTTTAGATATCACTATCTAGAGCATCAAATAAATAGGTATGTAGAAGTCGGCCAATGGGAGTCGTATTTCCACAATAGGGGTTCAGTGATATCCCTAACTACCTACTGGGCACCTGATGCTAAAAGGTATGTATAAATCAAAGTCTTGGAAACCAATTTATTCAGAGAACTCCAAGAAATCGCGGAATGACAGAAATTTGAAACATGGGAATCGTAAATAGTAAGGATTTCATATCTAGGGGAAAAGTGGATGAAGCAACCAGCAATTCCAGGAGGCGCAATGATGGGCATGTGTATCAGGCTAACTTATTGCCTATGCATATCAGAATTATCAGAAAATTACATATTAAAACAGTTGCTGGAATTTAGACCTGCAATTATGTGCATAATAATTCAATCTTTGAGACCTAAGTTCACATAAATACTTAGACCTTTGTTTAGTCCTAGCTACCGCATTAGGTTAAGTACCGCATTAGGTTAGTGTGATAATGAAATAAATAAATGTTTTTCTAAGAGTTTTAAATGTTTAGAAATACATCATGTCTGAAACTGCCTTCTAAGTGACTATCACAGTTTATCAGACCAGCCTGGTGAAGAAACAAAGTACAATAGAACTCCCGGTTAGACATAATAGTTTTAGTAAGAAGTCGCGTTTTAACCTTTGAGCGTGGACCTCTAAAAATAATTAAGTTACGTAATGAAAAGTTTTATAATCACACGATAATGAAAAATGCCACGTTTGGTGACTATGAAAATTGGATGTCCTTAAATATTTTGTTAATTACGCACAAAACTACCTGAATTTCCGGACTTGTTAGACCCGAAAAACTGATCTCTTAATCTTCTAATATATGAAATTTTCCGTGTCACGATGTTAGTTAAAGTACTAGTCCGAAACGGCTTTACCGATTCTTACCAAATTTTATATGCCTATTCAATAGATCTGAGAATCGGCTACTATTTTTCATAATCCCAAGTGATAGGGGTTGTCCACCCTTAATGTTTGGCCTTAACTGTGATCATCGACCGTTAAGCGGTACGTAATTTGCCGGGACAGCTAGTATATTATAAAAGTGCCCCAACAAAAAACCACAGTCCAGGAACAAGTGGCTAGAGCCCCGATTCAATTTACAATGGCCAATTGGCAATTAGATTAAATTTGAAATTATTTCTATTCTCTTAAGCACTATGCCAAAACAGTAATGGAAAATTCATTGTATTGACCTTGAGTGAACCGTCCCAATCTAAATTTACAATTATTGCGTAGGAAAAATGCTTAAAAGATATATAGAGTGTAATTTTAAGCCAATTTTCATTCATTCATCGGCCATTGTAAATAGCAGAATTGGGGCCCTGAGCAGTGCCGGTAAAACCAGTCCTTAACCCAGCAAAGTAATTTTTATGTAAACTATTTTATCTACACTGTTCTATGTCATGCATGTGATTTCTCGGTGTCTGTAAAAATACAATTTATTTTAGGTTGACAGCTCACGTCACCTTTACTGGCAACTCGACACCATTGCAGTTGCACCTTTTTACTAGTCCAACCATAGAAATCTATATAATAAGGTTATTATTTAGATTTCTATGAGTCCAACTTCTTTTCTTTTTTTTATCATTATTGCAACGGAAAGGAAAGGTTGAAGAATACGAAGAAGTTGTGAAAGACATCAATTTAGTTTTAGAAAAGATAAATATATGCGCAATATATTTCGGTCTGATAATCAATCCAGCTTAATCACAATCTCTAACCAAAGGTTACTCTCGCTCAATCGCTTCCCTTTAGACTAGGCACATATTTGTTTCCTTGATGCTAAGCAGGACCTTCTGAATAAGGTCGAACGACTGCAGGACTTGTGTATCTGTTTTATCTTTGGCGTTTAGAAATACGACCATGATATATCGTCATGAACCCGGGGTTCCAAATATTGGAATCTGAAATCATCAACCTGCAGTGACCTAACGTGGTTATAAATGCTCAAACCTTCCCTATACAGGATGAGGCTTATGCCCAGCGGTGGAATGTATATAGGCTGGTATAGTTTTATCACACGCCCTTGCGTTCGAGCGCCGCCAAAATTTTGTGAGTGGATTACTAAGTAATGAAGCTAATTCAATTTCCAATAGAGAGATTACAAATGCTTTGATAACAGAACAGGTGAATCTTAATAATAGCTTCAACACCACAGTGTGGCCACAGATTCCTCCTGCCACTAATTTAAGGGCGTCCCAAAGCAAGACCTATAATTTGTTGCTCATGTTATGGTAGTCAATATCAATTAGACGTAAGTTAAGGAGATGAATATACGTACTTGCTTCGTCTACCAATCGACTTCAAAAAGTGCTGGGCCCGGACTTCTTAATTTTTTATAGGACCAAATGAGAGCTAAATTTACGTGGAAAAATACTTAAAAAAATCTGTTCATCAAGTTGGAGGTTCTGACGTAACCAACTAAAAAATCAAATACAGACGAATGGAAAATCTAATCTAGGGTTTGAGTTTAGTTTGTAACTGATAATAATAATCTGCTTATATACACATCGCTGATTGTTGACAAAAATAGAATGTCACCCTTATCATATATTCTTAGCAGCGTATAAATAATTTTACTATAATAATGATTTGACATTTATATGTATATCTACCACCTGACACATATTATGACGGTAGCGATTATATTGAGTGATTATTAAAATAAAAATCGATCAAGTTGCGAGACGGACTCGCTAAAATCAAAGAGTACTCCATTTGAATAGGCTTAAGAAAAACTAAGTATTGGGTATCAGACATTGGTCACCCATCAGATTAAGGGACATAGATATTAAAAAAAAAAAAACAAATCATACGAGAAAATTTGCAATGCATTACGGCTTATGAGATATTACCTAGTAACAAACGGAAAAGGAGGAATGATGAACGGAAGAATTGACAGACGGAAAAACAGCGAAATCTCAGTAATGGGGTTCTACCCCACTAGCCAAGAACTATTTCTACAACCCTTAACGTCAAAGACACGTGATTTGACCCACAAGTGGGACTCCGAATCTCGAGGATTTTGACTTTTACTTTTATGAAAGACACTTTCATGCAACACTGTCTTGCCAAAAATAGTGCAATGTGGTGTAAAAATGATATGACAAATAAACAGACAACAATTATTATAAAAATCACATTTTTGGCTTTGTCATTACTAAACAAAGGGAATTAAGGTTTTATTTAAAAAAAAGGTTCAATGTGAAGTTTTCCCTTTCCTATGATATTGTTTTATTTCGAGACTAATTTTTGCTCGCGACTTTGTCCGCGTAGTTATGAACATATTCATAAGATCATGCTTACTGGAGACAGTTGGTCAAGTCGAACTATCTGTGTAGAGGAATGCAAGACTGAGAGAGAATAATTAATTATTTTAATAAAAAAATATTATTAAAATTATTTAATAATAAAAAATATTATTAATAATCCAGAGATGAGTAATATCTACGTATAAAAAACGAAAGCCGACCTATCAACGCAGGGTCCAAAGTGGTGGAAAGGTGGCAAAGTGTATCCTTACGAAGATTAAAAAAAGTGGTAATTAATTTGATGAATTACCACTTTTTTAATCTTGCATTCCTCTACACAGATAGTTCGACTTGACCAACTGTCTCTAGTAAGCATGATCTTCGTAGAATATTGCTGAATTTTATCTAATCAAATGCATGACTTTGTTTGTATGATAATTTTCTATGAGTTATCTATATAAGGAAAAACAAATGAGGAGTTTGCTAGTAGTAACGTCAAAAACAATTGAAGAAACGTGCAACAATGCATATCTATTTTCATTTATTAACATTTTTTACTGTGTTGGTCAACTTAAATGGAGCAGCTAAGATTTTAGGAGTGTTCCCCACTCCTTCCATCAGTCACCAAGTGGTGTTCCGACCTCTCATGTTAGAGCTGGTTAAGAGAGGACACGATGTCACCGTCATCACAACAGATCGAGCCTTCCCAATAGGAGAAACACCAGCTAACTACACAGAAATAGACGTTCACGAGGAGTCATATCGAATATGGAGAGATAGAATTATGAAAGCATCAAGCGCTAAGGATGGCATTCAAACTTTAATACAAGGTCTGAGAATCTTTCCTGATGTATTCGACACACAACTAAGTGATGAAAATGTGCAACGTTTGCTTCGTGATAACAAGCACTTTGATTTGTTAATACTAGAAGCTTGTTTTAGACCCGCGCTCATATTCTCACATATTTACAAAGCCCCTGTGATTCTGATGAGTTCTTTCATGGCAGTTCTTGATAATTATGAAACAATTGGTGCTCCTAAACATCCCTTTCTGTATCCTGAATATTTAAATCAAAAGTTAAGTAATCTAACTATGTGGGATAAAATTACGGAATTGTATACGAGTTACAAGATGAAATTTCTGTACGCAAGAAATGTGGATTATGAGAACAACATAGTTCGTAAATATTTTGGAGAAAATACACCTTCGCTAGCCGAACTCGGTAATAACGTGGACATGATGTTCTTAAACGTGTATCCAGTCTTCGCAGGAATCCAACCCGTGCCACCATCTGTTGTGTTTACGGGTGGTTTACATCAAAAACCTGAAAAACCGTTACCTCAGGTAATTTATAATTTTATTGATTTAAGAGTAGATTTATTTTTTTAATGATAAAGAAAAATATTTTCCCCGCTGTCTCTTTATCAGAAAATAATTATTTTATAACATTTCAGGATCTCAAGACATATTTAGATTCTTCCAAAAATGGAGTGATTTACATCAGTTTTGGCACCAACGTAGATCCAACTCAATTGCCTCCAGAAAGAATCCAAGTGCTAGTGAAAGCATTCTCTGAGTTGCCTTACGATGTGTTATGGAAGTGGAACGGAGACGAGCTGCCTGGCCGTACTGAGAATATCAAAATCTCAAAGTGGTTGCCGCAGTCAGATCTACTGAGTAAGTACGAAATTAAAAATATATAAATTATAGTTGTCTACAATAAGGTTTAGATCAAAGATTGTGGACAAAGATATTGGCTACATTTTATTCTAATACAAGATTATTTAGTTTTTCATAGAAATTACTAATTCCTTCATGTACCTTACTACACGACATCTGGTCGTAAGGCTGAAAAGGAATATTTTAAGTAAAGTCTACTTTGTTTGTTTCAGGGCATCGAAAAATCAAGGTATTTGTGACTCAAGGCGGTCTGCAATCAACTGACGAAGCGATAACTGCTGGCGTTCCATTGATTGGAGTCCCAATGATGGGTGATCAATGGTATATAGTTGAAAGATACAAAACTCATAAAATCGGTGTTCGGTTGGACTTAGGCGACATTACCGTCGAATCCTTCAAAACCACACTGCTCAAAGTTATTGGAGACGACAGGTACCAATTTTAGGATAAGATTCAATCGTTATATTTTTTATGTCATGAGTGAGTGCTAATCTTATTCTTATTTCTAGTTATCGCCAGAATATTGTAAGATTACGTAGCTTGATGCGTGACGAGGTGCAGACTCCGCTGGAACGCGCCGTGTGGTGGACGGAGTACGTGCTGCGGCACGGCGGCGCGAAGCACCTGCGCTCGCCCGCCGCCAACATCTCGTGGGCGGAGTACCTAGAACTGGAACTGGTGCTCACATTACTAGCAGGACTAACAGTAACTTTGGCTTTATTTGTCTTTTTTATTTACAATTTCTACAAACTCTTGGTCAAAAACAATGTTACTACTATAAAGTCTAAAAGTGATTGATGATTCTAAGGACGGTAACTATATTCTATAAAATAAATAAAAACTGAACATATTCAAGAGTTTTTCATTACCACCGATGGAACATGAAATTATTGGAAAGTACTTTTTTTTATTATTGTTATTTAATTTGAAAGAGTTACTTTGGGAGATTTTTGCTGGTTCTTCTCCATATGAATGTAATTTTGGAAATTTGCAACTAGAGTAATTATAACTTTTAAGTTTGACTTTAAAATAAATGAACATTTGAAGAGTCTGAATGTAATAAATTGTTAAATGTAAATATCTATAGATTTAATTTACCATTTCTTTTTATATTTGCAATTAGCTACTTCCAATAAAATAAATCAATACTTTGCCAAAGTTTACACGTGCTTTGTATAAATATTAACAGAATGAAAAACTGTTCATTTATTGTGTATCATGGAAACGTGCCAGATAAATCAATGTTTGGGGCATTTCTTTCAGTATAGATTTTATAAGCCGGTAGCAGATCCGTCATGCTCCCTTAGTTGTCACTGCCTGCGATGGCGTCTTGGGTCGGGTCACCGCCTTCCCTCTAATATGGCGAGGGAGGTGATGGCTGACCCTTGCGTTATACTCGTGAACGGGTGCTGCTTGCGGTGGCTAGTCGGTCTCCTTAACTTGGCCGAGTAGTTGACAGTTTAAGTTCATAGTGGCTTGGGTGCCACGACCTCAAATATTTGTTTGTTTGGCACGGCACCTACACACTTATTTTGATATATTTTTTAATAATTATATTGTAAATGGAAAGACAGCGTGCTGCTAGGGAGTTTGTTGCGCCGTTTCGTCTTTCACAGCAAAAGCACTTAGGAAGTGGTGATGGGTGGGCAAAACTGGGTGCTATCCAATGTAATTTGACCTTCAAAAAGTGCTACTTAGCAGCCTAATTAGAAAAAAAAACTCGAATGTCATTCTTATCAGTCTATAATGATTGAGTATTATGAATTTGTTGCCAAGCATAGTGATAAATACATTGTGACTTGCTTATAGCAGGTAATTAAAATTATGATTTTCTGTTGCGAAACAAAAAATACATGGCAAACAATTAATAAATTTTAATTCATTTATTTATTTTTGTCAAAGGTTTTTCCAGTTTTTATCAAGCAGTTTAGTCTTTTGAAAATCCGCCGACTAGTTTCAACCGCGGGGTCACAAGTCAAGCTGTTTGACAGTTTGACTTGTGGGACGGGCAACCGCTTTAGCTTAGCGCTACAACCGCTCCAGTTTTATCCGAAACTATATTACGTAATACGATATTATATTAAATGGAGTGGAGAATATTATAAAAAAGGAATGCACATCATCATACTATAACAACTCCAAAAAGGCCAGCCGCGTTGTTTTTTACCATTTTGACTATGCAACATATGTATATGTTGTATTGAATAATAAAATGTATAGCAACATCGTAATTTAATATAATAAATGCAAAAGTAACTCTGTCTGTCTGTTACGCTTTCACGTCTAAACCACTGAACTGTTTTAATGAAATTCGGTACAGAGATAGAGTTGACCTTGAGAAAGAATATAGGATAGATTTATCCCGGACTTTTGAAGAGTTCTCTTGGAAACGCGATATAACTGACCTTGACGCGGGCGAAGCCGCGAGCGCAAAGCTAGTAATATACACAAAAATAATAACAACTTTACAAAAAAAATACCACAGACGTCTATTTCGCGTAAAAAATGTCGCACGAATATCAATCAAAATAAAAACAAGATAATGCGTCGTTTCTACAGCAACTAATTACTTAGACCTTGAGTTGTATCACTAGGTCAATATTACCAGATGTTGTGTATTAAATAAGATGAGATTGCAATTTTCGAATTGTCAGAACAACTCTTAGGCAGTTTACTACACGCTCTTCAATTGTTATTTAATAGTAATGACAGACATGATAGATTGATTGTCATTTTGTTTCAATAAGTTATATCACACTGCTAGCAAGCTATCAGAAAATGGTCGGGTTATTCTGATCAATAAATATGATTTAATAAATTTCTTAATTCATAATTATGAATGTCGGATTATAAATAAAACATGAATATTGGTTCAAAAATTGATGGGCCAAGTCGGCTACTTCTTTTTGTTTGCTCGTTAAGGTCCACGAAAAGTTTTAATCTATACCTACTAATATATAAAGCTTTGAAGAGTTTGTTTGTTTGTTTGAACGCGCTAATCTCAGGAACTACTGGTCCAAATTGAAAAATTATTTTTGTGTTGAATAGACCATTCATCGAGGAAGGCTTTAGGCTATTAACCATCACGCTGCGACTAATAGGAGAGAAGATACAATGGAAAATGTAAAAAAAACAGGGCAGGTATGAATCATAACTTATATCTTCTACCCACGGGGACGAAGTCGCGGGCAACAGCTAGTACTTAATAAAAAAAATGAAATATCTTATCTAATATAATAGCGATTTTTGGATATTTTGATTTTAGAGAAGGCAACATTTTGATCCTGGCATTCCCTGCAAGCTGAAGTCCACGCGGACGGAGTCGCGGGCAACAGCTAGTTGTATCTAACACAAAATTACCCACCACCAAATAGTTATACCGTCGAATGCAATAAATAGTTAAATATTCAGATGGAAATCAATGTTTAGACAACTTCCATTAATTGCCATTTGCTAAATAAAAAACTGTTGAAATACGCTGTATATGAATAATGATGATTAAAATTTCAAATTAAATGATAAACCCAATTTATCAATTCTTATCTTATCAGGCTTAAAATATATATTTATGTAATAATGATTGGACATAATTATATATCTGTCGTCTGACAATTGTCGTTAGTGATAGCGATAGTGAAATCTGATCGAAAGATTGACCGACCTTCTTTGATAAAAAAAACCCATCCACCCAATTTGCTCTACTAGTTTGACAATTATTTTTTGTATTTTTTATAATATACAACAGGAATAAAAAGCACGTGCTACAGCTTGTTGAAACACAAATAGACAGCGATTCAGCAGTAGGTAGGAACCGAAATTACAGGAACCTGAATCCCCTTGCACAATTTATCGACAAACATTTGAGATTACAATTCTTGGGCTCAGGTATGTCATAACCTTCCTACACGTAACCTATCACCGTACATTAATAAAGAAAAGAGTCTAGAAGTTTGCTTTTGTCAAATAAGATAAAGAAAATTAGATTGGACTGGTGTCATGTGCCGAAAAGTCAAGTGATACGTCATGACCTTGAAAGGGCAAAATACAGTTCCTCGCATCGTCCCACCTCAGCCAGTTGACTGAATAGTTTTGAAGCATTACACTAACTTATAGCTGTCTATGGGTTGTATAGTAGGCATTTCGACCCCATTTTCGGATGGGAAATCATCAAATGTCTCTTACCGCTTTGGGTTGAGCGGAACTTAGTCAGTTAGTCAGACACCTACTGGCTAAAACCCACTCATGTTCCTTCCTTTGCCTTTCGTGTGCCGCGGCCTCAGTAACCCTTTCCGATAGTCCTGTCGCCCCGACAGACATCGGCTCTAATGGGTTCCACAGAGCTCGCTGACATCTCTTTGAGGCCCGCGTTGCACAGGCCTGGTCCTGATCGAGCGACAAGCTACAATTGTTTATACCTTAACAATAAAAAGTTTGGTTATAATTGACTTAACCCACCGCCTACGGTAACTGGTTGACGCGGTCAAGTCAACAGGAAACTGATGGCGTTTTTGGTTGACGCGCTCAACTAAACAACAACCCAAAAATAAATTTCACGTAGAAACGATTAAGCAGTTGTTTACAATCAAACTGCAAATAATGTTTTAGATTGTATTAGGTACATGTTTTGATAGGAATAGAATGAAACAAATAGCAACGTTTATAATTGTTTTATGTAATAAGATTGTGAAGAGTAAAATTATTTAATTGCATTTACCGAATCACACAGACGTCTTCATCTTATCTCAATGTAACAACCAAATGATTATTCAATATTTTTTTTATAATATCCGGTATATAATTTCAAGTATATTATAATAATATTTTTTGCTAACGTGTACTACAAATACGAGTGCTATCAGTCACGAACTGATCATGACTACCAATGTCTTTGTAACTGCTCATATTTATACAAAAAATCGTCATGATGTTATCAAATATACTAACTTATTCAAAACAAGTTTATATTAATAATAATAACAGTTTTGACGCAACGGAATACAGAAAAATAGGAAGTGTCTCGCATTAAATAAATAAAAATGATTAAACATTTTTAGTTGTGTTTTGTTTTTAATCTAGAATGAAAACGCCATTTGAGCGTCATTAAATTACATTTGAGTAGTAATGCTGGTGAATTGCCAAATTCATAAGCCAAATTCACGGGACATGTCATGAAAGAATCTACGAAAAAAGATAATACTTTCGAAAGTCTCATTCATTTCATATTTGCATTTTATTAAAAAAATATATATTTAAAACAAACCATTTCGTCTATTAGCATTCTTACAACAATATTTGTCTTCACATTATTAAATACTCGTAAATAAATTAAAGTTGATCGTTGTCTCTCAACCTTTATAAACGTGCGAGCCAAAGTGCCACTTCCATAAATTCTTTAAATTCAATGTTAGTTAAATCTCGGAATCATGCGTTGACTGAATGGCAGATAAGCGAGACATCTACTTAATAAAATGCTTTGTCATAAATAATCATTATTTTTAAATGGTCTACTGGAACAAACCTTATCTTTCTATGTTCCTGTTATTATAATAATATGTAATCGTGTTTGTACTCTTCCAATTATTTCGATGATCTTTAAAAGTGATGTTTTGAATTCAAAATAAGGGTAGGTATGTGGACTATAAAAAACAGTCAAGCAGGTGTCAGGATCGTAACACTGAGGGTTCCTTACAAATATGACAAAAAAAAAATCAAAATTAATCTCCCTTCAAATGTGTGACCGATTAGTCTTTGCTTTACCTCTTGTTGAAGTGAAGTTTATAAGCATTAATATTAAAAAATTACTATTCATTAAAACGTTAATCCCATCAAAAACAATACTCGTCAAAAAAACCAAGTCTCGCAACTCAGTTGTTCTGCGGTTAAAAGTTGTGAGATCCATGTAATGCCAAGTCGGTTATTAATTTATTCAGTCTCTACTTAAGTGACTTTCTGTCTTAATACGTCCAGTCTCTAAAACCACGATCGTGGTCCATAACAATTGAAAATCAATTTTATTGTGTCTGGAATCTCCGTATTCGATGCATTAAGCTGTTACGTAATAATTAACAGCATCTTATAGTGACGCATAGCGTAGGCGTAGCAAATTGCAAAATTGGGGCCCTTGTAGGTTTTTTCGTAAATAGTTTTTTTTTTGCTTTTCATACGAATCTCAACCTCAAACTCTTAATTGTATCCATATAGAATTATTTGCGTACATTTACGTTGGTTAAGTACTCACTTTGTAGCTATGTCATCATAATAAAATATATTGTGCAATAATGTGTTATTGCACAATATATTTTAAACAAACGAAATTTTAACTTAATCGGAAACCGGGCATTGGGTAAAAATAAATTTCCAAGATTTCATTACAGACAAATTCACAGATAAAAGCGAATTAAAAAAACCTTTTAAAATGAAAGGCTTAATCTATACAAAAGACACCTACAAATCTTATGGGGTCATCTTAACGATTATGACAAAACCATAGATCACATCTATACTAATATTATAAAGCTGAAGAATTTGTTTGTTTGAACTCGCTAATCTCAGGATTTACTGGTTCGAATTGATTTCTTTTTTTGTGTTGAATTGACCATTTATCTAGGAAGGCTATCGGCTATTATAACATCACGCTGCGACTAATAAAAGCGAAGATACAATGGAAAATGTGAAAAAAACGATAAGATCACCACCACAAGATCTTCTAACCACGTGGACGAAGTCGCGGGCAACAGCTAGTAAATAATATATGTATAGGTATTATGTGTTTTTATTCCGCACACAAACGGCTTGATCTTGAATGCTTTGCTGCTAAATACGCCAGTCATTGCCTTTTGTGTACCATTTAGCGATTCAAGCATAATGTTTCCGCTTTATGCGAACGCGAACGATCATGTAGTCTTCCGCAGACTACATGATCGTTCGCGTCAGAATGTATTCCATATTATTGTATCTATTATTCTATAATATAAGATTTGTACTTGACACAAATAGAGTACCGGAATAGCTCGGAAAGCTGGTTCAAACAATAGGGGGTAGATGTATACCTAAAGGAACAATAAATTTGATTTTACTTCGACACAAATTACAGTGTATTTTTGATTTTTCAACAGTAAAAAAAAATATCATTCTGTCAGACCATTTTCTGAGGAGTGCCTGGATGTCTGTAGCATTTGTATTATAAATACTAAAATATTAAGAAATTAGCAAACCCATACTTAATGATTTAATAACGTCATTACATATTTTTTAATTTAAATCGTTTTCCACATTATTAAAATTAATGTTCGTGAAAATACCGCTTGAACGCGATCGAGTTGCTGATTTTACTTGTTCTTGGGACTAATTATATCGTTAGTCAAAAAATCTATAAATACTCTAAACGAACTTCAAAACGAGTGACTTCTTCGCCGACATCGAGTGAGTGAACGTGTTAAGATGGGAGCCCTATTACATTTATTAGCGTGTTACATTTTATTCGTAAATGTTAATGATGCGGCCAGGATATTGGCAGTGTTCCCGACTCCTTCCATCAGCCATCAAGTAGTATTTCGACCTGTGACACAAGAGCTAGTTAGGAGAGGACACCATGTCACCGTCATCACCACAGATCCCGCCTTCCCGAAAGGAGGAGCCCCTGCTAACTTGACAGAAATCGACGTCCATGATATATCCTACGGCATATGGAAAGAGCTATTTATGACAGCCCCTAAGGGTGGCAAGGACGATATAGTGCATCATTTGAAAATATTTTTGAATATTTTCATAGAGGTATTCGAAGCTCAGACGAAAACTGAAAACGTTCAACGTCTGATTAAAAACCGAGATCAAAAGTTTGATTTGATAATTGTTGAAGCCTGTTATAGACTCGGACTAGGTTTTCGCCATATCTATGAAGCACCCGTAGTCTATATGAGTTCGCTTGGAGGTGTATTTGGCAACTTTGAAGTAATTGGTGCCCCCACGCATCCAACACTCTATCCAACTAGTGTTCGTCAAAGATTGAACAATCTGACGATGTGGGAGAAGTTTACAGAGCTATATAACCACTATACGTACATTTACATGTACTATGTTCAAGAAACTGCTGAAAATAATTTACTGAAGAAAGTGTTTGGACCAGACGCGCCGACGATCTCCGAACTTTACAATCACGTTGAAATGCTGTTCTTGAATGAGAATCCAGTTTTTGTTGGCAGTCGACCTGTTCCACCGACTGTCGTGTATATGGGAGGCTTACATCAAAATCCGCAGAAAGAATTGCCAAAGGTATAACATACTGTTTTAGTCAGATTCATGCAAGGTCTAAAGCGTTACAAAAAGTTGTATTCTTTTTGTTCTAGTTCTTTAACATGTGTTTAAAAAGTAGTCTTTAATAAGGTCTTTCTTTCAGGACCTTAAAACATATTTAGATTCTTCTAAAATCTTCTTTGATTTTCAGGATTTGAAATCATACTTAGACTCCTCTAAAAATGGCGTGATTTACATCAGTTTTGGTACAAACGTCGATCCTACTCTACTGCCCGCTGACAGAATCCAAGTGCTAGTGAAAGTATTCTCTCAATTACCTTACGATGTGTTATGGAAGTGGAACGGAGACGAGCTGCCTGGACGTACTGCGAACATCAGAATCTCAAAGTGGTTGCCGCAATCAGATCTACTCAGTGAGTAACTGCTTTATATTTTATAATATCGCATAACATTAAGAGTCATTCTATGAGTAACAGTATGCTTTACAATGTTTTTTTTATATGAACAATTGTATAATCAATCATTAATTACGCATCGCTCAAAATAAATTAAAAGATGAAACTCGAATTTCAATAAAAAATGATAATGTTGTATTTCTACTTGGACGGATACCAAAAACAACATTTTATGAAAAAAAAACAAAATAAGACAAAATACTATACTTTGTTTTGATTAGTTGTTTTACTACATTTTTTGTTTCACTTAATTTATAATCAGAATAAACTTAATAATCGTACACTACCTTGCGGCTTTCATGGATAAATAATAGTAAACCCACGTCACGGAAGTCATGACAATAATGTTGTTGAACTATGACCTCACAAACAAACATTTATTGACATGTCAGATCTTGTTTCGATCAACTCGTATCACGTTCGTAATAATAGGCCTTCGACAAAAAAAGGATCGTTGTTTCCCTGTTTGATCCGAGGTTAGGTACTACATATTTTCTTTGAATAAAAATAATTATTGTCTTCATGGCATGTAATCAATTTATATTTTGACTTTCACGTTGTCTTTACTAATTGGATCCTAAGGGCATTATTTTCGTCAAAGATGTTGTAAATGATTGTCATTTATCTATATATTTTGTAAATCGTTTCCGGAAACAAGACCTTATTGAATGATTAAAAGTTATGTAATTCTAATAACAGTCGCTCCTTGTAAAACACTGGTACTCAGTCGCTCCTTGTAAAACACTGGTACACAGTCGCTCCTTGTAAAACATTGGTACTTAGCTGAAACCGGTTGGACTGGTAGCCGACCCCAACATAGTTGGGAAAAGGCTAGGCCAATGAAATGAATTCTAATAACAAAAATTTAAAAAACAAAGAGTCAAAAGCTCTTTGATCGCATTTAAATTTTTGTATTTGTATAAAGCATCTAGAATGTCTGAAACCAGATTTGTTTCTCATCGACTATGTAATATTTTTAGGACATCCCAAAGTCAAGCTGTTCGTGACACAAGGAGGTCTGCAATCAACAGATGAAGCAATAACAGCTGGCGTCCCATTGATAGGAATCCCAATGTTGGGGGACCAGTGGTACAATGCAGAGAAATATGAAAGTCATAAAATTGGAGTGCGATTGGACTTAGATGCCATTACAGAAGAAAACTTTAAGGAAGCTATAAACAGAGTCATTGGAGATGACAGGTATGTACAAAAAACAACTACCTTTATATGTACTAGTATGTTTATTTTATATCTAAAAGCCATGTGAAACCTGTAACTAGGACAAAAAACTGAGTTCAATCATAGCCCGGTTGTATAATTCAACTTAATGATACTTTGTTTCACAAAAAGTTAATGACGGCGTTACACTACAAAAAACAATCTTACAAACTTATGAATTGAAACACACATACAGCGTTTGAACTGCCAAGTAAATTTTCGTCGGTTCGAATACCGACATTCCTAAATGTTTTATACAACTCTTGTGTCTTGCAAAGTCACAAGAATTCTATATTCTTGTGTCTGATAAAAACGGTAAAGAAAATCACCGTAAGGAGCCCAGCCAACTTGAGATTTCTTAAAAGCCATGTCAAATGCCTATAGGGCCTAAAATGAATGAGTGTGAGAAGTGAATGAGTCATAAAACAGAAGAATTCTAGACTAAATTAATTATTATTTTTTAGCTACCGCAAGAATATCATCAAACTCCGTACCCTGATGCGTGACCAACCGATGTCTCCGCTTGACCGGACTATGTGGTCATTGGAGCATTTGTTACGTCACGGCGGCGCGAAGCACCTGCGCTCGCCCGCCGCCAACATCTCGTGGGCGGAGTACCTAGAACTGGAACTGGTGCTCACAATACTGGCAGCACTATTGACAGCAATTTCTTTAGTTCTCTCAGCCATATATTTGTTATACAAATATTTTGTTAGAAACTATGTGGCTGTGATGAAAATTAAAAGTTCATGATATATCCATGAGAATATTGATTGATAGTTGACATTGTATGTATCGCTCATGGCCATTGGTTGCCCTTTTGTGATAATGTTAATTGTAGTTGAATTTGTCGCACCGAAATTTGTTCACGGCAACCAATACTTAAAGCTTTTAAAGTGTACATTTTAAAACCTGATACAGGTACTATAGTTTTTAAAGTTGTTCCTGAACGTCCACTTGTCATAAAAAGCATTATTTGTCGATTGTTTACACGACAAGTGCTGTAATTTTTTAAACTATATTGGTTAACCAATCAACAGCTGTGCATCTGTGACCAGCCTTGGAGGCCTTTGATAAAACGTGATTGATCAGTGGTTGCCATGAGCAGCTAGTTCCGTCAAATGTTTTTAATTTTTAATAGTTTCAATTTAGTGAATCGTTGTTACGTACTGTGGACGTACATTCTGTGATATGACTTTGTAAATGATTTTATTTTATAAATATTTATGAAATTATTAGTTTATATATTCTATTTTATTTTTTGTGGATGTTATTCCACGTAAATGGCATTTACGTGGAATAACATCCCAGCACTTTAACTAATAAAGTGTTATTAAGAATCAAGTTATATTTTTTTATTTTGGTTTTATCATGATAACGTATAGGTATTCCTTACCTAACTCGAAAGCGGAAAATAGAGTTATGTATGCAAGATAAAACAAACAAATAATGAAATGATTTACAACATAATGGTTATTATCACATGACCTTCAGGTATAAATAAACACAATAGAATAGATGTAGTGATAATCAATACACAAGTAATATTTCTCCGAGAAATTATGAATAAATGAATCGGCAAATGCAGTGTGAGATCCAGTCGGATAGACTGTTTACATAATAAAATGAATAAATTCAAACAATCTAAAAACCTACGTTTTTAAATGTGACCCTACGTTTTTAAAAGTCTCATTCATTTTATACACGGTGATTTTTTAGTCGTCTTACAAAAGTAGATCAGTTCATGTATCCGACATAAAATACCCCTAGACGCGATTAGTATTATTTTTTAAGATAATAAGTACGAAGAAAATTAAACAAGAGAAATCTGAAATATACTCTTAAAAATGATAAAATTGCCGCCGCCCGCGCCCCTCACCATTGTTACGAGGCTCACACCGCGCTCGGAACAGAGCTGTGTTTTTAAAAAACTACGAATTGCATCATAATATTGAATAAAAATTGCATTTTAAATTTATTCAAATCTCATAAATACCTATTTTTTTAATCATGAACGTGTTCTAGTCATTGGATACAGGCACTAGGCTGCTTTTGTAATACGACTAAAAAATCACGGTGTATTTGTATTTTCTTTAAAAAAAAAAAATTAAAACAAACCATTTCATCCATTAGCATTCTTATGACAATATTCGTCTTCACATTAAATACGCGTAAATAAATTAAAGTTGATCGTTGTCTCTCAACCTTTATAAACGTGCGAGCCAAAGTGCCACTTCCATAAATTCTTTAAATTCAATGTTAGTTAAATCTTGGAATCATGCGTTGACTGAATGGCAGATAAGCGAGACATCTACTTAATAAAATGCTTTGTCATAAATAATCATGATTTTTAAATGGTCTACTTCAACAAACCTTATCTTTCTATGTTCCTGTTATTATAATAATATGTAATCGTGCTCGTACTCTTCCAATTATTTCGATGATTTTTAAAAGTGATGTTTTGAATTCAAAATAAGGGTAGGTATGTGGACTATAAAAAACAGTCAAGCAGGTGTCAGAATCATAACACTGAGGGTTCCTTACAAATATGACAAATATATGACAATTACATCATCGGTAAAAATGTCAACTGTCTATATCTCGGTTGATAAGACAAAAGTGTAATAGGGTTCTATTTAAATCATTTGATTACGAAAACCCTAAAACACACATTTGAATGAATAATATATTCGGAATTCGGTAATATATTAGAATAATTATTTTGAAACCTCTTTAAGTGGTAGTTGTTGTTATTTTTTTTAATAAGAAATAATATTAAAAATTACTATACATCAAAACGTTAATAAATCTACGTATGGGGCACTCAACTATTTATTCGTTATTATTATTGATTAAAATTAATTGTAAACGGAAAGACAGGGAGTTAGAGTTCTCACAGTAAAAAGCACTAAGAAAGCGGTGAAGGGTGGGCGAATACGGTTGTCATCAACTGTTTTTGATGTCCAAAAAGTGCTATCTGAGCCCCGATTCTGCCAGTTACAATGGCCGATGAATTAATGGCGACTGGATTAAATTAGAAATTATTCCTATTCTCTTAAGCATTATGCCAATACAATAATTGAAAATTCATTATACTTACTGACCTTCAGCGTACCGTCTTACAATTAATATAAAATGATCATTCAGAAAAAATGCTTAAGAGAATACGAAAAGTGGTATTTTGAGCCAATTTTAATTCAGTCGTCGGCCATAGTAAATTGGAAAATTGGGGCCCTTGTAGGTTTATTCGTAAATAGTTTTTTTTTTGCTTTTCATACGAATCTCCACCTCAAACTCTTAATTGTAACTATATAGAATTAAGTGCGTACATTTACGTTAGTTAAGTTCTCACTTTGTAGATCAACTCCTATGTCATCATAATAACTCATTATTGCACGATTCTGCAACCGTTCTCCGACAGTCGTTTCTCCTTTGGACTGTTCACCGACAGGACGTTTCGTTTTTGAGAGATTCGTCGATAGAACGTTTCACCTATGGTGTGTTTCGCCGACAGAATGGTTCGCATTTGTTAGTTTCGACGACAGGACTTTTCAACTATGGAATATTCGCCGTCAGATCGTTTTGTCTACGATTGTTTCGTCATGGCATTTTCACTATTAAACTGAAAAGCCACCAAAAAGCTACTAGCTGGCTACAAAGACATGAAGAAAGAAATTGTTTTAATGGAAAATCGCCTTTACTTTTAATGAATGGTATTTCTATATTACCTATACATATTCGTTTATTTTTTTATTGCAAACACTGGGGAAATAATAAAACAAAAGATTAATGAACGTTTCATTTATTTATATTATAAAGTGTGGATTAAATGGTTTATTAGCAGTTTTATTATAAGTAGTTAAGTATACCTAGGTTTAAATAATATAAAATTATTTAATTAGGTGACAAATATGTGCCCATCCATTTAAATATGATTTTAAGTCCATCTGATTCTTTTCAGATAAATGTGTTTCAATCCTTTTCCTGTAATAGTCTGTACCTCCACGCTTTCGCTTAGACATAGGTTCTGCGGATTTTATTCTTTCAATAATGATGACTGTATTCTTTTGCTCCTTTTTAAACTCTGAGATAGTTTTAAATATGTTCCACTTCTGTCGATTTAGTAGTGTATTCCATCTGTTATGCCACGATTCAAGGGCGTTCTGTGATAAAGGAACATATGATAATATACTATCATGTACTGACCACAGAGTAGGTGGAAATTGCGGTGGAAGTCGTTTCATTGTCATTATAGAGCTAACTGATTTTGTAATTCTCATTGATCCGTTGATATAATATTTTTCGAACCACGTTATCACATCAATTGCTTCGTCTGGTATAATTTCGTCTTTTATTATAGCAAAGGCTTCAATAATTTCACTTGGCTCTAGAAATGCCAGTGCACCGATATGCCGCATCTTATGAGCGAAATCTGCATCATTATTGTATTTCGTAGCTAGACCAGCTTTCTGTATATGTCGATATATACTCTGATTTAAGTGGAAAAAACACAGTTTATTTAAACAATTGGGAAATGTTTTTTGAATAGCTTTCATAGCAGAAAATTCAAAATCGGTGAGGATAATGTCCGGATCCAAATGGACATTCAATTTATTAAATCCCACGCATTTAACAATTTCTAAAAAAATTTGATAAGATTTTACTGACTTGTGAGAAAGCAAACCGTACACTAGGGGAACTATTTTATGCGTGGAGTGTGGTGCGCCAACCATTGCATGTACTGTATAGATCTGACGGAATGGACGCGGGCAACAAGCAAAGGTCCCGTCCATCATCCAAAACTTCGCTTCGTTCAGCAATTTCAGATTTTCCTTTGTGGAAAATACTAATACGCACTCATTATCATCAATGTAGTGCCCGATCAGAAATTGTTCACCACAGTCATTGCTCATTAATTCTTCGGGAATCACGACACTGTGAATATCCTTTGGAATCGGTGGAAGATTTTTATTTCTTTCTCTTTGAATAAGTTTCCTCATAGCATCTTTATTAGGCATATGGGGAGCACTGGTACTCGGTACCATTTGGATGCACCGCTGTATAATTTGTGCAGGTGAATCCATCGATTGATTAGCTTTATCTTTCAAATTAGCCTTTAACTTCATTTCAATACGTTTTTCAGGGTTGGGTAAGTGCATATGATCACGATTTTGGTACAGCACAATGTGTTGATTGTTGGTTGTAAGCAAAGAAGTAATAGATACATTACACCGAGTACTATCTTTTTTCGTACATCTCCAGTAGTAGTTATTATCACGCCTCCTATTTAAATGATACGAATATCCTTCATAAATTAACACATCTTTGCCACGTTTCGACTTCACAATTTCACTTTCATTCATTTTTAAACCGTTAATTAAGAAAAAACACAATCGTCAATGAGTTTGCAGAGCATACTGTAACCAATGAAGAGAAAAAAAAACAGATAATCATGACTACCCACATTTTTGTCGCATAATTTTTATTATACTAAGCTAAGTATCAAGCGCCTATTACTATATTACTACAATGATACAAAAAGCAACTTCTTTCGAGAAACTTTTTTTGTACTATAGATGTAGTAAAATTGGCTTAAAAATGTGTACCCAGTTGTAATTAAATAATTTTATAATCTTTTGTTTTATTATTTCCCCAGTGTTTGCAATAAAAAAATAAACGAATATGTATAGGTAATATAGAAATACCATTCATTAAAAGTAAAGGCGATTTTCCATTAAAACAATTTCTTTCTTCATGTCTTTGTAGCCAGCTAGTAGCTTTTTGGTGGCTTTTCAGTTTAATAGTGAAAATGCCATGACGAAACAATCGTAGACAAAACGATCTGACGGCGAATATTCCATAGTTGAAAAGTCCTGTCGTCGAAACTAACAAATGCGAACCATTCTGTCGGCGAAACACACCATAGGTGAAACGTTCTATCGACGAATCTCTCAAAAACGAAACGTCCTGTCGGTGAACAGTCCAAAGGAGAAACGACTGTCGGAGAACGGTTGCAGAATCTTATTGCACACTATATTTTAAACAAACAAAATTTTAACTTAATCGGAAACCGGGCGTTAGGTAAAAATAAATTTGCAAGATTTCATTACAGACAAATCTATCTATACTCTATACTAATATATAAAGCTGAAGTTAGTTTGTTTGTTTTATTGAACGCGCTTATCTCAGGAACTACGGGTCCAAATTAAAAAAATATTTTTGTGTTGAATAGACCATTCATCGATGAAGGCTTTAGGCTATAAACCACCACACTGCGACTAATAGGAGCGAAGATACAATGGAAAATGTGACAAAAACAGGGTAGGTATAAATCATAACTTATATTATCATCTTGTACCCACGGGGACGAAGTCGCGGGCAACGGCTAGTTCACAGATAAAAGCGAATTAAATAAACCTTTTAAAACGAAAGGCTTGATCTACACAAAACGTCACCTACAAATCGTATGGGGTCATCTTAACGGTATCTATTAACGAATATGACAAAACCATAGATTACATCTATACTTATATTATAAAGCTGAAGAGTTTGTTTGTTTGGTTGTTTGGTTCGAATTGATTTCTTTTTTTGTGTTGAATTGACTGTTTATCTAGGAAGGCTATAGGCTATATAACATCACGCTGCGACTAATAGGAGCGAAGATACAATGGAAAATGTGGAAAAAACGATAAGATCACCACCACAAGATCTTCTAACCACGTGGACGAAGTCGCGGGCAACAGCTAGTAAATAATATATGTATAGGTATTATGTGTTTTTATTCCGCACACAAACGGCTTGATCTTGAATGCTATGCTGCTAAATACGCCAGTCATTGCCTTTTGTGTACCATTTAGCGATTCAAGCAAAATGTTTCCGCTTTATATATCGCAGACTACATGATCGTTCGCGTCAGAATGTATTCCATATTATTGTATCTATTATCTATATCTATACTAATATATAAAGGTGAAGAGTTTGTTTGTTTGTTTGAACACGCTAATCTCAGGAACTACTAGACCAAATTGAAAAATTCTTTTTGTTTTGAATAGACCATTCATCGAGAAAGGCTTTAGGCTATAAACATTCACGCTGCGACAAATAGGAGCGAAGATACAATGGAAAATGTGAAAAAAACTGGGCGAGTATAAATCATAACTTATATTTTCTACCCACGGAGAGGAAGTCGCGGGCAACAGCTAGTTCTATAATATAAGATTTGTACTTGACACAAATAGAGTACCGGAATAACTCGGAAAGCTGGTTCAAAGAATAGGGGGTAGATGTATACCCAAAGGAACAATAAATTTACTTTGAGTTCGACACAAATTACAGTGTATTTTTGATTTTTCAACGTTAAAAAAAAATATCATTCTGTCAGACCATTTTCTGAGGAGTGCCTGGATGTCTGTACTATTTGTATTATAAATACTAAATACTAAAATATTAAGAAATTAGCAAACCCATACTTAATGTTTTAATAACGTCATTACATATTTTTTAATTTAAATCGTTTCCCACATTATTAAAATTAATGTTCGTGAAAATACCGCTTGAACGCGATCGAGCTGCTGATTTTACTTGTTCTTGAGACTAATTATATCGTTTGTCAAACAATCTATAAATACTCTAAACGAACTTCAAAAACGAGTGACTTCTTCGCCGACATCGAGTGAGTGAACGTGTCGAGATGGGAGCCTTTTTACATTTATTAACGTGTTACATTTTATTCGTAAATTTTAATGATGCGGCCAGGATATTGGCAGTGTTCCCGACTCCTTCTATCAGCCATCAAGTAGTGTTTCGACCGGTGACACAAGAGCTAGCTAGGAGAGGACACGATGTCACCGTCATCACCACAGATCCCGCCTTCCCGAAAGGAGGAGCCCCTGCTAACTTGACAGAAATCGACGTCCATGATATATCCTACGGCATATGGAAAGAGCTATTTATGACAGCCCCTAAGGGTGGCAAGGACGATTTAGTGAATCATATGAAAATATTTTTGAATATTTTCATAGAGGTATTCGAAGCTCAGACGAAAACTGAAAACGTTCAACGTCTGATTAAAAACCGAGATCAAAAGTTTGATTTGATAATTGTTGAAGCCTGTTATAGACTCGGACTAGGTTTTCGCCATATCTATGAAGCACCCGTAGTTTTTATGAGTTCGTTTGGAGGTGTATTTGACAACTTTGAAGTAGTTGGTGCTCCCACGCATCCATCACTATATCCAACTATTGTTCGTCAAAGATTGAACAATCTGACGATGTGGGAGAAGTTCACAGAGCTATATAACCACTACAGGTTCATTTACATGTTCTCTGAACAAGAAGCTGCTGAAAATAATGTACTGAAGAAAGTGTTTGGACCAGACACGCCGACGATGTCCGAACTTTACAATCACGTTGAAATGCTGTTCTTGAATGAGAATCCAGTTTTTGTTGGCAGTCGACCTGTTCCACCGACTGTCGTGTATATGGGAGGCTTACATCAAAATCCGCAGAAAGAATTGCCAAAGGTATAACATACTATTTTAGTCAGATTCATGCAAGGTCTAAAGCGTTACAAAAAGTTGTACTCTTTTTGTTCTTGTTCTTTAACATGTGTCTAAAAAGTAGTCTTTAATAAGGTCTTTTTTTCAGGACCTTAAAACATATTTAGATTCTTCTAAAATCTTCTTTGATTTTCAGGATTTGAAATCATACTTAGACTCCTCTAAAAATGGCGTGATTTACATCAGTTTTGGTACAAACGTCGATCCTACTCTACTGCCCGCTGACAGAATCCAAGTGCTAGTGAAAGCATTCTCTCAGTTACCTTACGATGTGTTATGGAAGTGGAACGGAGACGAGCTGCCTGGACGTACTGCGAACATCAGAATCTCAAAGTGGTTGCCGCAGTCAGATCTGCTGAGTGAGTAACTGATTTATCTTCTTGTAGTATATAAAATTCCCGTGTCACGATGTTAGTTACCGTACTCCTCCGAAAAGGCTTAACCGATTTTTACCAAATTTTATATGCGTATTCAGTAGGTCTGACAATCGACTAACATCTACTTTTTATACCCCTACGTGATCAGGGTTGCTCACACTAAAAAAATATAATACATACAACTAGAAAAAATAATATTCGGCAAAACAGCGTTTGCTGGGTCAGCTAGTATTTTATAATATCGCATAACATCAAGAGTATGCTTTACAATGTTCTTTTTTTTTATATGAACAATTGTATATTCAATCATTAATTACGCATCGCTCAAAATAATTTAAAAGATGGAATTCGAATGTCAATAAAAAATAATAATGTTGTATTTCTACTTGGACGGATACCAAAAACAACAGTTTATAAAAAAAAAAAAAACAAAATACTATACGTTGTTTTTTGTTTTGATTAGTTGTTTTACTACATTTTTTGTTTCACTTAATTTATAATCAGAATTAATAATCGTACACTACCTTACGGCTTTCATGAATAAATAATAGTAAACCCACATCACGAAAGTCATGACAATAATGTTGTTGAACTATGACCTCACAAACAAACATGTCTTGACATGTCATATCTTGTTTTGAGTAACTCGTATCACTTGCTTGATAGTAGGCCTTCGACAAAAAAGGATCGTTGTTCCTTTTTTAATACGAGATTAATTACTATTTTCTTTGAATAGAAATATTATCTTCATCCTCTCAATTTAAATTTTGACTTTCACGTTGTCCTTACTAATTGGATCCTAAGGGCATAATTTTCGTCAAAGATGTTATAAATGAACGTCATTTATCTATATATTTTGTAAATCGTTTCCGGATACAAGACCTTATTGAATGATTAAAAGTTATGTAATTCTAATAACAAAAATTGAAAAAACAAAGAGTCAAAAGCTCTTTGATCGCATTTAATTTTTTGTATTTGTATAAAAGCATCTATTAAGAATGTCTGAAACCAGATTTGTTTCTCATCGACTTTGTAATATTTTTAGGACATCCCAAAGTCAAGCTGTTCGTGACACAAGGAGGTCTGCAATCAACAGATGAAGCAATAACAGCTGGCGTCCCATTGATAGGAATCCCAATGTTGGGGGACCAGTGGTACAATGTAGAGAAATATGAAACTCATAAAATTGGAGTGCGATTGGACTTAGATGCCATTACAGAGGAAAATTTCAAGGAAGCTATAAACAGAGTCATTGGAGATGACAGGTATGTACAAAAAACAACTACCTTTATATGTACTAGTATGTTTATTTTATATCTAAAAACCATGTGAAACCTGTAACTAGGGCAAAAAACTAAGTTCAATCATAGCCCGGTTGTACAATCTTACAAACTTATGAATTGAAACACACATACAGCGTTTGAACTGCCAAGTAAATTTTCGTCGGTTCGAATACCGACATTCATAAATGTTTTATACAATTCTTGTGTCTTGCAAAGTCACAAGAATTCTATATTCTTGTGTCTGACAAAAACGGTAGAGAAAATCATCGTAAGGAGCCCAGCAAACTTGAGATTTCTTAAACGCCATGTCAAATGCCTATAGGGCCTAAAATCATACCAAATGTGAATGAGTCATAAAACAGAAGAATTCTAGACTAAATTAATTATTATTTTTTAGCTACCGCAAGAATATCATCAAACTCCGTACCCTGATGCGTGACCAACCGATGTCTCCGCTTGACCGGACTATGTGGTCATTGGAGCATGTGTTACGTCACGGCGGCGCGAAGCACCTGCGCTCGCCCGCCGCCAACATCTCGTGGGCGGAGTACCTAGAACTGAAACTGGTGCTCACCATACTGGCAGCACTGTTGACAGCAATTTCTTTAGTTCTCTCAGCCATATATTTGTTATACAAATATTTTGTTAGAAACTATGTGGCTGTGGTGAAAATTAAAAGTTCATGATATTTCCATGAGAATATTGATTGATAGTTGACATTGTATGTATCGCTCATGGCCATTGGTTGCCCTTTTGTGATAATGTTAATTGTAGTTGAATTTGTCGCACCGAAATTTGTTCACGGCAACCAATACTTTAAGCTTTTAAAGTGTACATTTTAAAACCTGATACAGTTGCTATAGTTTTTGAAGTGGTTCCTGAACGTCCACTTGTCATAAAAAGCGTTATTTGTCGATTGTTTACACGATAAGTGCTGTAATTTATTAAACTTTATTGGTCAACTAATCAACAGCTGTGCATCTGTGACCAGCCTTGGAGGCCTTTGATAAAACGTGATTGATCAGTGGTTGCCATGAGCACCTAGTTCCGTCAAATGCTTTTAATTTTAAATAGTTTCAATATAGTGAATCGTTGTTACGTACTGTGGACGTACATTCTGTGATATGACTTTGTAAATGTTTTTATTTTATAAATATTTATAACATTATTATGTTTTACTAGTTCTCTTTTTTTCTTTGTAGATGTTTTTCAACGTAAAAATCCATTTACATTAATTAATAAAGTGTTATTAAGAATCAAGTTATTTTTTTTTATTATGGTTTTATTATTTTAACGTATTTATTATTATTATAAGCGGAAAATAGGGATATGTATGCAAGATAAGACAAACAAATAATAAAATGATTTTCCACACATTTTGGTTATTATCACATGACCTTCAGGTATAAATAAACACCATAGAATAGATGTAGTGATAGTCAATACACAAGTAATATTTCTCCGAGAAATTGTGAATAATGAATCGGCAAATGCAGTGTGAGATCCAGTCGGATAGACTGTTTACATAATAAAATGAATAGATTCAAAAAATCAATAAACCTACGTTTTTAAATGTGACCCCATGTAATTTTTATCAAAATCTTCCAGCTGTTTTTATAGTTGTAAATTGCATTGTCATCGGTTTTGAAGCTAGCCAAGAAAAAATAAAACTCACAATCGTAACATAGTTTTATAAAATCATTTTATTTTTACACCACTAGCTCGTTCATCACATGACAATGTATATTATTAAGATTAGTAACACGAATTATCATATTTTTGGGAATTGTCTATTGTTACCAAAAACAAAATTCTAAAAGTGAACTGGCCCATGTCAGGTTGAAACATGACACTCGTTTAAGTTCTGTTACTTTGAAACGTGACAGCGTTTATTTCATGAATATTGTCACATGTTTATCACGTTTGTATTTGAAACGTGATATGAGTACTTTTAACAAGTCCGCACACCACACATGTACCTATAGCGCAAGGTATCAAGAACAATTAAGCCACATGCACAAATACACCCAGACTCAGAACATTCAAACGCCTATCCTATACGGTGATCAAAACAGCGCAATGTGGTTTTGGCCTGTTAACAAACTACTCGGCTATCCGTGCAGACCAGATTCTTAAAGTGACCTTGAATAATTTAGATTCAAAAATACACTCGAGCACTGAGAGGAGCTTGTGGTAAAGCTACTACTACACGATACGGTTGATCTGTGGATGGGTGATCATCTATGTTAGAAAGAGTCAATCTGTGTTACGGAAGGCACATTAAATTGTGGATCCCGGTTATTATTATCATATTTTTTACAGTCGTTAAGGGTAGTTAAAAGCTAGAAAGACTGACAACCAGTCTAACTAAGAAGTATCGTGTTTCCCAGGGTGAAACAAAATGGGTTGAGAAGGTCAGATAAGCTGTCGTTCCTTGTGAAACACTGATACTGCAACTGGTTAGACTGGACGCCGACCACAGTATGGTTGGGAGTAGGCTAGGATGATGATAGTTCTAAAGCACCAATCTAGAGTAAGTTTGTATATCTATATTTTACACGTGTTCAATAAATGTTAGAACCTCTTTATATCAATAAAGACTGCTTTGTCATCCAACATGTTCAATTGTTTATCAGTTTTTATCTTTCAAAAACCTATCTGTCCTTATTACATTTGTTATTATTATTTGATTGATGACGCAAAATTAATATTGTGTAAGAGCAGCGGTATCATCTTTAGACTGCTAAGTCAAAGGTAGGTAAACGTAGGTTCGTTTCTCGGCACGAATGAATGACTTTTCAAATTCTGTACTTATTACAAAGTAATTATCAGTTGCTTATGCAGGACAGACGTCATACAAATTGCAGAGCACCGGAAAATTTTATAATGATACGTCAGAGAACATGTTATTATCGCTTCAACCATACTATAGGAATATCTTGCTTCTATCTTAATCCGCAAGAATGTAAGTCAAGAAATAATTTATTATAGGCAGCGTGTTGCTGGGGAGTTCGTTGCGCCGTTTCTTCTCTCACAGCAAAAGCACTTAGGAAGCGGTGAAGGGTGGGCGAAACTGGGTACTGTCCAATGTAACCTGACCTTCAAAAAGTGCTACTTAGTAACCTAATTTGAATAAATGACTTTAGATTTTGATTTTATAGTTAACATGTAACAACGCATAAGATATAAAGTCGGCTAGATGGAAAATCAATTAAGTATGATCCATACAATGACCACCAAACAAAATAATGGGCCATAGAAAAAACCTAAATAATGATGTTGATTGTTTTGTTCTACAAGTATTGTACCTCCATAAATAAGCTGATCTTCAATGTAAATATAATCACTCGATGTTCTTTTAATGTTTTTATTGAATAATTTCGAAAAATTGAATTTCCTGATTATTTAAGGTCTCTTTTACAGATTTTCAGATGCATTTAAGACAAGAACTCCAATCGATTTTAAGTCGTAGGTTTTTACAAGAAGACATCTAATAATCGGACTTTATTCAAACTAAGACACTGTATTCTCGTGATGCGATAAAAGAATTAGATAACAGCTGATAAGACATTATCAAATTACAATTATTAAATGCGTAATATCTGTGAAACATAATATACAAGTTATTATTACAAAGATACGCATAATTATGTTTGTCGATGATATATACACATTTGTAGGGAAGGTGACAGTATAGCCGACATTGGAATAAGTTTTTAATTAAAGACTTGATCATAACTCTTTGAGGAAGAATCAACCATAGTCATCATGGGCCTAGCCTTTCCCAATTATGTTGGGGTCGGCTATCAGTCTAACCAGTTTCAGCTAAGTACCAGTGTTTTACAAGGAGCGACTGCCTATCAGACCTCCTCAACCCAGTTACCTGGGCAACACGATACCCCTTGGTTAGACTGGTTGTCAGACTTTTCAAGCTTCTGACTACCTATAACGACTGTCAAAGATGTAAGAACAACAGCCGGGACCCACAATTTAACGTGCCTTTAGAAGGCACCTTCGGGCAGAGAATCGAAAAAAAGCGATTTAAAAAAATACTTTCCTAAAACTAAAATAACGTTTGCTGGGACAATGATCCTTTTGTTTACACAATTTGCACCACAATCGCTAATTATGTCCCGATAATTAATTACTTTCTAGATGTTTCAAAAGATTAAGGTCTTATTTAATGAATGAAAATAAATGCTATCTTTTAAAAGTCACACATAATTTCTTAAAAGTTTTTATGAGTAAATACAGAACAATAATTTAAAAGAAATAAGAGACAAAGTAAAACTTTAATAATAAGGCAAAAATTAAACAATTGAAAGAATACCCAACAAAGCAACTTTTGACATTTTGTCAACATACCAGTTATGACACAGACAGATTTAATTAGTGTTATTTATGAGGATACAAAGTATTTACCTCAAATGTGGTTTTATAATTCAGATTTGGCTACCAATTTTCATGACCGTCATGTATTTGGGCATAATATGTCAGATATACACATACATTATGCCCAAATATAGCCTTGACTTAATTAGGTACAAACATAAAAATAGGTTTTACATAATGCAAGTATCATCAAAATATCACATTTGCTTTGTCATCTTAATCTGAACGGGTTTATCCGTTTTCTTATCTTATCCCAAGCATAAAACTGTTTCTTTCCCCATTATCTTACAATGACACGTAATTAATATTTTTTGTGTCTCTATATCTCTGTCTGCCTTTGATTATGGTTAAGGGTCTTTTTCCAAATGAGAATTTGCTCTTTACCAAGTTTAATTCAAATTGGTCTAGGCGTTTTCACGTGAACATAAAATCTATCAGGTTGTAGACATTCTTCATAGTCATGTACTACCAATTCACTAGACGAAGAAGAAAAATATTATGAAGTTCAAGTTTTAAAAGAAAATCATTTTGCTTTCAATGAAACAAGGTGCGATTGATAAATGAAAAAACTATTTTTTATGATTATGCGAGTATACAGACCACTTTTTGGAAAAAAGGTATCATCGATAATTGCAGGAGCTAGTTTCAGATCACCGTACATTACATCACCTCCCCTTTTCTATTACCCTTGCCTTCATTATAAATTATAGAAAATATATTGAAAGATAAATGAATTACATGTTTTAAAAGGAAGCTAAAGGTAGCTGGAAAACCTTCAGACCGACACATCTTCTGTGTTTTCACAGACACATCTTTGACAGTCGTTACAGGTAGTCAGAAGCTTGAAAATTCTGACCCATATAACTGGGTTGAGGAGGACAGATAGGCAGTCGCTCCTTGTAAAAGACTGGTACTCAGCTGAAACCGTTTAGACTAGAAGCTGACCCCAACATAGTTGGAAAAAGGCTAGGCCGATGATGAATATAATATTTATAGAATTGTGATTAAGGTGAAATCGGTTTTAGGATTTTAAATTGTATTAGTATGCTTTTAAAAACGATATGACTCTCGCCATGTTTGGTACAAACCTCGATGCTACTCAACCTCTCACTGAGAGTCCAGATCTTGCTAAAAGTATTCTTTCAGTAGCCTTACGATGTGTTAAGGAAGTGGAACGGAGACGAGCTGCCTGGTGTATTAGGAACATCAGGTTTTAGAAGTGGTTACTGCTATCAGGTCTACTAAGTCGATAATTAGATAATTACATAAATTAAATACTTTTTGCATCATCACTTGTATGCACGAAAATTCGAAAGTCATGCTAGCTGTACAAAGTATACCTACTTGATTAAAGTCTATTTTTGGAATTTCAGCAAAAAAATATCCTTAGAAAATAGATCCCTAGAAAAAAAAATAGACGCACAATTAGCTGAACAAGTATTAATTTATTTAATATTTTTAGGGCAACTCAGAATCATGCTAATACAGGCAAGTTTTTAAGCAAAGGATGAAGCTAAAACAACTTTTTTCCCATTAGCAAGAAATAAGAAATACGACCTATGTAGAGAAATATGAAACGTATACAATTTAAATGAATTGAACTTCTCCCATAGCTGCGAATGTAACTATGACACGTGCTTGTAATAAAACAATAGGTTATAAATACCTCAACACATTCATATTAATTATGAAATGAATACATCTACTTCATATAAGACGTATTTTATATCTAAGTGGCGTAATTTTGCATACAATTTTATAGTGATTAATTAAATAATTAGTAAAATATAAACATCATAATTTGTTCTTTTTAGTTAACGCCAGAGGATAAGCAGACTATGCACCGAACGATTTCGTCATTAGACCACGTATTGCGACACGGCAGCGCGAAGCACTTGCGCTCGCCCGCCGCAAACGTCTCGTGGGTGGAGTACCTAGAATTGGAACTTATGTCTTATTTTATTAGCAGTTTTATTTTTAATTTACCTATTTTTTCGCGGTCTTAGTTGATCTGTTGTGAAAATGGAACCTATGCAATTATATGCAGAAACGCACACGCGCGCCATACATGCTTTTTGAGCGCCGCAGATTCGATTGCACAAAAAGTCTGTCGTCTGGGCTACACACAGTAATTGAAAATCACGCGCCTTACTGATAATTCGTAATATCACAAGTGTTTTCTGAAGCATTTTATTATTATTGTTAATTGTTGTTATCTATCAACTTGTGTCTACTTGACTTGTAATTTATTAGAGTGTTTTGGTCAACCGAACAGATCATTCAATCAATTAGAAACTTCTTCGAACCGTTGGTTGACAACTGATCAGTGGTTGCCATGAGCAGCTATATCTGACCTAAGAGTATGTGATTGTTTTTTAAAAGCGTTAATTTGTCCCTAACTTTTTAAATAATACAATCTCTGGCAGAGCCTTATCCTTCAAGTTAATTTTGTGGAATGTGATTATTGTAATAAAATATAATGCACCTATTTTAAAATTGTGATATGTGATGACGTCCAATAGTCTAGAAGAGATAAACCATTTGGATGTTTGGATGACAATGCATGGTCCAATGTGTGACGTCATTTCAATTTTTACATTCAAAATGGCCGATATCAAATAAAGGGTTGTTTTGTTGAAGAGAAAATCATTTTTACTTATAAAAGAATTTAATCCTTGTGTCACGGGGAGTTTCTCAAACTTTACACAAGTAAAAATATCGATTTTCTCGATTAATTTTATTGTAGTTTTTTTTTCTTTAGAGTTCTTGATATTGAGGAAGCTTCGGTGAATGGACTTTGTCTTGTAAAATTTGGTGACGCAGGCAATAATGGAAATGTTTTATTTTTCCAGGAAATAAATATAAGGTAGTAATTTTTTAATGTGCTTCATCCTCCGTGTCGTGATTCATATTTGCTTTTACTGTTTTTTTTCATTCGGCTCATTGACGTCTTAGAGTAGTCGAAAACGGATTTGTTTTAAATAAAAATTCTACGGCAATTATATTAAATAAATGAGTTTTAAATGGTGAATAGAAAATTGTATTTTTTTA
The DNA here is from genome assembly GCF_003590095.1 of Trichoplusia ni. Lineage (NCBI taxonomy): Eukaryota > Metazoa > Arthropoda > Insecta > Lepidoptera > Noctuidae > Trichoplusia > Trichoplusia ni. The sequence continues at coordinate 6,293,855 of NC_039489.1, read as the reverse complement.
GAGAGTCGCATGCGTTTACTAACATTAAAATGAGACTTAATAAAAAAACCTTTTTATTAGGTAAGGCAGGGGAGTCCTGCGAGTGATCCCGAGGCTCAGGCAATTGAAATGCCAGGGGCATTTTAAGAGTTCGACAAATCCCATAATGTCTTTAATATGTCTTCTATAAAATAATCGCTTTGTCATCCAACATGTTAAATGGAATATCGGCTCTTTATCTTATCGGAAGACTAATACCTATTCTATCTTCATTAGTTTTGACAATTGATGACACAAACATAATGTGGCTCCGCCTATAAGAACATTGGTTAATGCAACAACAACACATATATTTTCAGTTCCATTCCCAACAGTATAAAAATGAAGCTCCACCGTCTTTCTGTCTGTCCGTCTGTCAGATTCAGCTGTCGCTATATTAATCAATACGAAAAATAAAGATCAAGGTCGCGCAACGATGGTTATGGTTATAAATTTATAGGTACTGTTTATATGTCCCTTGTATGAAAAATGTATTAAGGGTATCTGGTACCCGTGCTATTTATTCGTCATTTAGCGATTTTTTTTCAAAAGCCTGTTAGTAGCCTTTTACGGTTTTTATCGCGGTTTAATTTTAGATTTTAGTTCTCGACGTTTCGAAATCAACCCGTTCCATGATACCTAGAAAGCTGTCATGGTCGGTTTTTTATACTGTGATTAAATTGTATTAAGTTAAAATGTGAATTGAATACATATTTTACAAAAAAAAAACATAAAATGAAAATTGAAAACTAGCGCCTTATTGAATAATAAACTAACATCAACGCTAGTCTGGTTTTGCTTGTCAATCGTACTTCAGGGCTTGACATAGATTTTTTTTACTGCCAAGCTAACCGTGACATCATTTTAATATTATTAATCCTCACGAAGTTAATTAAAAAATATGTGAATAGTATCATTTGTTTTGAAAACAAATTGATGTGTTTAACAGCCGTTTCTCAGCCGCAATCTTAATATTTGGTGTTTGTTGCCAAATCGACAACAAAATAATTGATGACAAAACAATGAATAATTTAACTGCTATTACGGTTCATGAGTTACAGCCTGGTGATAGACTGGCACACAGTGGTGCCTTAGTAACAGGTTTCATTTTCTACCCTTTCGTACTTAATTCTAAAATTTACAATCACCTGTCTTACCTTAATTCACTTGAATGCTATTTGATTTGATATCATTGTTAATCTTTAGCGCCTGACAAAATATGAAAAGCAAATGATATGAAGACAATATGAAGTAACGGCAGGCAGGCGCAAATATTTTTTACACATTAATCTTAAAAAAACAGCGCCTGCAATAAGGGTTTGTTCCAAATTTACGCTCATTTGCTAAGTTGTTTTTGTGATATGGAATTAATCCTTATCGGAAACCTTAACAAGTATTGAATGTTAAACAAAATTGGCCATTACTTCATTGAATTCCACTTAATATCCAAAGTGCCTTAGCAGTACCTCTAAACGACGGGAAAGTCCGGTGGTTCTAAATAACATCACAGCATGAGTATGAATCGTGACAAAAAGTCATGATGTAATACAGCTTTTTAATCGAGATGTATTCGCTTTAAGTCTCATTTTTTTCATATTTTTGTGTTGTTCTTGATTATTCTGTGAACCATTAAATCTCTAGAAAACGTGCATCTTAAGAAAGAGATGCTCTCATAGTAATTGCAACAATACAGACCTAAATGGATGCCAAAATTTCTGTTCATCAGATCATCGCTTTAGATCACTGCACTTTGAGGTACGACGTCAGTCATAAAAACCTATACGATTTATATTGGTATAAATCGGCGTATCACTGAGGAAGCACATTATTACTTCCGAACGTTCATTGAGTAAGCCAACTTGAAAAAAACGAGTATCGTTTTATCTTTATTATCGGTTTACATATTGTTATCAAATACTAGCGAAGCAGTCAGGATTTTGGTAGTGATCCCAACTCCATCTATCAGTCATCAAGTGGTATTCAGACCTGTGACGCAAGAGCTCGCTAAGAGAGGACACGATGTCACCGTCATCACAGCTGATCCCGCCTTTCGAAAAGGCGAAGCACCTACAAATCTGACTGAAATCGATGTCGATGATATATCTTACCGTTTATGGAAGGAACACTTTATGTTAAATGAAAAAGGAGACAAAAAAGATCTACTTGATCAATTCAAAATTCTTTTAGATCTATTTGGAGCTCAAGTTAAGGAAGAGGACGTTCGTCGTCTTATCAAGGACAAAGATCAAAAATTCGATTTGATAATATAAACTCGATATTATGTTTTCGTAAATAAATCATCATCTGTTAATATTTTATCCGTCTAGCTATCACGATTCATGAGACAGTCTGGATGTAATGACAAATGAAATGGCATGAAGACTGACAGCGATGGTTCAGTGTTACCTTTTGGATGAGAACCTAAAAAAAACATATTTAGACATTAAACTCGATAAGATTATTTTTTTCGTGTCATGAAGCGTCTGAACGTTATCGCAGACCAGCTGTGTTTTATAACTGATAGTATTATTATCAACATTCTGAATACTATCACATACACAATGTTATTACATTATGTTAAGAAAGTCAGCACTCAGAATTATTGGAAGGTGTCAAATGTTGGCTATGTACTGAATTAGTAGTGATATTCTTGTCATCGGCCTAGCCTTTTCTACAACTATGTTGGGATCGGCTTCCAGTCTAACCGGATTCAGCTAAATACCAGTGTTTAACAAGAAGCGACTCTTACCTCCTTACCCCTTATTTTACCTCCTCAACCCAGTTACCTGGGCAACATCATGGCCTAACGACTATTCGTAATCAGCTGTACCTACCAGACCTACCAATTTATTGTGCCCTCCGAAATACGGAGGAACTCGTTATGACAAAGATGGCGATCTACGGACCGACCATGTCAAGCGTAGCCCTGTGATCGATCAAGTTGTGCAGTTAGCTTCACCCGAAAAAAATAATTTGCAGGTAGGTACGTAGTTGAACGCGTTTTCACCCAACTGGTCTGCTTTCTGTTAGTCTTATTTTACCAGGAAATTAAGGGAACTCTACAAAACAGAGTCCACAATGTACTCTATACTTAATAATTGATCACCTATGTAACATTATGGTGTGAAATAATTAATTGAAATCAAGTTGTCTATTTGTACGAAACTCGACTTACTTGCACACAACCGGATTTATGTGACAATGGATCGCTGCTTTCTATCAAAATAAATCAGTCGATAAAAAATAGTGCGTCTTAATTTATTATCAACATTCAAATTGCTTTGTCATTTCTTAAGATATCATTATCAACAGTAAAAGTTGTATGCGTATTAACGAAATAGATATAACTGAACTTTGTACCGGTTACGTATCGACTCAACAGATAATCAAATAAAACAGTTGAAGTGCGAGACGGAATCATGACGCCGAGGTTTTGTAGAAATAAGCTAAAGAAAATTGACATGCGAAAACAATACACCCATTCATCCAATTATTTGACCCTCAAATAATTGGATGAATGGGTGTATTGTTTTAACGCTTGACACGGTCGGTCCGTCGATGGGGGACCATCTTTGTCATAACGAGTAACTCCGAGTTGGACCCGGCTGTTATTCATACATCTTTTGTAATAGTTACGAGTAGTCAGAAGCTAGAAGGTCTGACAACTTCTCAATTTTCCAATCGACTTCAAAAAGCAAGAGGGTCTCAATTTGTACTTCTTGAACAGATTTTGGTGGTTATTATTTCATTTAAAGCAAAATTTTGTCATTTGTTCCCATAAAAATTTTATCAAGTTTTCTCCAAGTTTCGCTCAGCATTTTTTTTTATTTTAAGTCGTTTGTATGTCACGCGTAATGTGACTGGCATACAGCCTGGTGACAGTCCGGTTGATAGATAGCAGAGTCTTAATAGTACGGTTCCAGTTTTACCCTAACGGTAGGGAACCCTATAAATTAAGGCTCTTAGAAGATAAAACCAATACACCTGTTTGTAGATAATAACAAAGCTAATAAAACATATAATAAATAAAAAATACGTGATAAAACAATGTTGAGCTGTACCTATTATTGAAGATATTTTCTTCAATGTACATACATACGGTAATCATACATTCATTCCTTATTTATTTTTAGTTTTTTTTACTCAATGTACACAGCAATTTGATGGGTGGCCATTTTTTTCCATAAATTAAAATATTTTTGATCATATTTCCAGCTCAACGTTATTTTATCACGTAACATTAAAACATTTTTATTTTCTTTTTTTTTTCTTTTTAGAAAAAGACTCCCGCAGTAAGGAATTTAATCCTTGTGTCGCGGGGGTTTACAAACATACAAGTCACATGCACACACCCAGACTCGGAACAAGCATTTGTGGATCACTCAAATGCTTGTCGATCGAACCCTCTACACGACGCGCACAGTGGGTTTGGCTTGGTGACTTCAACCACTCAGCTATCCGTGCAGTCCAAACCGTTTGTTGGTGTAGTGGCATCAAATATACATCATTGGCGAAATTCACTATTTCACACGGCCTGATGACAGACAAACTGATCCCTCAAAAAAAAACACATATCTCTCAAAAATCAGCTCTAAGACTTATCTAAGACAATTTGTTATCATTAATTATTGATTGCCTTAATGTTAATACATATGTATAGTTGATGCGATTGATAACTAATGATAGCAAATATTTTCAGATTAAACATTGAACTCATAGCGCTTAAGATTGTATTGGTTGGATTTGTGAAATTTTATCTTCATAGTACAATGACTACTATTGCCCAATATAGATGTGACGTCATTTTCTTAGAGATAAAATTGTTTAATACAATATAAAACGTACTCGAAGTATGGATCTGCAGGACATTAGACCAATCATCGCGTGAGTCAACAAGTTATAATGGGGATCCTTTTGGGTTTTTTGACGTGGTACCTTCTATTAACAAATACTAATGAAGCGGCAAGGGTTTTGGTAGTGGTCCCCACGCCTTCTGTCAGTCACCAGGTTGTATTTCGACCTGTAGTGCAGGAGCTAGCTAAGAGAGGACACGATGTCACCTTCATAACTACAGATCCCGCCTTCCCGAAAGGAGAAGCCCCTGCTAACCTGACAGAAATCGATGTCCATGATATATCGTACCGCGCTTGGAAGGAAGCCCTTATGAAAGCTACTTCAGGAAACCAAGGAGACTTATATGAACAGATGAAAACCATACTTTCAATGGCTGGAGGAGTATTTGAGGACCAATATAACGATGAAAAAGTACAACATCTTATTCATGACAAAAATCAAAAGTTTGATTTGATAATTGTAGAAGCCTTTTCGCGACTTGCGTTAGTATACCAGCATGTTTTCAAAGCGCCCCTGGTCTTAATGAGCTCTTTTGGAGCAACATTTGACAATTATGAAGCACTTGGCGTTCCTACACATCCTCTGCTTTACTCATCCGTGATTCGGCAGAGAATAAACAATATGACTACGTGGGAGAAAATAACAGAAACCTATCAATATTTCAAAATCCATTCCTTGTTTAATGAAATTTTAGTTGAAGAAGAGAAATTGTTAAGAAAACTTTTTGGACCCGACGTTCCAACGATGAAAGAATTTTATGATCGTGTCGAAATGCTATTCCTGAATGAGAATCCGTTGTTTACTGGCATTCGACCTGTACCACCGAATGTAATTTATATGGGTGGGATACATCAAAAACCGCAGAAGGAATTACCGAAGGTAACTATAATAATTGTTATTATGACTGTATATAGGAAGGCCTGCAAGGGTTTTTTAATATCTGAAAGTTGAAAATCTTTACACGCCGAGTCTATAAAGAGACTTTCAATAAATTTGAAATTCAATGATAGTAGACATCAAAATAGGTTCAGAGTTTTGGACTGTCCTTAAAATAATTTAGTTTTCTTAGAATGTCTATCTGGTTGCTACTTTTTTTTTAACAGCCTTTTTTTTCTCAGGATCTTAAGTCATACTTGGACTCTTCTAAAAACGGCGTAATTTATATAAGTTTCGGCACGAATGTGAATCCTACTCTTCTACCCGCTGACAGGATCCAAGTGCTAGTGAAAGCATTCTCTCAGTTACCTTACGATGTGTTATGGAAGTGGAACGGAGACGAGCTGCCTGGACGTACTGAGAACATCAGAATCTCAAAGTGGTTGCCGCAGTCAGATCTACTCAGTAAGTCACTTATGGTTTTTTTAATATTGTTTTTCTACACAATAATGTAGGTATAAAGACAATAATACTATCTAGTATTCTCAATAGTTATATATCCACTACATTTAATACTATTTCTCCTATTTACACAATGCCAAGTACTTGAATTTTTATTTTCTCTGCGTTTAATATATTTATGTCCGGCACGTAATAAAGTTTTTCCACCGCGTCGACTGTCAATAATTATTAAATTTACACCACGTGAACTACTTGACCCAGACATTGCAATAGATAAACTAACAAGCTATCCTAATTACTCATATCGCAAAAGTACAGCTGCAAATAGCAAACTTGTTGTTATTTTTACAGTGGGTTGGGTTCTTGAAGAAATAATTGAGTCCGAGTTGACAGGAAATTTTCATTTATTGAACATTGCTTCTAAAACACCTCTTGAATCTTACAAATTGCACATATTCTTACAAACAATACTTCCGCAAGACAATCGCCGGATTGTTGCGCAATACTAAACAGAAATAACAATTTTAAAGCCTTTTATAGTCGCTTCTACTTTTATTTTATTTTTACTGACATACGAAGAAAAAACAACATGACAACTTAAGAACAATTTCAAATTTACAAACTTAAAACTAAACTACAAAAATGAGGTTCAATATAATGAGGTTGAGTATGCTGTCAATTGATCAATTTCAACAAAACTAAACCCGGAATAATACTGTCTCTCTCTATTTTCATAAAAACAAAAGGGAAGAGCTAGATACGAATTCGAGGAAGGGCTCGTCTCTATTGTTTTACGAAAAAACCGGTTGGTCAGGTAACTACCTGAAGTGAAACGACAATTACCGAGCGTGATTTGTTTAAAAAATAGTATTAATAAATATTATCTTGCTTAACTATAATAGTTAAGAAAAGATATTTTTTATTAATACTATTTTTTTCTTAACGCATTGTATAACTTTTCTTTACAACAGTACCAAAAACTGAAGGGTACCATAGCGGGACTTTTTGATAGGTATTTTAAGAGGGTGCCATACCGGGACCATACCATAGCGGGACTAACCGGAAATGAGAAACAGTCCGTTGGCGATAATAGAGCTATTAAAAAAATAGATAATGATAAAAACCTATCAAGTGCGATTTGGACTCGCGTCACACAAGGTACCATACGAATAGGATAGAGAAATACAAATCGGATACGGATGAAAAAATGATCAGTGAAACAACTGCTGCATTTCTTGGATCCTTTTTAATCATTTTAATAATAAACCTGTTATTCCTTTCAGGACACCCTAAAATTAAAGTATTTGTAACGCAAGGAGGTGTACAATCAACAGACGAGTCGATAACAGCTGGTGTTCCATTGGTTGGAATCCCAATGTTAGCGGATCAGTGGTTCAATGTAGAAAAATATGTTACTCATGGGATAGGAGCCAGACTAGACATTGAAACAATAACGGTAGAAAATTTCAAGGAAACACTCCTCAAAGTTATTAAAGATGACAGGTATGAATGATTTAAACCTATTAATACCTTCACGTATTTATAAAACATGCTATATTCAGAAGAAATAAATAATATAAACTAGAAATATATTGAAAAACTGTCTGCGTGGTTAGAAGATATAAGTTATGATACCTGCCCTGTTTTTTCCACATTTTCCATTGTATCTTCACTCTTATCAGTCGCAGCGAAACCTTCCTCGATGAATGGTCTATTCAATACAAAAAGATTTTTTCAATTTGAACCAGTAGTTCGTGAGATTAGCGCGTTCAAACAAATAAACAAACAAACAAACTCTTCAGCTTTATTTATTAGTACAGAGTATAGATTAGACGAATCCCCTATAGTCATTAATTTAAAATGATTTTCGTTTCAGCTATCGACAGAATACAGTACGACTAAACAATTTAATGAGGGACCAGCCTCAGACTCCTTTGGAGCGAACTATATGGTGGTTAGAATACTTACTTCGACACGGCAGCGCGAAGCACCTGCGCTCGCCCGCCGCCAACATCTCGTGGGCGGAGTACCTAGAACTGGAACTGGTGCTCACATTACTTGGTGGGATGTTTACTGTTATAAGTCTAGTCGTTTTTGGTATTTATTATTTATTTAAGTTCTTCTTGCGAAGCAAAGTGGCTGATGTAAAAGTGAAAAGATCGTAAAATTTTCGTGTATTGTGGTACTTTACAATGATACGTTCAATAAAGTATTTAATTTTAATTTATAAGTGGTGGATTATTTAAATTATTATATTAAAATTTCTTACCGCAGATGTGAATTAAAAAAAAATACAGGTCTGCATTAAAGTATAAAAATCACGAAGGGAAATTAAGTAGTAAGTTAAGTATTTGCTGCTCATGATGATGTAATTGAAATTGTGGATAAAAGCCCTGTATGATACTCTATTCGACCACCGTTGCGTATTGTTTTGTATAAAATTCCGTGCCTAGTTGTGGATGCATAGATTTGATTGTTTCACCTATGCTCATAGTACCTAATCCTAAATTCGAAGTCTTGTTTTGTAATCTTTTTAAATAATTAAAGCCAATTTATTACAATAAATGATTATATCATTTTTTATCTGTTTTTATTTCCTGATAAGTTACACAAGAAGAAACTTGGCCATCTTATAGGCCTACAAGAACGCACATCTAAGTCATAGGAATTATTAAGAACTTGAATGACTGTAGTGCGAGTTTTCCAGCTATTAAAGAACAGGCATGACATCCTATAAACACTATCAATTGTTAGAACATTTATTTGTGTTTGTATTTACATACATATATACATTAATCGATACAATTGTTAATTCAAATCTGTGATCCGCTATGAATATCTTCGTATCAAATCATTGGCTGAGATAACAGAAAAAATAACATTAATATACACGTTTCCACCTAGTTGTGCTTTAAATGTGCAATCGACAAAATTAGCTCTCACTCTCGCACTCATATTTATCCAAAATAGATTACTAAGTAGCACTTTTTGATCGATGCAAAAATATCCATCGCAGCACATTGTATCGAGCGCCCTTCAAATACCATTAGGTCGATTTTCGCGTGAACATATATTTCCATAACGACGACCTTGTTATTCAACTAAAGATAATTAATTACTTTGTTGAAGTCATGGAGTGGACAATAATTCTTATTTGAACCATTTGAAATAATTCCTAAGGGACTTTTTGGTTCTTTGTCATTTCTTAATCTAAACTTCTAAAGAGTTTGGAACATGGTTCCAAAAAAATTGGTCAAAGCTATAGCAAAATTAAGACACCTCTCGCATTGAGTGTGACAAACATTCAAGTCACATGCCCAGGACAAGCATTACCGCATCTCACAACCACTTGTCCTTCGCGACCGAACACACGACACATCACCACAGCCACTCGGTTATCAATGCTGCGCAGCTTTAGCACCGGGTTAACACTGCAACTGCGCGGCGCTACAATAATGCTACAAAAAATGAAGAGCTGAAAATAAAAAAAATACAATCTAGTACACTGCACTGATAAACGAGTGGTTATCAGTGGTTGGTAGGACAAGCATCTGTGTGATCCTCAAATCTCTTACCTAAGTCTGATTATTTTTACGCATTTGACTTGAATGTTTGTGTAATCAAGAATAAATTCCTGACAGAAGGAGATTTTTATAAAAAAAAAATACTACTCAGCTCACGGTTCTCGGTCAAGTTATCATAAGAAGTAATTTATAAGAAGAAGTTTTTTTAATCTCAGACTTCTTGAGACGCTGAGCCGCAAGAAACAAACTGGTTTAGATAAATCATGACTGACACAGTTCAAAGTCTAAAGGATTTTTCTATCAGTCGCACTTTGTATTATAACATTGCACCATTATATTATGAAACGCTATGTAATGTACTAAAAATAGCAATTAGATTTTTCACGTTATCTTATTGCACTACAAAAATTCTTATCTTAATTTTGAATATTTATTTTATAAACAACTACATTATCAGATAAAATATTTAGCAGGATTTGAAATTGTGACTTCTATATTGGATTCTTGGTGTTGTCTACAGATATAACGGTGATTGATCGAACAATATGAGCATCAGAATACTAGCCAAAAGTAAGTACCCAGTAAGATTTCACATCACCACACCTTAGAACATAACCACAAAATTTTAATAACGTCTAAAAATATATTTATGTTAACATGCTGTTTTTTTAGACTGGGAGGCTTTTTTTTGTTATTTTTGTGTTAATGTTGCTTAACCTCAATGATTAACAGAAAACACATGAAAATGTGATATGACTATGAAAATCCAGACACAGAAAGGGTTTTATTGTTTTTTCATCCTTTGTATGTGGAACCCTAAAAAATGACAAAGATAAGTAGTCTTTAAATTTTCATAATGTGCTATTGTTTGTACAAAACATCGCTGCAAATTGATAGAGCTGCGGAATTATTATTTATCAAGTCCAATGTTCACGACCACTATGTTTAGATTCGGAGCTATTTCTATAGTGACTTGATGTTTTTTTAATCAGTAGATATACTAGATATATAACATATTCGCGTTCAATATCCGAGTCACTTAAGATCCAGCGTCGAGTGAGTGAACTAGTCAAAATGGGTGTCTTATTGTATTTTTTAACGAGTTATATTTTATTAATAAATTGCAATGAAGCGGCCAGGATTTTAGTAGTGGTACCTACTCCTTCTGTAAGTCACCAGGTAGTATTCCGACCTGTAGTCCAGGAGCTAGTTAAGAGAGGACACCATGTCACAATGATCACAACAGATCCTGCCTTCCCTGATGGAGGAGGCCCTGCTAACCTGACAGAAATCGATGTTCATGATATATCGTACCGAGTATGGAGACAACATTTAATGAAAGCCACACAAGGAAACCAAGAAGATTTATATTTCCAAATGAAAACCATCGTTACAATGGCTTTGGAAGTATTTGAATACCAATATAATGATGAAAAGGTACAACAGCTTATTAATGATAAAAATCAAAAATTTGATTTGATCATTGTTGAAGCTTTGTCAAGACTTGCTTTAGGATACCAGCATGTTTTCAAAGCCCCCCTGATCTTAATGAGTTCTTTTGGAGCAACAATTGACAACTTTGAAGCACTGGGCGTGCCGACACATCTTCTGCTGTACCCAATGATTATTCGGCAGAGAATAAACAATTTGACGATTTGGGACAAAATATCAGAAGTTTACCATTTTGCAAAACTCTATACCATGTTTGAATCTTGCATGGAGGACGATGAGAAGTTGTTAAGAAAACTCTTTGGACCCGATGTTCCATCGGTGCGGGAATTCTACAATCGTATTGATATGCTTTTCCTGAATGAGAATCCAGTGTTTTCTGGCATTCGACCTGTACCACCGAATCTGATTTATATGGGAGGCTTGCATCAACATCCAGTAAAGGAACTACCTAAGGTAATTATCAGTACTGATTTAGCAAACAGTTTCAACGTTACTTAAACTTATTAATTTTGTGTTATTAAACTTTATTTTTTAATGTACTAATATTTTTTTTAGGATCTGAAATCATACTTAGACTCTTCTAAAAACGGCGTAATTTATATAAGTTTCGGCACAAATGTAGATCCTACTCAACTACCCGCTGACAGGATCCAAGTGCTAGTGAAAGCATTCTCTCAGTTACCTTACGATGTGTTATGGAAGTGGAACGGAGACGAGCTGCCTGGACGTACTGAGAACATCAGAATCTCAAAGTGGTTACCGCAGTCAGATCTACTGAGTAAGTGATTTGTTTATTCTCAAGGTTTTGTTCAGTTGAGTTCGGAAATTAAATGACAAAATACTCGTATAATAATTTTTGAAAAATTATTGTTCAAGTTTTATGACTAAAATTTTGTAATTTCTTTCAGGACACCCTAAAATTAAAGTCTTTGTAACGCAAGGAGGACTTCAGTCAACAGACGAAGCGATAACAGCTGGCGTACCAATGGTTGGCTTCCCAATGTTGGTCGATCAGTGGTTTAATGTCGAAAGATATGAAACGCATAAAATTGGAATCAAATTAGACATAGCAACTGTAACGGCAGAAAAGTTTAAGAACACACTTCTTAAAGTCATTGAAGATGACAGGTATGGTGACTTACAAATGACTGCTCATAGTTAAACATTATCCTTTCTAGAAAAAAAAACTTTATTTAAGTAACATAAGATACTTTCCAAATTAAACTTATCATGAATGAATATTTGCACAAATAGGATAAATAAACTAACAATAAAAATTCTAAAGATTTGAGTATAGGTTTTCAAAAGAACGATTTTTGTTTCAGCTATCGACAGAATACAGTAAGACTGAATATCTTAATGAGGGACCAACCTCAGGCTCCTTTAGAGCGCACTATTTGGTGGATAGAGCATGTTCTGCGACACGGCGGCGCGAAGCACCTGCGCTCGCCCGCCGCCAACATCTCGTGGGCGGAGTACCTGGAACTGGAACTGGTGCTCACATTACTGGCAGGACTATTAACGGCAATAAGTTTAGTAGTCTTATGTATCTATTATCTGTTCAAGTTCTTTGTAAAAAACGGTGTTTCGAATAGTAAAGTAAAACGATCTTAAAATAATTGTTTGATCATTGATTGATTGACTGCGATAAGTTGTATAAATGTTAATATTATGTTGTTAATATATTTTGGAGTTATTATTAATTCTGAAGTCAAGTCCTAAGCGTATATTACGAAAAATCACCGAGATAGAAATAAGGAATTAATATTGTAAATACTTAGTTGTTGATAATAAAAAAACACAAAATAAAAATTCATTCTTTCAAGTACTTTTTATCACCCATTCTTCACTGCTTCTATAGTTTTAAAGGCGCATCAAATTCACTGCATAGCATGCTGTTACATCTATTGCCATAAATCAGATAAATCTCAGCTGATCGACAAGTCTACACAAGCAGGGCCCATTTCGATTATAGCAGCTTTACCTCACAACAGTCTACTATACAAAACGACGCTGTGAAAGAGGCTAAAATTAACTAAAATAACCAGAATACATGTTTTTTAAGGTGAATGCCAAACTACATTTTGGACACTACTTAACCAGAATTATCCTGCAGTGTTCGCGTATGAGTTAAGGGAACAAGTTTTTGATATCAGAATGTTGGCCATATGCATACTTTATATACAATTTCGAGCACAATTTAGCATAGTTCAAAAGTTTTATTTAATTCCCTTTATATTCCCAATTTTGCTCTATTCTATACAAAAGAATAATGATGGCTCTAAAAAACAGACTGAATAAAGTAGACTGAATTGAGAGTCAGACCGCATTGCTGGACAATGTATCCATAATGCACAATAATGAATTAGTTGCAATAGCGCAACCTCTCTTAAATTTGAACCTGTATAAGTTAGTAGCAAGTAAGGAAGGTAGTCATTCTAAAAGATTCTAATAGCGCCTTAAACATGTGTTCTATCATACCCGGCAGTTTTCCCACAGCGTATGGAATTTACAAATCCATTTTGAACATACAGCCACCTAGTCGCATACCTATGTGACAGATAATGAGTAGGGAGGTGGCTTATTTTGCAAAACAGGCTATGACCTTGAGGTGGCCTTGTATGCATAGATTTGTGAGCACGATGTGCTCATTTGATCCCAAGGCAAGCAAAGTGTCAATATAACTTTTTCAAAGTTACTGTCTTAGTTAATCTAAGACAAACTGTGAAAAATATTGTGAGAAAACCGACATACCAAATATTGGAATAAACAATGCCAACCCGCAGCGAGCTAACGTGGTGATGATACTCAAAACCTTCCATTTCGGGAAGAGGCCTGTGCCCAGCAGTGGGATAGATATAGGCTGGTTAAGGCTACGACAGGATGTCATTCCTTTATACACTCTTTCTTTATATTCTGGCCTAATATTTGAAGTATTCCATTTTTTTGCAATGGTGCTGAGAGCTCCTTAGACGCTAAAAAGATAAATGGATGGTTTTATCTTTAAATCATTAACAAATAACTAAAATAAAAGATCTACATTTGCCTGGCCGGGCTCACACGACTAGCCTGTTGGTCTAGTGGGTAATAACTCAGGCTGCTATACCGGAGGTTAAGGGTTCGATTTCCACCCAGGAGAAATGTTTGTGATATGAGCATATGCATATATTCTGTGTCTGGGTGTAATTTATTTTAGAAATATATAAGTATGTTTATCAGTAGTGCACTCATAAAAGGTACAAGCTTTGCTTTAACTGAGACTAGATGACCTGGTGTGAAAGTTGTAGAATATTATTATAATAAATAAATGCGGGCAATATCAGCGCTGCCAATCGTTGTACACGTGTGGTCTATGGGTCAATTATACACAAAGTTCGTTCAATGCTCTGCGTATCCAATATAACAATGCCTTCAGGATTATGTTGGGGCTGCCACGATTCTGCAGTGCGTCAGGAATGTTCGCAGAGGCTGGTGCACCTGATTTTTGTGGTCTTATTAGACATAGAATAGCCTCCCTGATGCGGCGGGTGCGTGACAGCCCCAACAGCCTTGTCGCTGTTGTGGCAAATAAAATGGACAGCCTTTTTATGAAGCATTGGATGACGTCTCACCGATCTTCATATATATATATAAAATAATTTTATTTCCTAAAATATGTACATACTATGGATGTAATGTCTGAGAATAAAATATATTATTATTATTATAATATCACATACATTGTTCTGAACTCAAAGTAAGTTGCTAAAGCACTTGTGTTATGGAATTCAGATACAACAAAGGTACTACAAACACCCAGACCCGAGACAATGTAGAAATCTAAATTTTTACATTGACCCGACCGGGGATCGAACCCGCGACCTCAGAGCTGGCGACACCTTGAAACCGGTGCGTACGCCACTCGACCACGGAGGTCGTCTTATTACATTCAATGTTTCTGAACTTGTGTATGACTAATTATAGAAAACTGGCCAAAGTGTGTGTCCTGACGTTTTATCTACAAAACGCAGTGTCATTGTAGCGTATACATGTCTGAACTAGTATCGCTTGTACACTTTGACCACCGTATTCGTATCACTGCAATATGTATCGTATCATATTAAGCTTCTTGCTTTTTCCGCAAGGATTTAAATAAAAACAAATTATAATTAAAATAAAACACTGGGTTTTTCCCATCGAATATAAAAACGTGACCTAAAGATCAAAAAAAATAAAGAAAGGTTTAGTATCTCAATTGGTTTGGTGACAACGCAAAATAAAGTAATCCTCAAATATTTTTCTCTCTTCCTGAAGTAATATAGAACCTAGCTTCTTATTATATTTTTTGTAACGCCTGCCAAAGAATTTTCCCTAGTCCTTTTACCCCACTTCAGAACGTTGAATAGATATGTGGGTCAACGTCTTATAGTAAATTATGAATATAACATTCAAAAACTTTCACACGACGCCATCTAGTTTCAAACTAAGTAAAGTTTGTGTTATTAGTACAACTAATAAACATACTTCTAAATAGATTTTTAAATACATACCTAATTACATAAATTACACCCAGAGCAAAGAGAATTCGAACCCACGACCTCCGATATAACAGTCACTGACACTAATCACTATACCAACAGGCCAGTGTAATAGGATGACATGTTTGACATTAAAACTATTACATACGAGATGGCGGCACGCCCCCTGACATTTCGACCGCAATGTGAAAAGCTGCACAATCCTAATTCGACTTTGCCTTCCACACCTGCAAACACTTCATCAGTTATTAGTATTTCTTATCACAAAACCTTTAACAATAAAAGCAGCAAAAATTATGAAATTTAAGGGGTTCCGTACCAAAAAGGTAAGAGACACCGCTGTTGTCCGTCCATGTATAACAAGACTGTATCTCATGAACAGGTATACAGTTGCATTTTATGCGAGGTGTATTCCTGTTACCGCATTAACTAAAAATGATGACCAAGGTTATGCAAACGTATTTGTCACCCAACCGATTTGCTAATTATTAGCCTATTTAGCCTATTGGCACCGTAGCCTTAGAGTCGCGAGTCTGACTCTACCTGAACCGGTTTTACTAGACAAGACTATTAAAACACGTGCGTAGAATTAAATAGTCAGCGCTATAATTCGCTGGAATTGCTGAACTTAAGATATCAGGTTCATTCGCTGATATAGAGTTTTTATTTACAATGACGTTGTCATTTTTAGATCGTAAGTATAAAAAGACTAATCAAACCGCCAAACAAAACTAGTTGTGATCCATGTTTGAGTGTGTTAACAAGTCATAATGCGTGTGTTATTATATTTTGTTACGTGTTTCATCTTATTCATAAATTTCAATGAAGCGGCAAGGATTCTTGTGGTTATTCCTACTCCTTCTATCAGTCATCAGGTAGTATTTCGACCTGTAGTGCAGGAGCTGGCTAAGAGAGGACATGATGTCACAATCATCACAACAGATCCCGCTTTCCCGAAAGGAGGAACCCCTGGTAACCTGACAGAAATCGATGTCCATGATATATCGTACCGAGTATGGAGAGAACATTTTATGAAAGCCAGTAAAACAGATGGAGGAGACTTGTATAATCAATTGAACACCATCGTCACAGTGGGATTGCGAGTATTTGTGGAACAATTTAACGATGCAAACGTGCAACGGCTTATAAAGGACAAAAATCAAAAATTTGACTTGATCATTACAGAAGCTTTGTCAAGAACTGCTTTAGGATATCAACACATTTATAAAGCACCTCTGATCTTAATGAGCTCTTTCGGAGCGACATTTGATAATTTTGAAGCACTTGGCCTTCCTACACATCCTCTGCTATACCCAACGATTATTCGGCAGAGAATTAACGATTTGACGATGATGGAAAAAATATCAGAAGTATATACCTCCTTCAGACTCTACAACATGTTTAGTAATTTCTTAGTTGAAGAAGAGAAAACGATGAAAAAACTCTATGGACCCGACGTTCCAAGCGTGAATGAGTTTTATAATCGTATCGAAATGCTTTTCCTGAATGAGAATCCGGTGTTTACTGGCATTCGACCTGTACCACCGAATGTAATTTATATGGGTGGGTTACATCAAAATCCACTGAAAGAATTGCCAAAGGTAAAACCATCTGTACAATAGTCACAAAGAAATTTTAACTTCAGATTTTTTTTGTTTAAAATATTTAATACCCTTTCTATTGACTTATGCTCATCATACCGTGTGTTTAAATACACACCGGATTTTATTAAAATCCCGTGCCACATATAAAAAAACAATTTATCAAATCTCTAAGATTAAAATGGTTTAAACATTAATTTTTTATCAGCTTTCTTTTATTTGTATGAGCACACCAAGAATGTTTCCAAAATTAACCATTTTAGCCATTATTTTGAATGCCAATGCTGATTTGAAATAAAAAAAAAGATGAGAAATATGTGTGATCACACTTGCTGACCTCCTTACAAATATGCTAAGGAATAAATTGCAATAAAAATAACCCAATTTATATCCATAGCATTCGTAGCTTAACTTCGATGTTCTTGTTAATAATTAATAATGTGCCTTTCACGGTTCATGAGATACAGCTCGGTGGCAAACGGTAGTATTGGTAATAGGATCCCGTTTTAACCTTTTGGGTACGGAATTCTAAAAGTGTGTATTATGTACAAATTCTTAAACATTCATTGCATTGTAGCTATTATTAATTGCTTATATTTTATTTTCAGGATCTGAAGTTATATCTAGACTCTTCTAAAAACGGCGTAATTTATATAAGTTTTGGTACAAACGTGGATCCTACGCAACTTCCCGCCGACAGAATCCAAGCCCTAGTGGAAGCTGTGTCTCAACTACCTTACGATGTGTTATGGAAGTGGAACGGAGACGAGCTGCCTGGACGTACTGAGAACATAAGAATCTCAAAGTGGTTGCCGCAGTCAGATCTACTAAGTAAGTTATTGAATGATTCTTAAAAGCATACATTCGTTCATTTGAATTCACAAATGATAAATTGAACATATCAAATCTGAGTGTTGAAAATGTGGGTACTATACACATTTTATTGAACATATTATTACTTCCAGGACACCCTAAAATTAAAGTATTTGTAACGCAAGGAGGACTGCAATCTACAGATGAAGCAATAACAGCTGGCGTTCCATTGATTGGAATCCCACTGTTGGCCGACCAGTGGTTCAATGTAGAGAGATATGTAACTCATGGAATTGGAGTCAGATTGGATATTGCTACTCTAACAGCTGAAAGCTTTAAGAATACTCTTCTTAAAGTAATTGAAGATGACAGGTTAGAATAATTTGAATTAATTGAAGTACTTAGGTATCTACAGATAAGTCTTGATCTCTTTAGGGAAAGTATAAGTATTGAAGACGAATTTTCAAAGAAAAACTACCATAAAAAATCTAAAGACATGAGTGATGTGTAACGTGTACGTTCAAAATGATGATTTTTGTTTCAGCTATCCACAAAATACAGTGAAACTAAGAACCTTAATGAGAGACCAGCCCCTGACCCCACTGGAGCGAACTATTTGGTGGATAGAGCATGTTTTGCGGCACGGTGGCGCGAAGCACCTGCGCTCACCCGCCGCCAACATCTCGTGGGCGGAGTACCTAGAACTGGAACTGGTGCTCACATTACTGGCAGGACTATTGGCTGCAATAAGTGTAGTTGTTCTTAGTATTTATTGGTTATTCAAGTACTTTGTAGGATACAACGTTCTGAATAGTAAAGTAAAACGGTCGTAAACTTGAATTAAAGTTTAATTTTGATTAATTTGACTGTGATATATATTATGAATGTTATGTTGATAGTGTGTTAATTGATGCTAAAGTCCAAAATTACGTAGTTGCGATTAATTACTGAGATAGTGAGGAATCAAAATAATAAGTCATTGTTGATAATAATGAAGAAATTGTGACTGTGGATGAGATGACTTGTGGATGCAAGTTCAAACCTGTATCAGTTGTTTTATTAGCTTTTTGCACTGTAATAAATACTTTTTATCTTGGAACTGTTTAAATGGGCGATTATGATAAGCTTCGGAGATATGGATACTGAAATCTAATCTGGCAATGAAACATGTCTGGACTTGACTGAAATGTAGGTGTTATTTAATAAATGAAAGCTTGGCTTTGATAAGACGTTATGAAAATCTGTTTAATTATTTAATAAGATATGGTTTCTTTATTCTCCTGTTTAAATGTTCTACTAGTCTAAATTTCTTAAGGTATTTTCAATCATAGCCCATCGCTGCTTACGACATGTTGGTCTGATCTCCGAAAGATTCTGGATATAGTCTATGTGACCACTGTTCGTGACGATTCACGGGTTCAATCCCAGCATAGGACAACCTCTTTTTGCTATTTATGAATACTTCACACACATTAGACTCACTTGCATAAAGACAGTAAGACTGAGAAAAACCTTTCGTGGATAGCACAAATGGCTGTCAAACCTGCAATAAGCTGCGTGCAGCGACGCGACGCGAACTTGGACATGGGTTATCCGTCGGTTTACATAACATTATTTTGTTTTAAATTAAGAAATCAATGGCACCTGCCTTTTAACACTTAGCATAGGTTCTCTGCACACGGAAATATAATGTACGTTTGCAGACAGTGATTACAATAATAAAATCGATAAATTACTTTTTGCATGTTTGTTTTGTTTTTATTATTAAGTGGCCACGACATAATTTTTTGATAAAAATATTTATTAATTACTTTAGTTTTGCTATGGTTTGTACAAAGACACCAGCAAGTATTTTTGCCAATACTTTTTCATCAGGCATTTCAGATCCTCAATGGCTTGGATTGTGATGAAATATATTGCTGTTTCCTATTAATTTGCCCAAAAACATAAAATCACTTTTATGGTACTAATAGTGTTAAATTAAATTTCCTCGTATCCTAGTAATATTATTGCCGTTCAGTGTTATGCAATTGCGATGATATAATTTTTAAAGGTTACGGTGTGCTCTTCGACATTTTAGACCTTTTTTTAATAATTGATAACGAAAGACATGCACTATAATTATGAGGACGACAGTCGTATATGAAAATAGACCATCGCCCAATTATATGAAGATTAAATTTATGTTATCAACTAAACCTCAAGGTGCCTTATTCTCAATTGGAATTGATAGATATTTAATCTTATAGACTATATAACCACATTTAACGTATTTGCATTTTTGACGAATATTGGTTTTACAATAAGGAATTGCTGAATGTGAATTTACTGATTGGGTTGAACTACCATGATTAAAGTACTTGTGATTTATCACCCCATGGACTTTTTGATCTTTTTCACGTCTTATATTGATTTTGTAAAGAGCAAGGATGTAAATAGTGATCCCTACTCCCAGTGTCGGTCATGAGGTAGTGTTCCGACCTGCAACGCAAGACCTAGCAAAGAGATGATATGACGTCACTATCAAGACATCTAATCTCGCCTACCCGGACGGAGAAGTCAGTGGCGAACTGACTGAAAGCAATGTCATGATGGCTTAGACCATGATAAATCAGATAGCATGATGGAAAAAAGCCGAAGAGAAAAGGAAATAAAAATGGCCTAGTCAATTCAATATTTTTGTTTTTACATCTGATCTTACCTATGTTTGAAGAACGAGTAAAATAAAAAACAAACGTCTGATTCCCAAAAAAAAATGTTATGATAAAATTATAAAAGCTGCTTTAGACTCGCGTTTTCATTTTAGCATAATATCAAAGCGCCTCTTGTCTTAATGAGCTCTTTCGGAAGTTGTATAAGATAATTATAATATCCTCGGTCTCTTACACATCGTCACTCCTTATCCAACAACTGTTCGTCAAAGAACTAACTAATTTATGATGTTTCATAAATACAAAAAAAAATATTATCACTACGAGATCATTTTTATTTGTACGAAATGTGTGTACATTTCGTACAAATACATGAAGTTTAAAATGTATATTTCTTCATTACTAATGATGCTTGATTAGTACTTATTAACTACACTATAGCGAGCAAAGATCATTAATTCAACGTACAAATGCAGTACCTACATAAAAATCTGTCCCTTGTTTCGAGTCAGTTGTGAACTCTAAAACTAGTGTGATTTATATCAATTTTGGAAAAAATTCGAATCTTACTTAGCTACACGCTGAAAGATCCAAGTCCCGTTGAAAATAATATCTCAGTTACCTCACGATGTTGTGGAAGTGGAACGGAGACGAGGTGCCTGGACGTACTGAGAACATCAGAATCTCAAAGTGGTTACCACAGTTTAATCGATTCAGAAAGTTACTTGCACTGAATCTAAAAAGTAATTTCTCGATTATGTTTTTAATAGACACATAAATATTTCAAAACCAAAGTCAAAGCGATAACCAGACGAAACAACTGCTTGATACAAAGTGACAAATGGAACAGTTTCAACGTCTAGACCACATTTTCTGCCACTCATCACGTTACACAATTAATCTTTTCAGACAGATGATATCGCTTTGAATCACGACTCTACGTAGTGATCAAGAACTCGACCTTGACTAATATGCTCTTCTTCCTTTAACTAATATGTTTAAAAAATGACCAAATAATAAGGTGAAAAATCATTTTTATAACAATATACACGAAGATTCATATATAGTTAACAATTAACGTGTAATATTAATTTTATGTATTTATTATTAACTCATATTCATTATCAAAGCGTTATTTAATGTATAATTCGATGAAATTCTGAATTGTCATCGCTAAAACGCCATATAATGTATTTCATCGTCTCGCGATCATCCTCGTACATAATGATATGACATAGCTGTTTCAACGACGTATAAATAGGCCTGTTGAACTAAGGATCCAATGTATTTCAACGATCAATCGTCCAGTGAGTGAACGTGTAATAATGGGTGTATTTTTATATTTATTTACGTGTTATATTTTATTCACACAAAGTAATGACGCGGCCAGGATTCTAGTTGTGATCCCGACTCCTTCCATCAGCCATCAGGTGGTCTTTAGACCTGTGACGCAAGAACTTGCTAAGAGAGGACACGATGTCACCGTCATCACAGCAGATCCCGCCTTCCCGAAAGGAGGAGCTCCTGTTAACCTGACAGAAATTGATATTCATGACATATCATACAGTTTATGGAGAGAACATTTCATGGCAACCAGTAAAGGAAACAAAGCAGATTTAAACGACCAAATGAAAGTTATTGTGGATTTGTTTCTAGTGATATTTGAGGCTCAAGTAAAAGATGAAGCCGTCCAACGACTGATCAACGATAAAACTCAAAAGTTTGATTTGATAATTATAGAAGCTTGTGTTAAGCCGGCGCTAGGATTCCATCATGTTTTTAATGCACCTATAGTTTTAATGAGCTCTTTAGGAGGCATTTTTGACAACTTTCAAACGATCGGCGCTCCTACACATCCCCTGCTTTATCCAATGTTTCTTCGCCAGAAATTGAACAATTTGACGATGTGGGAAAAAATTACAGAGCTTTACAACCATTACAAACTAGAATTCATGTTATATGATAATTTACTTGAATCAGACAAGTTGCTAAGAAGACTCTTTGGTGAAGACAAACCTTCATTGACGGAAGTGTACAATCACGTGGAAATGTTGTTTCTCTACGAGAATCCAGTTTTTGTTGGCCCTCGACCTGTACCACCAACTGTTGTATACATGGGAGGATTACATCAAAACCCGCAGAAAGAATTACCAAAAGTAAGATTTTTTTTTTTCATTTACTATCAGAACAAGAATTTATTCAATCTTCTTTATCATTTCACCACAACATATTTTTCAGCAAATTTTAAAGAGCATTTATTTCTTTTCCAGGATCTAAAATCGTATTTAGATTCCTCTAAAAATGGCGTAGTTTACGTGAGTTTTGGTACCAATGTGGATCCTACTCAGCTACCGGCTGACAGGATCGAAGTCCTAGTGAAAACATTATCTCAAATGCCTTACGATGTGCTATGGAAGTGGAACGGAGACGAGCTGCCTGGACGTACTGAGAACATCAGAATCTCAAAGTGGTTGCCGCAGTCAGATCTACTGAGTAAGCTTATGAAATTAAATCTTTTCCACATATCACATGTTTGCAAACTAGAATACAGAACATTTTCTGATTGTGTTTTCTGTATTTCCTTTCGTATTTAAATTAGACATGATTAACCATTGACGTAATAACAAATAATACACAAATATATGCTATGACGTTTAAAAGAATCAAGTACTTGGTATGTTACATGCATGGTGCCGTAAATGCATATCGTTTACGCACGCCGTTGTGTATTAAAGCAAACAAGCGCAATTAAATTAATGGAAACGTATCATTTCATGACATGCAAGGACAAATCTTAATGAAACATTACATACAAGAAACGTTTCTACAATATTATCATTACTTTTAGGGCATCCAAAAATAAAAGTTTTCGTAACGCAAGGAGGTCTACAGTCAACAGATGAAGCGATAACAGCTGGTGTTCCATTAATAGGAGTCCCAATGTTGGGTGATCAGTGGTTCAATGTGGAGAGATATGTATATCACAAGATTGGAGTCAGATTGGACATCGATATCATGACGGAAGACAATTTCAGGAGCGCACTTCTTGAAGTTATTAATGATGACAGGTAAGAATTTTATTACTTTTCTTGTTTTGTCGTTAGAGACTCCACCATAGGGCAAAGTTTGCTATTACGTTTTTCCACTACAGCCAAAAATATCTTATAGCTCAAAATTTTGATTTCATTCAAATCTATATCAATGAAATTTGTGCCTTTAGTGTAAAAATCTTTAGCCCAATTGATATCCTAGTAAGTTTCAAAATAAGTTGTTTCTTTGGTTCAGAGAAATGGGCAAAGTTGGTTGCAATAAAATTTTCTTTTTCAGCTATCGACAAAATGTTGTGAAACTGCGTACTTTAATGAGAGATCAGCCTCAATCTCCATTAGATCGCACTATTTGGTCATTAGAACACTTACTGCGTCACGGCAACGCGAAGCACCTGCGCTCACCTACCGCCAACATCTCGTGGTGGGATTACTTAGAACTGGAACTGGTGTTCACACTGCTGGCAGGACTATTCGCTGCAATAAGTCTTGTATTACTCGCTGTATATTCGTCGTACAAATATTTTGTGAGAAACTATGTGGCTGTTATTAAAGTAAAACATTCGTAATGTTATTTAAGAAAGTTATTTTATAAGTATGTGTAGATATTTAGCTTACTGTGATATGTCGAATTATGAAAGTCTTGAAAATATGAAATTATTAAAAAATACTACATCGAGTGTTTTAATTTAGCTGAGTGTTCATTCAATAAATCATAATGTTATCCAGAATTAAAAATAGGGAGTTATAAGTAAGACCTTAAAATGAGATCTAGTTACAATTTTCGCAGTTTGCCTGCAATACATCTAAGCAAGTCTTGGTCTGACACTGCAGCCGGGATAGTCAGATAGTCACTGTCGAAAAATAATAGCAAATATGTCGAGTTTGGATTGATTTTAATAGGTTTCTTGATTATATACGAATTACTCCAGAAATAAAACGTTGACTTTTATATTTGAGATAACAACGAATCAAATTAATTAAATACATACATTGCGTAGTAGAAAAAATATACGGAATTACGCAAGCACACGCCATTTCAATGTGGTGTCTGAATGTATTCTGAGACGTTTACTATTAACTACTACTACTATACATAACAAAATTAAATCTTCATTTTATCTTAATTAGTACTATAGTGACTATATCGAATGGCCGTAACTAAAATATTACAAAATTCCTAACATTAATTAAGAAATAAAAATAAGAGAACCATGGCACCTGCCTATTTACGTATAGCACAGCGTCTCCAAGCAATGAAATGTTAATAAATTTTCAGGTACAGATACCATTTTAAATCGTTTGGAATACTTTTGCTCATTCTCATTCATTCATCCATATTTTTAAACAAATCCCGCATAATGAAATTTAGTTCTTGTAGCACGGGTAGTTTCGCAGCATCAAGACAATTATTTATGGATCACATAAACTGATCGCGCTCAGTGGGTTTGAAGTGGTGACCTCAACCTCTCGGCTACAAATAATAATAATATTGTTCTGGCTGATTTTGGCCACGGGTGCGAGTGTCGCGAGACAACGGTGGGTTTTGTGGAGCATTCATTGATTAATGTTAAAATAAAGAAATGAGAACTTTTGAACTATGAACCAGCCAGATGCGCACGCCATGTCACACATTACGTTCAAAATCGTGTATGACCACACAGGTGTATTATTTCCTTACTCTCATGGCCCGATGGGAAGGCAAGTCGACATAAGTGGAGAGTGATCGGAGCGTTCCGAAGAGCGTTGCACAGAAGCAATACTTTTTATTTCTTAAACTCACAACAATGAGGCATCATCGTTATTAAATATGTACGTACATTATAGTATTATAGTTAGTTTCCTTTTGGCAGTTGAGTGAAAGCAAGACAATCATAGTATGTCGATAAAAATCCACAAGCACTTTTAAATGGGGACGAGAGGTTTAGAAGTATTAATTTTGAAACATTTCTTTTATAATACTTAACCATAAGATATGTTAAATAAGTTGTAATACTTGCCATTCAATTCACTACTTTGTGACCACTGAATAGGGATGCTGTCATTTATTTTACAAAAAATACTATTTCTTTCATTATACCTCGAAAGCTAGTGTCAGTGCATTTTTATTTAAGAGTAAAGGGTCAAAACTATATTAATTCCTTAAAAAAACTGGATTGGCATTTATTTATTAACCTTCTTTAAGCGGCTGTTCTATCAGATTGACACCACCAAATGCACGGTGAAAGAAAGCATCGTAATTAAAATAACGTGTGACGTCACTCAGACGGTAAGTATACATTTAACCATCTTCCTTATTTTTTAATGATGTGATAAAATTTCAAATAAGTATTAAATTATTTTTCATTTTATATGACGGACTAAACCGATTTACATAATGAGAATTACTCAAATCCCTAGCCCTATCGTTTAAAGTCTACAAGTGTATATTTTATACTAAACGTTTAAATTGTAATGACAATCAGTTGTTCTCAAAAAAAAAACAAAAGGTAAGTAATTAATATTTGTCCTTATCAGTTATCGGTTAAAATAGATACTAGGCGCATCTCAGCGAATACCTAATAACAGAGGCTGAGTACCCAGTAATAAAAATCACCCAGTTATAATTAGTAAAGAGATAATATAAAAGGATTTCTTAATTAAATATTTTTTATCAGTTGATTATAATTCATTCGCACTAGGTAGTCTATTAAACAATGTGAAACCATCTATTAAAAAATCGTCTATTTTGAGTTATTTCAAATTTTGTTCTAATCTGGGGCGGGACATATATATTATGAAAGAAATATATAATAAAAAAATGGCATAATTTATTTATTTACACTTAGCCTAAGTACAAAACTGAATATGGTATGCTATGGTAAAATACTCATACAAGTTTTAAGATTGGACCTCCTTATTCGTAACATATAACATATCACAGTTAGCTAAATATCTAAACTTATTAAATAACTAACATTACGAATGTTTTACTTTAATAACAGCAACATAGTTTCTTACAAAATACTTGTACAACGAATATACAGCGAGTACTACAAGACTTATTGCAGCGAATAGTACTGCCAGCAGTGTGAACACCAGTTCCAGTTCTAAGTAGTCCCACCACGAGATGTTGGCGGTGGGTGAGCGCAGGTGCTTCGCGTTGCCGTGACGCAGTAAGTGTTCTAACGACCATATAGTGCGATCTAATGGAGATTGAGGCTGATCTCTCATTAAAGTACGCAGTTTCACAACATTTTGTCGATAGCTGAAAAATAAATTAAATTGTAAACGGCTTTGTCCATCTTTTGAAAATAAATTTATAATTTCTTTTAAAAATTTTAAAAATAAAACTAAAACAAAGACTTCTAAGATTTTTTTTTTAAATACATACCTGTCGTTGTTAATAACTTCGAAGAGTGCGCTCCTGAAATTATCCACTGTCATGACATCAATGTCCAATCTGACTCCAATCTTGTGATATACATATCTCTCCACATTGAACCACTGATCGCCCAACATTGGGACTCCTATTAATGGAACACCAGCTGTTATCGCTTCATCTGTTGACTGCAGACCTCCTTGCGTTACGAAAACTTTAATTTTAGGATGTCCTGAAAGTTACAATTAAAATTTGTCTTTGCATGTCGTGAGAAAACAAAACACACGCAATCATATTTACGTTTGTTTTGTTTTCTTACAGAGAAGCGTATTCTTATGGTAAGCACATAGAGTACCATTGTATAGAATCATTCTTGCTGCTTCGTTACAAGGCTTAGTGATAGTAGAATCAAACAAAACTAAGCTTCACCATCATTTAAATCGATTCTAAACAATGACATTTGGGAACTTTTGTTCGGAGATGTTACACTATACTTATTTATTTTAACGGAATAAGTGTCGCAAAGAAACTTTTTTTCGCAAAAAAAGTATGGCAGACGAAAAAAGAGTTAGTGCCATAAACTTACTTAGTAGATCTGACTGCGGCAACCACTTTGAGATTCTGATATTGTCAGTACGTCCAGGCAGCTCGTCTCCGTTCCACTTCCATAACACATCGTACGGCATTTGAGATAATGTTTTTACAAGGACTTCAATCCTGTCAGCTGGCAGGTGAGTAGGATCTACATTGGTTCCAAAACTTATGTAAATTACGCCATTTTTAGAGGAGTCTAAGTATGATTTCAAATCCTGAAAATCAAAGAGTAAACACTTTTATAGTATTTGGAAAAAGCTAAGAATGACTATGAAGGTACCTGAAGTTAGTGCTCAGAGTTAAACTAAAATTTAATTTCTTACCTTTGGTAATTCTTTCGGGGCATTTTGATGGAATCCTCCCATGTATACAACAGTTGGCGGTACAGGTCGAGGTCCAACAAACACTGGATTTTCGTAGAGGAACAACATTTCGACGTGATTGTACACTTCCATTAACGATGGTTTGTCTTCACCAAAGAGTCTTCTTAGTAACTGGTCTGATTCAAGTAAATTTTCATAAAACATCGATTCTAGTCTGTAGTGGTTGTACAGCTCTGTCATTTTCTCCCACATCGTCAAATTGTTCAATTTCAGACGAACAAACATTGGATAAAGGAGGGGATGTGAGGGAGCACCGATCGTTTGGAAATTGTCGTAAAACGCTCCAAAAGAGCTCATTATAACTATGGGCGCTTTGTAAATATGATAGAATCCAAGCGCGGGTTTAACACAACCTTCTGCAATTATCAAATCGAACTTTTGAGTTTTATCGTTGATCAGTCGTTGTACCGCTTCATCTCTTACTTGAGCTTCAAATATCACATTAAACAAAGTCACAATCATTTTCATTTGGTTGTACAGATCTCCTTTGTCTCCTTTATTGGCAACCATAAAGGAGTTTTTCCATATCCCGTATGATACATCATGAATATCAATTTCTGTGTAGTTAGCAGGAGCTCCTCCTTTCGGGTAGGCGGGATCTGTTGTGATGATGGTGATTTCATGTCCTCTCTTAACGAGCTCTTGCATTATAGGTCGAAAGACAACCTGATGGCTGATGGAAGGTGTCGGGATCACTACTAGAATCCTAGCCGCTTCATTACTTTGTGTGAATAAAATATAACACGTAAATAAATATAAAAATACACCCATTTTGACACGTTCACTCACTCGACGATCGATCTGAAACACATCGAATATTTATTTCAAGTGGCTTATATATACCGAGTTCAAATAGCAATGTCATTACCGGAGCAAAATCGTGAGACGATGAAATTCAATAATTACGGCATCTTAAAAATGACTTTTACATTTTTTATCAGGCGGAAAAATAATAGTTAGATAATGAATATGATTTTTGTAACGAGATTGTACAATATTAAACATACACAAAAATAACAACAAAAGAACAAGAATAAGGTTTGCTATTATGTATTAACTTACGCCTACATGATGGTGATGCGTCTACCGTTAATATTTGGTTATTTTTGGAACATGTTTATAAAACGACAAAAAATAAGATATTCAAGTTCATGGTCATTACAAAGAGTCTTAATACGAATAAAAACTACTAATTGAAACTTGATGAATCGTATAACAAGACCGCTATTTTACACTAAATAAAGAAAGTGAAAAACAAAATCCCTTCATCCAGTCTGAAGTTCTGAGGTAATAAATAAGAAACTATAGACGAAATTTAATCTCCTCATTTTGAAGTCATCTGAAAAGTTGTTTTAGATTTAAAATCTTTTGATCTATCTAAACATAGATGAAATAAAGCAATTTTAAGTACTCTTTTCTCATAGTTGATGCTCCTATTAGAGTTCAATGCATTGCTAGGCCTCTCTCATTGCTTGGGTTATCATTGGAAAATTCTCAAGGGTGCAAACAAAAAATTAAGGTAATAAAGTGCTTTAAAACCGCTTTAAAGCACTTTATCACCTTCATGTTTTCTTTAAGTTATTGAACAAAAAATAAGTATCCAATAATTTTTTGGAAATCTGACGAACTTATTTTTACAACCTACTGTCTCACAGTAATGTGCACTAAAAACAATTCCAATGATTAGTATTTTGCTGAAACTGATACAACTGAGAAACCTATCCCAACTTCGATAAAAAGGCGTAGACATAACAAACGTTTAGTTGTCCTTTACAAGATAGTTCATGAACTTAATAAGGAAAACCATCATCATTGTTGTAATGACTACTATATTTTGTGTGATCATTACTCACCAATATACTTATCAGCCTCTGCAGATAACCGAGTGGTATAGGTCATAACGATAATGAGACCGTGTGCGGCGTGCTTCGGGTCAGATCCCCGAATGGTACAACGTTTAGGGTCACGCGATGCAGAATGATCTTTGTTGTACCTATATCTACCGCCACGGCGAATGGTTAAGCCAAGATGGTAAAATTTATATGCATCAAACAGTAAATTTATTAACACCTCCTAAAAAATTAGAATCCCTGACAGTAAGTACTTTCGCACACATTCGCACATTTTTAGAATAGCTTGAACGATTTTTATACTTGCACATAATTCACCCTTAATAAAAATTTTACTTAATAGAAATCTCTCAAAAGGAGTGTAGAAAAACACTCCTATTTTGCGTCGGGGCTTAAAAATAATTTTAGACGATATAATTATTTATTTATCCAACGTGTGTGCTCAAAACTGATTATTTGATCTGGGAAAGTGATTTAGAATTAGAACAGATTTATTTGACAGTTCGTTAGTACTGTTTATTTTTTTTTCATCTATGATCTACTGAAGATCATCCTTATTTCAGCCTTTTTTCAACTATGTTGGGGTCGGCTTCCAGTCTAACCAGATCTAGCTAAGTACCAGTGTTTTACAAGGAGAGACTGCCTATCTGACCTCCTCATCCAAGTTACTTGGGCAACACAATGCTCCTTGGTAAGACTGGTTGTCAGACTTTCTAGCTTCTGACGACGAGTAACGACTGTCGAAGATGTATAAGTAACAGCCGGGACCCACAATTTAAGGTGCCTTCCGAAACAGGGATCTAGTAAACATAAGGAACTTCTTACTTTCTTATTGTTGATATTCAACCTGGTGTCAGACTTAAAGTAACTTGTATGCCTGTATAGCGGGTTGTATGGTAGGGAACTAAGGTTGCTAAAAATAATCGTATCGCACAGAAGCAGGAAAAAGATAAGACAAATTATTAAGATTTAAAAACGACTATGTTCCAGATGTTAAATTCCGATACAACGAAACCAATTAATAAAATTTGATGATTTATTATACTTTAGATAAAAATGGTATAATATATATTTTATGCAAGTAATGATGTTGTAATAAGGTATCTTTATAATAAATAAGTAATCCTATCAAAGAGTCTTCTGAATTATCTTTTAGATTATTTAACGATGAATCTAATTTTGAGGCATAGTTATTTTAGTGCCATTATCTTATTGATATTTCTTATCGTACAAAAACCCAAAAGTACTATTTTAGTCTCGATTGCGCAATGATTTAAAAAATTTTGAAACTTCTGAAATTTGCAAATCAACCTAATATAAGGAAACCCCATTTTAAGGAACAAGCTTTTCATTGCTTTTGAATTAATATAGTCGAAAACACAATTAAAACGAATCTTAACTCAATGGTGTTTTTAGCGAAGATCCTATATCCACCTTCCAACTCCAGCATCAGATCAGCTATATGCCATGTTGTAGCATTGTCACGCAATAATATGATGGTAAAATTTCAGGCCAATCGGAAACTGGGCAGTAGAAAAAATCAAGCTTTGATAATTGACAGACAAGAGGACAGGTGAGACTGAAAATAACCGTTTGTAATAATTAGCAGTTAATCCTTCGTTGTCGTCAAGATTGCTATATGTTTTGACTATGGAATTAGTATGAATATTAAAAAAATATTTTGTGATGAACTCTATCTCAATTCGTGTTAGTATTAAAAAAAAAACTGCTTACTTTGAATAACGGTTATATTATACAACGGTAATATAGTAACACTCGTAAATTACAACTTTTCTTTCATTCGACAGAATGCATTTTTTTCATGCTGGATCATCATTATTGAACTCTATTATTTCTCGCATCTTTAAAACCTCGGAAACAATGTCACGGGCAAGGACTTGTTCACCAAATTAAAACAGAGTGATTTGCGTCGTTATCGGGAATGCACAATTACTTCTTCAATTGAAATGACCTTGAAACATGGATGTCAATGGATAGCAACAGCGTTAGTAGCGTGTTAGAAAGGAAAACAACGCTCTTCAGTAACTCGTAATTGCATGTGGAAACGAGATGTCGCCTTAACGTGTAGTGCGCTGTCATTTTTCTACAATTGCAATTACATTACTTGAAGTAGTTGATGGTTGACCCTAAAGTATAAAAAATACTAGAAACTCCAACTGCTCAAGTTCTATTATTAAACCCATTGCTATGAAATTTAGCCTGGTATACGTGTTTTAGTTCCCCCTGTCATTGTGAACTGATTTGGATGCGATTTTATTTATTAAGAACAAAATTCCAGCGTTTGGTACATTCCTTCCTCCAGATCATTGTGATTTTATATGGAGAAAATTATTGGTAAACTTAAATCATCAGATGTTGGAGAAGACTTAAAGGCAGCATTACCCATCTGTTTGACAAATTGCTGTCGCGATGAACGTGTCTGGGCAGTTAATTATTAAACGTGTGTTGCAAATTAATGTCTTTGATTGCAGCTTTACTGCAAAGGTTTATTTTTAGGGTCCCATAACCGAATTGAAATCGGGGTCCTATCCAGGCTGTAGATTTAACAAGAAGATTTCTCGAACAAGAATTTTCTCAGGTTTTATTTGTTTCAGTTGCAGCGCAAACATCAAATAATTAAACGAAATTCGTTGTTTAGACACATTGAAGAGCCTGACTTACAAGCATGTGTTCTATCCTAGTAAACCAATGATACTTAAAAAAGTATTAATTGTAGTCAGATTTGAGAAATGTGAGACGTATAATAGCCCAAATAAATCCCTCACTAAGAACACAATAGATTGTTGCTATGTTACGAAATGAAAAACGATTTTCAAAAAACAGCCGATGTCCTAAAATCCTTTAATAACACGCTTCCTTAATTAAAACATATTAAGTTATAAAACATATCAATTATGTCCTTCCATATAAAACAATCAATACTGATGGTAATCTATACTAATATATAAAGCTGAAGAGTTTGTTAGTTTGTTTGAATGCGCTCATCTTAGGAACTACTGGTCCAAACTGAGAAATTCCTTTTGTGTTGAATAGAACATTAATCGAGGAAGGTTTAAGGCTATTTAACATCACGCTGCAACTAATAGAAGCGAAGATTCAATGGAAAATGTGGCAAAAACGGGGAAAATTATTAATCTTCGACTTTCGTTCAAAGATTCCTAACTTATATCTTCTAACCACGCGGACGAAGTCGCGGGCAACAGCTAGTTTAATTATATAAGTAAAACAAAACATAAACATAAAATTCGCCACAAAAGACTACCGGATGGCTGTTTTCTACCGGTTCAAACAGACATTCAAATTATCTTCCGACGCTGTTCGTGCTCTACTGACACTAAATTCAAGGT
This sequence comes from Trichoplusia ni, assembly GCF_003590095.1. Taxonomy (NCBI): domain Eukaryota; kingdom Metazoa; phylum Arthropoda; class Insecta; order Lepidoptera; family Noctuidae; genus Trichoplusia; species Trichoplusia ni. The sequence goes on along the minus strand of NC_039489.1, from coordinate 6,260,484 downwards.
TAAACATCGGCGCTTGAGCAAGGTTACTGTACCACGTGGTTGTAACATGTGAGTCGCTTCAATTAAATAAACAAATGTTATGTAACGAGTCATGGTTTTTTGCTGATGTTTTATGAGTTTATTGACTTGGCATTTCTGGGATCTCGGGCAGTAGTGACCTATTTATGACTGATTGTATTTATATAAAAGAAAAGCTGTGCAACGAAAAGGATATAGGTATTAAAATAGATTTAACTTCGTATTTTTAATATTTGTGCGTATTTCGTTTAATATCCGTTTATTAAACTTAGGCTAGTAAAAAGTATTTGCGAACATCAAAAATCATACAGACAGCACCCCAAATCGCCCACTCTTCACCGATTTCTTAAAACTCCAGTTGTGAAAGAGAAAATTAAATAATTTATTTGATTTTGTAAACTGAATTATTTGTTTAAAGTTTTTTTTTCCTAGCCTACTGTGTCTCTCTGCTGGGCAAAGGCCTCCCCCAAATCCTTCCACGACTCTCTATTCTGGGCCGCATGGGACCAACCTGGTTGATAAGTGTTGAGGTCGTCTCGCCACCGCTTCCTAGGTCGCCCACGACGTCGCCGTCCATCCGTTGGCTCCCATAGTGTGGTGACTTTGGCCCATCGATCGCTGTCCATGCGGCTAACGTGACCCGCCCAATCCCATTTTAGCCAGGCAGCCTTTTTGCCGACGTCTTTAATCCCAGTTTTGGAACGCAGCGTGGTGTTTGGAATTCGGTCTTGCAACCTAACACCACGACTGCTGCGTTCCATAGCTCTTTGGCAAACTCCAAGGCGGAATTTCTGCGAATCAGTCAGGGACCAATTTATACCAAACTTAATTTAATCAAATACATTTCAAACACAAAATATTAACATCTAAAAAAGAAATTAAATAAACGCAGTCAACACCGCGTGTGACACATTAAAAGTTCGCAATCAAACGACTGAAGTGTATGCTTAAACAAGAATTGAAAAGGCGCGTCTTTGCTCAGAGGGAACGCCGATAACGTCAACCGATTCCTAACAGCCAGGTGGCAAGGCGGCAGTGTCCACGATAGTACATCGCATCATTAATGGAGATATATATATATCAAACAAAGCTGAGATTTTCCATCTGATAAGATTTGTCGAATAATATCGCAATCTTAAGTGATTTGTTACTACGATCGAACTTATCGTAATATTATATCATGCACTCAAAATAACTCGAGCTTTCAATAGTTATCTTATGCAATTGTCCATATGATTCTACTTTTCCGTATTGCACAATAGTTAGACATAATACTACTGATAGAGTTTTCAGGTGACGTCAAGCGATTGATAGACGATAGGGTCGATTGAGGTAAAATGAAAAATAAACATAAAGTTTGCATGTTGCATAAAGTTGTGCAATCGTGAAAAAAAGGACTACAAGCGAAAAAAAAATATAATATTATTCCTATATTTCTGGGATCAATAAGACAATCCAAAGGAGTCCAGAGGGTCTACTACCGTAAAAGCATGACAGCGCTTATATAATGCATAAAGCTGCAAACCTCTTCTTTCTTAATTCCTGCCCTTTTCCTTCATTCAAATTTTTTCTATCCTTTTCCTCTCTGTCACTCATCGCACTATCACAAGCTCCCTTCCTTTCCCTCCTGTCATATCCCTTTTTACACAGTTCATCCATCTGTTTGTGGCCACACCTCTCCCTCTTCATATATTATAACCACTAAAAACTTTTAAGCGGCATAACCCTAGCACACCCACTATTATATTGATGTGGACGCCCAGTTCTTAAGCAGTTTCACTTAGCAGCAATAGGATATCTCTTACTTCAATGGCATCAATAGTCACATAAGGTAGAAAAACACGTTCATGGAAAATGTGTATCAATAACGATCATTGGGATATACCATAAATATCATCCTAGTGAAGTAGTTAAGGTCTTAAAAAACCTTTTGAGTCGAATCCCAGTATTGCATATTTGTCGGGATGGTCCAACTATAATAGTTTTGAACAAAACCGGAGTCGCTTATCTTCTAATATATAAAATTCCCGTGTCACGATGTTAGTTACCGTACTCCTCCGAAACGGCTTAACCGATTTCTACCAAATTTTATATGCGTATTCAGTAGGTCTGAGAATCGACTAACATTTATTTTTCATACCCCTAAGTATTAAGGGCTGCTCACAAAAAAAAATAATTATTTTTTTTGACGAAATGTTTTGCTTTTATTTTTTTATAATGTGGCATTAAAAATACATACAACTGGGAATAATTTATTTGGCTAAACAACATTTGCTGGGTCAGCTAGTCTTTTAATATCCAAGCTACAAAAATTATAATTAAAAATCTTTTATGTTTTAATTAAATAAATTAACTTGGACATCGTATACAAACACAATGCAATTCACAAACAATAGGTACTGTTATTATTATAGACGATAAGATTATTTTCTGCAATTGCAAAAATACGACATGTTCCAAGTTTTTTTACAAGTTTTGTTTTATTAGTTATTATCTTTTACAACCTTACCTACTCACGTTGCCATGCCACTTAGTAATGTAATCTCAATATAGCTACATATGTTTGCATACTGGCTGTCTCACCGTACTCCGTACCGACGTCGATGTCGATGATAACAATAGAAACAAAAAAAAATATATTTGTGTTTCTGGTCTCCCGGCATCCCGGTTATGACCTTTTCCATATAATATATAGTTACTAGCAAACCCGGCGAACTCCGTTTCGCCACCAGATAAGGCTTCGTTTTATGAAAAATTTCGTTAGGTGATTAAAAGATGAAGAAAAAGTGGTTTCTTAGGTTTACGCGAATGACGAATGGCGAGACATTGAAATAAAACTACTTTTACGGATTTTATCGCGGTTTAATAGATCCTGACGTTTCGACAACTTTGAAGGTATCATGGTCACGGGCAGACTGAGATGGTGTTCGTCTTGAAAGAAAATGTATAATATATCGTTATTTTCGCATTAGTTATAGGTACTAAATAAAAGGACTTATAAAGAATAATTCGAGTACATTATGAAAATATCAAGAGTCTAATAATGAATCTGGAAGAAAGCTACAACAAATTTGTTGAGAAACATCACAAACCACATGTTTGAATTGATTTGAACACTTTACTCTTAAATGATATCCAGGATCTGGTTATGAAAATAAGGTGGTCATCTCTTTGAGAAAATATCAAGTCCCCAGGGAGTTAGGGCTATATTGGATCGTTTAGGCAGCCATTTAATCCAATGATCTTCAGCATCACATGCATTTTGGACTCGGTTTCACTACTGGGTGATGCCGACAGTAGTCAAGTAATTTTTTTTTGTTTTTTTGCCATTTCAACAAAAGTTCACTTCGTTTTTTTTTTTATAATATATGATCTCAGAGAGATAATTCTTGTCACAGATGCACGAACATTGATAGTAAGTATTGATAATGAGCTCATTGACAACACTCGAACCTCAATGATCATCAGCTCAAAATCTATTTATATTGCTTGTCATTCATTTGTGATAGGCAAAAATGTTTACTTATCATGTTTCCTTGATATGTAATACAAGTTTTTACTTGTCATTGAATAAATTTGGTGTATATGATATTTAATCATATCAATGAGATAGGACGTAATTATCGCGGCACATTATATAAACGTTATTAGATCACATTACCTCACAATATTTGTGATAATTTTTCTGTGGACAGGTGTGCGCAACACTGAAAATGTCGATTATTTTTTATTTATTTACGTGTTACATTTTATTCACACAAAGTAATGAAGCGGCTAGGATTCTAGTAGTGATCCCGACACCTTCCATCAGCCATCAGGTTGTCTTTCGACCTATAATGCAAGAGCTCGTTAAGAGAGGACATGAAATCACCATCATCACGACAGATCCCGCCTACCCGAAAGGAGGAGCTCCTGCTAACTACACAGAAATTGATATTCATGATGTATCATACGGGATATGGAAAAACTCATTTATGGTTGCCAATAAAGGAGACAAAGGAGATCTGTACAACCAAATGAAAATGATTGTGACTTTGTTTAATGTGATATTTGAGGCTCAAGTAAGAGATGAAGCGGTACAACGACTGATCAACGATAAAACTCAAAAGTTCGATTTGATAATTGCAGAAGGTTGTGTTAAACCCGCGCTTGGATTCTATCATATTTACAAAGCACCCATAGTTATAATGAGCTCTTTTGGAGCGTTTTACGACAATTTCCACACGATCGGTGCTCCCTCACATCCCCTCCTTTATCCAATGTTTGTTCGTCTGAAATTGAACAATTTGACGATGTGGGAGAAAATGACAGAGCTGTACAACCACTACAGACTAGAATCGATGTTTTATCAAAATTTACTTGAATCAGACCAGTTACTAAGAAGAGTCTTTGGTGAAGACAAACCGTCGTTAATGGAAGTCTACAATCACGTTGAAATGTTGTTCCTCTACGAGAATCCAGTGTTTGTGGGCCCTCGACCTGTACCCCCAACTGTTGTATACATGGGAGGCTTACATCAAAACCCGCAGAAAGAATTACCAAAGGTAATTATTAAAGTTAATTTAGTAGTTAATTTATACCTGTGTATTTATTTATTTTTAACATAATCTATTTTTTTTTCTTTGTTTCTTAGGACCTTAAAACATATTTAGACTCTTCTAAAAATGGTGTAATTTACGTAAGTTTTGGAACCAATGTGGATCCTACTCACTTACCAGCTGACAGAATCGAAGTTCTAGTGAAAACATTATCTCAAATGCCTTACGATGTGTTATGGAAGTGGAACGGAGACGAGCTGCCTGGACGTACTGAGAACATCAGAATCTCAAAGTGGTTGCCGCAGTCAGATTTACTGAGTAAGTTAATAAAGCCTTTTACACATGTCCCGTGTTTGAATATTAAAAAAGGAGAACACTTTTTTGGATTTTCTTAAGTTGAACTATTTATGAATCCTAAAAATCCATTTTTTTTAAGTTCTAAATAATACTTTTGACATACTTAAAAATTATCGTCTTCTAAAATTTGGCGTAGCGTTTCGCATCTTGCTCTATCCTGTGCCGATTCTTTCACGCCCATCCATGTTCTTACTTCTGCCTTTTTCTGCATTTCATTCATGTAATTCCTTCTTGGCCTTTCTCTGCTTTTTCCAGCCTCTAAGTATCTGTCCTTTTTTATATCAGTAATAAATCAGTCATTGTGAATAACGTGGCCAGTCATGTTCACGATCTGACAAATCAAATTTTAAACCATACAATATTTTCAAATAAAATTATACAATATTTTGAAGTTCAAAAGGCTCAAGATTAAAAAAAAATTGAAATAAGGTGGTGCATTAAATGGTCACCAATAACCTACGCTGTTGTGTATTAGAATAATTAATAAAACTCTGTTTACCTTATAAACAGGACATATTTTAATTATTTTGTCGTTACTTTCAGGGCATCCCAAAATTAAAGTTTTCGTAACACAAGGAGGACTTCAGTCAACAGATGAAGCGATAACAGCTGGTGTTCCATTAATAGGAGTCCCAATGTTGGGTGATCAGTGGTTCAATGTGGAGAGATATGTATATCACAAGATTGGAGTCAGATTGGACATCGATGTAATGACAGTAGACAATTTCAAGAGCGCACTTCTCGAAGTTATTAACAATGACAGGTATGAACTCTTAAAATAACTTGAAACTCTTAAAATTGATTTTAATTAAACCAGTATCAACGAAGAATCTGCCTCATTAGCTAACCTAAATCTCTTACCAGTTGCATTTTTAGTTGGAAATATGTTCAGTTTAAATAAATTTTCTTTTTCAGCTACCGAAAAAATGTTGTGAAGCTTCGCACTTTACTAAGAGATCAACCTGAGTCACCATTAAATCGCACTATTTGGTGGTTAGAACATTTACTGCGTCACGGCAACGCGAAGCACCTGCGCTCGCCCGCCGCCAACATCTCGTGGTGGGATTACTTAGAACTGGAACTGGTGCTCACATTACTGGCAGGACTATTCACTGTAATAAGTCTGATTGTACTAGCTGTATATTACCTATACAAGTCCTTTGTAAGAAGGTACGAAGTCAAAGTAAAACGTTCGTAATGTTACTGGAGTTAGATATTTAATAGAATATTTGCATTCTGTGATATGTAAGAAATGTACTATAATAAACTAATGTATATTTTATCATAAAATACCAATTCAATGTTGTAATTAGCAGTCCAAGTTGCTGGTTTTGTAAAAAATAAACATTTTTTTTCCGGCAACTGGGACCGCTCATAAATGATAACGAAATTAAAGGTATGTACCAGTGTTTTACAAGGAGCGACTGCCTATTATGACCTTCTCAACCCAGTTACCTGCAACCGATACCCGTTGGTTAGACTGGTTGTCAGACTTTCAAGGTCAAAGATGGAGAATAACAGCCGGGACTCACAATTTATGAAGGAACTCGTTATGACAACGATTGTAACCCATCTGCGGAGGATCAATTCACTTATGCGGTTATAGCTTAGCCACGAGCTAACCGACTAAAGCCAACCTATGTTCCTTTTTCACTCCTTTTGTATAACAGAGGCAGACATGAGCCTTTCGGAAGATCTCGCTTACACGGCATCGGACCTATTTAGATAGCGTGCTAAGATTCTGAGAAGTCTCCTAAATATAGTCATTATTTTATTATTATATTTATTTTATTTATTTATCTTTAAACAAATAGGTAGGTAACTTATTAACTAATAATAAGTAACCTACCTATTTGTTGTTCATAATTCAGTCACTTATACAACCTACCTTTATTACCCTCATATACGACCCTCGTTCCAAATAAAATAATAATAAATTGATAAAAACTATAAAAAAGTGATAAGGACACCACAGAGGGCAAATAAGTGACCTTGTTGATCGAGTAATCGAAAATGCGACTGCTGAGGACGGGCCTTTGAATTCAAATATCCCATCTAGACAAAAGTACAAACTACAGAAGAGCCCGGAATGAAGATGATGGGAGATGTTATTATTTATATGAGTTTATTGACAGGGATAGTCGAGGTTTGGGGCAGTAGTCGTCAGCAGTGACAGCTATCTTTTTTTTTCAAAGACCCTTTTAACCAACTTTTTACTCGTTTTCCGTAACTTGAAGACGTCTAGTCCGATTTTTAAATTAAATTTTTGTTTGAAAAATATATTTTAACTTATGGTTACTCTTGGTCACTAGATCGAGAATTGGCGGGATATAAAAGGAATCGTCTATGAATGTAAGGCAATTTAATTTGCAATCCATTTTATTAAAACGACTCCCGCAGTTAGGTTCTTACATTTATGTGTTTCACAAAAAAAATATGACCTCTGAATTACTTTATAATAAGTAACGATATGGAATTATTGCACCCTCTTTGACTAACTTGCTGGACTTTTACAGTTTACTATAATCAATGAATTAATTACTTAAATTTCAGACAAAATAAAGTATGGCAAAGTAGTTTATTAACACTGCGATTATAGCACAAAGTTCGGATTAAATCTACTGTGACTGATTAAAAACATTATCTTTTTTAACGTTTTTCTGGTCTGTCCCTAATCTTTCAGATAAAAATGTAGTTCAGACTAAAATAATGTATAGATACATGCTTCGATTTGGATTTTATTTTTGGGATTCCGATAGTGTCAGAAGCTGTGTGTATTGCATCATTATTGGAAGAACGCCTAAAACTAAAAAACAACTGGTCCATAAAGAGTCGGACTCGCGACACAGAGGATTCCGTACACATAGACGAGGAAAGAGGTCGACTATAGAAAGAGAAAGAAATTGGTTGGGAGACCAATGAATTTGGGTGAAAAATACTCACCAGAAAAAAAATGACAGACACGGTGACTGTCGTTTCGCAAACTCGATCTTAATTTTTAGTATTTGTTGTTACTGTGGCAGTATTAATTCATAATTAGTGAACATTTCAACAATTTAGCACGGAATTGAAATGAAACTACTTTTACGGATTTTATCGCGGTTTAATTTTTGATTTTAGTTCCCGACGTAAGATACAGCCTGGTGACGGACGGATGGACAGACAGACGGATAGACAGTAGTCTTTTTTTACTACTTGGGCACGCAACCTTAAAAATAGAGCTGTAATTCCCCGAATGATAATATTTACTATGATAGAGCTTATCATAATAAATATTATATCATGCCCTCCAAACAACTCGAGTTATCAATAGTTATCTTATGCACTTAATTATGTAAGAGAATCAACGTATCCGTATTGAACAATCATTACACAAAATACACAACTGATATACTTTCTAAATTGCAACAAATTCTGCATTAGTCTCGTAGAACTGAAAATCAGATGTATAAAAATTCAAAAATATATTACTATACGCAGAACGTGATAGTTTTAAAACTGTTCTTTTAATTGCCACATTACAAATTTATTCGATATTCAATCAATAAGTTTTTAACCTTGACTAATTCAATACGATATTTTGACACCTCGTATTTTTACTCTAGTAGAAAATGAATTGTTTAAATAAAAAAATATTAATAATATATCTCGAAAACAGGAAAAACTAAATTTTCCCAATAATATATATTAGTATAGATTTCCTAATCTATACTAATATATAAAGCTGAAGTATTTGTTTGTTTGAACGCGCTAATCTCAGGAACTACTGGGCCAAATTGAAAAATTCTTTACCTTTAACTCTTTTTGTTGAATAGACCATTCATCGAGGAAGGCTTTAGGCTATAAACCATCACGCTGCGACTAATAGAAGCGAAGATAAGTACAATGGAAAATGGGAAAAATACAGGGCAGGTATAAATCATGACTTATATCTTCTACCCACGGGAATGAAGTCGCGGGCAGCAGCTAGTATTAAATAAATTGCAATAGGTATTTATTATAATCCAATCAACATAGTGAACTCAGATATACTCTGATATTCTCGAAATAGGATAACGATGTTGAACTATATAAATAGGTAACACAGCAACATATATCAGTTATACCGCGTGGCCGCCGCACGTCGAACGTGCCAACATGGGTGTTTCTGTGCATTATCTAGTGTTTTTATTATTCGTTAACACAAATGAAGCGGCAAGGATTCTAGCAGTGTTTCCAATCCCTTCAGTCAGTCACCAGGTAGTGTTCAGGCCAGTTACTCACGAGCTAGCCAGGAGAGGACACGATGTCACTGTCATGACGACAGATCCCGCCTTCCCAAACGGAGGAGCACCAGCCAACCTCACAGAAATCGACGTCCATGAACTATCCTACGACATTTGGAAGAAAAATTACATGATACATTCCAAAGGGAACGAAAAAGACACGATGTCACAACTGAGAATATCTTTTGAGTTGTTCATCATGTTGTTCGACGAACAGTTGAGACATAAGGATATGCAAAAACTGATCAATGATAAGAGCCAGAAGTTTGATTTATTAATTATCGAGGGTATATTCAGACCTGCACGAGCGTTAGCCCACGTTTTTAAAGCTCCAATGATTCTGCTGAGTTCTTTAAGTCCGTTATTTGACAATATTGAAATAATTGGAGCGCCTGGACATCCTCTTCTCTACCCAGAAGCTACTCGGCAAAGACTGAACAATCTTACGTGGTTAGGGAAACTATCAGAACTTTACAATCATTACAAGATTCAGAACATTTATCATAACAGTTTAGTTTATGAAAATGAAATGCTTCGGAAACATTTTGGACCAGACTTTCCATGTGTCACTGAATTTAATAAGGACGTTGATATGCTGATGGTGAATGTGAATCCAGTGTTTGCTGGTATCCAACCTGTTCCTCCGTCTATGGTGTTCATGGGTGGTCTACATATAAAACCAGACAGCGAACTGCCAGCGGTAATTATTGTTTTATTCAGATTTTATTTCTTAAACTTTTAAATGCCTAAGACTCTTTGCAGAACAATAAATCAATTATGTAACAAAGTAATTAACCTAGATCAGGAACATTTGAATTGTGACTAGAAATAATGACTTTTTACTGAAAATTATTTTTACATTTTTCAGGACCTGAAATCGTACTTAGATAATTCCAAGCATGGTGTGATTTATATAAGTTTTGGTACTAATGTGGACCCTACTCTGTTGCCTCCTGACCAAATACAAGTGCTGGTGAAAACGTTGTCCAAGTTGCCTTACGATGTATTATGGAAGTGGAACGGAGACGGGCTGCCAGGGCGCTCTAAAAATATCAGAATCTCAAAATGGTTCCCGCAATCGGATCTACTTAGTAAGTATCTAACAAAGCATATATAAAACGTTCCCATAGGAATACAAAATTGTGTCCTATGTGTTTATCATGGTAATAAACTATCTGTGTAACTTTCGTCTAAATCAGCTCAGTGATTTTTGCGTGAAAGAGTAATAAACATCCATACATCCATAAATACACACTTTCGCTTTCATAATATTAGTCGCATTTTAATGAAAAAAATGGAAGTTCAACATGTATCGCAATAATCATGCCGAAACAAAAAATACTCAAACAAAACTAGAATAATTATAACACTTCCAGTAAGTTACAACGGTGATAGAAACAAACTCAAGGACACGTTCTACGAGTTTTCATATAAACAAATAGTCAAAAAATACGACTTTTATAACAATGTTTAAACTAAGCACAAAATAACGTCTGCTATTTTTTTTTCTGTCGCATCGATTTTGATAGCTTAAAAATTCTAGCCCATTATTATTTATTAATTCTCATTATTTTTATATCAATAAACATATCCACACAAACAAAGAAATCATTCCTTTTTACAATATAAGAGTTAATATGGACGGAGGTTTACTATATAGAGAATTTGAATAGCATCTAATATTTGATTTTATGTAATTTCCAGAACATCCAAAAGTTAAAGTATTTGTAACGCAAGGTGGTCTTCAGTCAACAGATGAAGCGATAACAGCTGGCGTACCATTAATAGGAGTTCCAATGTTAGGTGATCAGTGGTTCAATGTGGAGAGATATGAATATCACAAGATTGGAATTCGTATGGATTTGAGTTCAGCTACGGAAGAACTGTTTAAGGATGCTCTTCTCAAGATCATTAATGATGACAGGTAAGGATAACAAATTTTCAATTTTCCGAAACTTATGAAATGATAAAATTTGTTACGATTTTTATAGTCTTACAAAGTACCTAGTAACCCTTTAATCTACTAAACCCACAATTTTGTTAGCATTTTCGTTACTCTTGGTCGTTAAAATAAGATATACCTACATGTTTTAAGTCTATGGGTGAGCTATAGTATAATTAAGGCGAAATTCTTTAGGCTGAGTAGATTCAAAATAAAAAGTGAAATACGAATGAAAAACAATATCCGATTATTGGAAGACATTTGAGCGATCTATCATTAAAATTATTTTATCATTTTACGCAAAACCAAAAACCTAAAAATCGGACAAGTTTTTTTATACATACTGTGCAAAAAATTCGTTTCACGATTCGTCCATGTCACGCCATGTTTATATTTGTCTCTTTATACGCACGCTGTTTAAAATAAACCTCTTTTGATTTTCAGTTATCGTAAGAACATAGTCAAGCTACATACCCTGATGGTCGACCAGCCCCAGAAACCACTGGAGCGTGCCATCTGGAACATAGAGTACGTGCTGCGGCACGGCGGCGCGAAGCACCTGCGCTCGCCTGCCGCCAACATCTCGTGGGCGGAGTACCTAGAACTGGAACTGGTGCTCACATTACTCCTAGTATTAGTAGCTATAATAACTGTTCTAGTACTGATTATTCGTAAGTTGTTGAAATGTTTCTTTGAAAAACCTGTACCTAAAGTCAAATCAAAACGTTCCTAATTATGTTAAGTGTGCTGTGAAAGTATAAAATGTAGGTGTTATTATTTTAAATTGAAATGCGAAGTATTGTGTACGACCATTATGTTATGGTCAATGGTCAATCAATTGATTTTGTACGCCGTGATAATATTTTGTAGATAGTATTTATTAAGTTTTGTTAAGTAATTTATTATGTATTCCGACATTATGTTTTAAACTGGTAGATAAACATAAGTAGCAACATTAATTCACTTAATTTGAAGCATTAAGTTTTTCCTTCACATATTTTGAGATAGTTTACAAAACTTAACTTTAACAGTTTCCTATTGTAAATACCATTTATTTCATGATTTTGCTAAAAAGACAATCAACTTCAGTATAATTATGTAAAAAATTTCTTTGCATTCCTTTTTTGGTTAAGTTTTTTCTGTCAAATTGAATATTAATCACTTTTTAAACAACTGTAGAAAAAACTGCGAGTCACTATGTACAGTAGTGCAATAAAGACAAATTTTGTAAAAACTTTGTGATTGTTTTCATTTACTAAATTATACTTTACACACCGAACCAATGTACAGAATACAGAAAAAAGTACTACATGAAAAAAACAGCGTAACTTTATTGTAGCAGATTTATATGAAACCCAGAATTGTTCCATGAGGCACCCCCAAGCTATTTTTAAATACAATTTCAAAATTTTGATCATAACTGACACTTTTATTCTTTATATTGGTTTGTCTCCATGATTCAAGCGTCTGATATATGTTTGCAACGTTTTAATATTAAAAAATATATATAACATTCTTTACTTTAATATAGCTAGACACTCAAAAGCTTCCCCTTATTCGTAAGCAATATTTAAGTTCAATAAACAATTGCATTTATTACTAGCATCTTTATCAGTAGCAACTATTAACATATTATGTTACACAATACAGATGTTTCTTCATTTTATCAATTAATTCAACCTTGACAGTAGCTGTCAAACAAGATAGCCATAAAGTCTTTATTATGCCATTTAAAGAGGAAGTCATAACGTTCTTATCTTGTGTATTCAGTCTGACGTTTGTTATAAACAAATGTTATATACATAAGAATATTTTATTCTTATCATTACAATTAAACAACTGCATCTGCTTGACTGCATGGATAGCCGAGTGGTTGAAGTCATCACGCCAAACCCTCTGTGCGCGACGTGTTGCGGGTGCAATGCCCGCGTAGGACAATCGTTGTGTCATCCACAAATGCTTGTTCTGAGCCTGAGTGAACAAAACGTTATTTGCCGTCAATTGTCCCTCTGACAATCAGTCTTATTATGGGGAATCGTGTTGCACAAGTAACTGGGTTGAGGAGGTCAGAAGGGTAGTCTCTCCTTGTAAAACACTGGTACATAACTGCATCCGGTTAAACTGGAGGCCGACCTGATGCAGAAGATCTTTTCTTGAATTACCAAACATTATCGTGTAATCTTCCGTATGCCAAACTTAAATAAAGATTATAATCATGATAACAAATATAATCTCTATTTGTTTTATTAGATAACGGTATTATACGTTTTATTGGCTTAACAGTTGTTAAATATGTGGTTATGATTTTGATAAATAAAAAGATAATTTTAAAATGAACGCCTTGATACTCGTAAAATATGTCCAGAAATAATTAAATGGACAATTTTTTATTTAGTTTTTTTGCTTTAGGGTAGCTGGGTCCTAAAAAGTTTCGCTTCAGAAAACTGTTTTTAGGATGATGCGACGTCTTAGTTCGGTTGCCAGTGCATGTGATTTATGAACAAGAGAGTGCATGACTCTTGATAGGATTAAATATAATGGTCATTGACTAATAGTAAAATATTTCCCTTAGATATAGTTAAAATAGTTCATTTTTAAATGTGATTTTAAAAGAAATCTTACATTCAAATTAGGTACACAACGATTAAAAAGCAAAGAGAATTATAATTATAGTTACCTTTATTTTCACTGGATTTTGGTAGACTGATAATAACATATTAGTTAGACTGGGACCCTTAGTATCACTATTTCGACGCTAATAATTTCAATTTAAATGATACAGGGTTGGTGCTCATTAGAGTTAATCGAAGTAAGTGAAAAGCTTAAAACTTTTCAGTTAACTTATATAGCTAGATAGGCACCTGCCCAGTCATTCTTTGATTTGATCTCCAAAAAAATATGTTATCACATTGGACGAAAATTGCTTGTAAGCATTCATATTAGGTACTTTGATAAAGTTTTAAAGCTCAGTAAGGATTTTTACATGAGTTGATTTTTTTTGTTGCTTGTCATCTATTTATGACAAACAAAAATGTTTACATATGACGATTTCATAATAATATGTATTAAATTTATTGACATGTCATCAAATTAATTTACGAGTAGTGTGAGGCAGAGTTATACATATAAACCCATAATCGTATCTATGAGATAGGAAGAAATTATATAAACTACTATTAGATCACATAACGTCACAATTTTAATAGTAATTATTTGGAACACTGGTCTCCGCGATACTGAAGATGTCCATTATTTTTTTATTTATTTACTTGTTTAATTTATTTTTAACTTCAAATGAAGCCGCACGGATCCCGGCAATGTTCCCAACGCCTTCAATAAGCCATCAAATAGTTTTCCGACCTTTGGTGCAGGAGCTAGCTAAGAGAGGACACGATGTCACCGTCATCGCAACAGATCCCGCCTTCCCGAAAGGTGGAGCACCTGCTAACCTGACAGAAATCGACGTCCATGATATTTCGTACAATTTGTGAAGAAGGAAATTTGTTGAAAGATCTAAAAACGATGACCCAGAAAAAAATCATTTTCGATCTGACCGTTTTCATGGTAGATGTTCAATTACAAGACAAAAAAGTACAGAATCTCATAAACGATGAAAGCCAACAGTTTGATCTTCTTATTCTAGAAGCTTGGGTTCGTCCTGCGTTAGGATTTAATGAGCTCTTTTGGAAGTTTGCCTTTTAATTTCGAAGCATTTGGTGTCCCTGTTCATTCCTCACTCTACCCGTCTGTTCCTCGTCAGAGAATAAATAATCTTAACATGTGGGAGAAAATTAGTGAGTTATACAACTACTACATGAAATGGCTGAAACATTTTGGACCAGAAACACCAACAATTACGGAGTTAAACAAGAATGTCGATATGCTTTTCCTGAATGTTTATCAAGTGTTTGAAGGAATCCGACCAGTGCCGTCGAATGTAATATACATTGGAGGCTTGCATTAAAATCCCAAAAAGGATTTACCTGCGGTAAGCATTAAAAATGTCTAACTATCCTGCCACTACCCGAACAACATTCGCCAATATAACTTTTCAACATGTTAGGGTTTATTGAATTCACGAATTTAATATTGCAAAAGTATACTTTCAAGATATTTTTCTTCTTTCGTGAGGTTAATGTACAATCTGGAGTCTCAGTTTTATCCACTTATTCGTTTTTGATGAGGTTTAACACCCATTAATAAATAAATAAATATATTTTTCTTTTATCGTTGCTTTTTAGGATCTTAAGTCGTGTTTAGATTCTTCCAAGAACGGAGTCATTTATATAAGTTTTGGAACGAACGTGGATGCTGCAAGACTAGCACCGGAGAATATCCAAGCTATGGTGAAGGCAGTGTCTAAATTGCCTTACGATGTGTTATGGAAATGGAACGGAGATGAGCTGCCTGGACGTACTGAGAATATCAGAATCTCAAAGTGGTTGCCGCAGTCAGATCTGCTCAGTGAGTAATTTTTATTTATACGAGTATTTATTGAGACACCAATCTCAAACTCACTGGCCTGTTGGTCTAGTCGTTAGTGACCCTGACTGCTATACCGGAGGTCGTGGGTTCGATTCCCACCCAGGAAAAATGTTTGTGTGATGAGCCCGATCATTTGTACTGTGTCTGGGAGTAATTTGTCTATAATATGCATGTATTTAAAAATATATAAGTATGTTGATCAAATGTCTAGTACTCATAATACAAGCTCTGCTTAGTTTAACACTAGATGGCGTTGAAAGTTGTGGAATATTTATTTATTTTTAAACTGTTTTGGTTTCTTATAAAAAAAAACATATTTTATAATTTGAATTAATAATCGAAAAAGTGAAAAACTTATACAAACTAGTAGTAGACAATGACACGTAATAGCAGACAACGTGGAGTCAAAAACATAAACGTCGCTTTAGTTGTTTATTCGAGGCAGTCAACGGCCTTTGTCTATCAGTCGAAGTGTAGCCGATGACGTGTTTGTATGTGACGACTCGGGGCAATACCACTGGTTTTATGCAATGATCATATAACGTTATCGCCCGCTTAGGTATGTTTTATTGAGTTTTGCAACGTTACGCATACTTTTAATGAATAAATTATTATTACGTAAGTTAATGGCCCAAAGGATTAGATCGTTCAAAAATTGCGGTGTTTCGTAGATCTATTTTTAGGGTTCCGTCCGTCTGCCATCAGGCTGTATTTCAGGGATCCTGATAGTTAGAAAGTTGGGATTGTCGTTCATTGTGACTTCCTTTGCTACTGAAAATAAATATGATTTAGGAACGGTTGGTATAGACTTTTGTAGTTTATATATTTTTTTTGGTGTTTTTTAAACTGCAGTACAATATTGCGAGACCAACTTGAACTTGAGCAGGTTTAAATGTTATTGCGTTTTATTTTCAGACAATCCCAAAATAAATGTAAATAATTATTTATAATGCAAGGAGGTCTACAATCTACAGATGAGACGATTTCAGCTGGTGTTCCACTAATCGTGATTCCAATGTTGGGCGATCAGTGGTTTAATGCTGAAAGACATGTGTATCACAAGATTGGAGAAAGAATCGATGTGGACCAATTGACGGAGCAAAAGTTTAAAGAAACCATTCTTAAAGTAGTGGGGAATGATAGGTAAGAAGAAGAATTCAAATCATTATACTGTTTTTAGCCGAAATTTGGTACACTCATAATATATGTTGTTTATACCCAGGATTAACACATAGTCTTGCCACTGATTTGAAGATCAGGTAGCTGTTCCTTAATTTTGCGTTTTGTCCTGTGTTAAGATAAAAAGATTTTTGTTTAATGAGTTTCATATTTCCTGCAGTTACCGAAAAAATATAGTTAGACTACGCAGTCAAATAAAAGACGAGGTGCAGACTCCACTGGAGCGAGCCGTGTGGTGGACGGAGTACGTGCTGCGGCACGGCGCCGCGGCGGCGCGAAGCACCTGCGCTCGCCCGCCGCCAACATCTCGTGGGCGGAGTACCTAGAACTGGAACTGGTGCTCACATTACTGGCAGAACTATTGATCGTCGTTATTCTTTTCATTTATATTATTCGGAAACTATACAAGTATGCCCTCGGTGTATTGGTTACTCCTAACAAAGTAAAGAAGCAATAATTTCATTAGTGAGATTTAGAAAACTTGTAAAAGGGATGTCACCCTGGTTGATTACGTCATTTGTTTTGGAGGAGAAAATAAAAAAAATACTTTTTGAAGTGTAAATACTTATATTATTATTGTGATGTCAGTTGTCTTCCGAAATGAAACCGGGTCAGGAATACAAGTTGATCATTGCAAATCTTTATTAAGAAATAATCCATCTCTGTAATTTTTGGGCATAAAAATTTGAAAGTGTAATTTAAGATGTCAATAAAACCATATTTTGAAAATATTAAATACACAATTGCAAGTTTTGTTTTTTTAATAAACTCCATGAAAGTGTTCCTCCCATCGAAAAAACGAACTACTATTGCTTTTCCTATGCAAATATATATTAAAATTATTCTGACAGCTTCTGTGAACCTAAACACTATTAATGACATTTTTTTTTCTTCAAACTGGTATTCCCACGTTTTATCCCATCATACTATACAAATACCTCATTCTATATTCCCGAATATTTTAAAATTCGGCGCAAATTCTTTATACTACACCATAGTACCGTTCTAAAAATAACTGGGTTACCTTGAACTGTGTCGCTGTCAAAAGCGTATACGTGGCTGCTGCCACATCATTCGGATAATCGTCACCTGTGAAATGTCATTCTATCTGAGTTGTAGACATAGACTCCACTACTACTAAAATTAGTAACAATATAAAACAAAATAAAGATAAGAATAAAATGTGTTCATCCTTTATTGGTGATCATTTTATCTTGTGGTATCTTTATGACTCAATACCAAAACACGAGACGGGTTAAATTGGCAACACTGCGATTCATAACAAACGCAATACAAAGCGCTTCATATTAGCTGTTTCCCGCCTACAGCGTCTCGGTATAGTGCTAGTAGCACTCCAGTCTTTCTACTCTATGCTTTATCGTTTCCGATATCCGTTATTCTTACTATATAAACAAGGCATTTAAATTGTTACCGCATATTTGTGTTACCGGTGCGCAAGAACAGTAAGCATGGCAGTGTTTTTAAGTATATTGGCGTGTATACTTCTCGTAAATACCAATGAAGCGGCTCGAATATTAGGAGTGTTTCCGACGCCTTCAATCAGTCACCAGGTTGTGTTCCGACCTCTTATTCAGGAGCTGGTAAGGAGAGGTCACAATATCACTGTTATCACAACAGATCCTGCCTTTCCTAAGGGAAAAGCACCTGCTAATTTAAAAGAAATTGACGTCCATGATATATCATACAATTTATGGAGAAAAAAACTAGTGTCACGGAAAAATAATAACGATGATATTTTGACTCAACATTCAATATTATTAGATTTGTTTGTGTCCATGGTAGATGCTCAACTGAAAGATGAAAATGTGAAAAGAATAATTCATGACAAAGAGCAACAGTTTGATTTACTTATCCTTGAAGCTTGTGTCCGGCCAGCCTTGGGATATTCCCATAGATTTAAAGCGCCTGTGATATTAATGAGTTCTTTAGGTGGCTTGCCTTATAATTTCGAAACTATAGGCATACCAGTTCATCCTATACACTACCCATCAATTCCTCGTCGTCGTATCAACAATGTGAGTTTGTTGGAAAAAATAAGTGAACTATATGTGTACTACAAGAACGAGCTTTTAGTAAGAGGCTACAGATCTATAGAGCACGAAATGCTGAAGAAACACTTTGGACCAGACACACCACCAATAACGGAGTTAAATAAAAATGCTGATATGCTTTTTCTGAATATAAATCCAGTATTTGAAGGTATTCGACCTGTGCCACCAAATATAATTTATATGGGAGGTCTACATCAAAACCCAAGCAAGGATTTACCTGTGGTAAGCATTTTACAAAGTCGTTACATAGCTTGGTTCAATTTAATTTTTAACACTGTGTATGTGTATAATTTATAATACGCCATCTCTTTATAGCATAAAGCTAGAAAAGTGGAGCTATTGGAAATAACTGTTTTAAATTTCGCGGTATTTTTATATCCTCATAATAGTTGCACGTCTTATAAAATTAAATCCCACCAAAAACATTAAATGTAAAAAAATGCCAAGTCTCTCGATGCAGTCTTTCCATCGTAAAAAGTTTTGAGATCTCATAGAAGCCAAGTCCTATTCAAAATATTTTGTAGTTATAAATCAACATTTAGTAATTGTATCAATAGTTTTCTTTATATTATAATTATAGTGACTTGGCAATGAGCACAAGAAGAAACAAATAAAACGGCATATTTGTAGGAGTTGAAAGTTACACACACCGCATGCGTAAACATTAATATCACAAAATTAATTTTCTTTTGGTTTATCCGTGTCGTCCCAACCGAATTTCGGCAACGGCAGTCAGTCTTAGTGTACTCTCGATTCATTTACTTTCATAAAGCGATGGCCCGTAAGGTATTCTTAATTATTGTATTGGAGCATGTAGTCGGTAGTGACCATCATGATTCACACATAACAAATAATCTGATCACTGGTCTCGTCAGTAACATTTGCACATAATTCCAGGCATCAAGCAGCTTTTAATTTGTGCTCATTGCCAAGTCACTATAATTATAATATAAAGAAAACTATTGATACAATTACTAAATGTTGATTTATAACTACAAAATATTTTGAATAGGACTTGGCTTCTATGAGATCTCAAAACTTTTTACGATGGAAAGACTGCATCGAGAGACTTGGCATTTTTTTACATTTAATGTTTTTGGTGGGATCTCATTTATTTTTTGTAAGTGTATTTCTTTCTTTTTTTTTAGGTGTCATAATTTCTAGGACTTCAGCTACTGCTTTGCTTAGAACCCATTCTCTATCTCTATCTCTTTTGTTTCTTCTCTGAGACTTCGTTACTTCTAATGTAAACAAGCTTAAACTTATATATATATGCATATATATATCTACTAACTTACAAACTATAGCTAAACTAAACTAAATAACACGTAAAGTTCTCCGAATATCAATTATCACTACAATATTTTTTAGTTTCGAAATGGTTTTTCATAGACAGGTGGCGCTATCAAATGAAAATTATCGAATTATTCTGAAGTACTACTTAGACTGCGCTTTGTAACGAAACCATAGCGCGATTCAGACACGTACAACGCCATCTATCGAGCGCGCATACAATATTTATCGCAATACAATGGAGTTTTAGCTTTATTAATTTAATGAATTATGAATTTTATGTATTAATTTGTATTAATGATAGTCTGTGTATTACATTTATATTATTCTTTTCTATTCTATGTATGTATTCATCCAATTGAATAGGTACTTAAACAACGAACAAAGTTAACAATGCAGTCAAAATCCATACATAATGTTCTTGCCAAACCGCAAATATAAAATTGTTTTCTATGGCATATTATTTTTTAATGTTTTTATAATTTTTCCTTTATATGTGGCTAAGGACCTATCTTGGTGCAAAATTTGAAGTTTCTAAGTCTGCTAGAAGTACCTTAGATTTTTGATGGTCTGTCAGTGAGTCAGTGAGTGACAAAATGGTGTAACTTTGATCGACCGTAACTCCTAAACCATTAATTCAATTGGCATGTAATTTCGAACTTAAGCTTGTTCTAATGCCTACTATTATTCCCCGAAAAGCTAAACTCCTAGCTTTGTCCACGTCGAAGATACAGGGGGGGCGAAACAGCCGCGAATCGCTTCGAGAAAAGATGGTACGGCCGTGCCCGTTTTGCTCGAGACTTGGCAGGGGCACTGCCGTGCCCTCAGATTAAATAGCGTAACAAGAAAAAAAAGTAAATTGTCTTGCATTCGTTCATTTCCAATATATAAAAACACGTGAAAAAAGAAAATAAATAAAAAAAAAATATGTGTTAAATATAAATTAACGTAAATAAACTAGTAATTTAGTGAATAGTTGCATTTTACGTGTTGATGTGCGCTTTCGTAATGTTTGTCATCACATAACATTTTTGATTAATAGACAAATAAATAAAAGTTTATCTACATTCTACTAAAAGTACTATACTTTCCCATTGTGGCGCATTGGATTCATATTCATATGTTAGTGTTCCGAGTGGGCAGCAGGTATATTATTATAATGTAAATAGTTCCGTCAATAAGTTAAGTTTCAGTTGTGTGAACCACAGACATCAGCAGGTCTTAAATAAGTATTTTTATATCAATTTAACGAGTCTTTTTGCCTCTTTCCAGGATCTAAAATCATATTTGGATTCTTCAAAAAATGGAGTCATCTACATAAGTTTTGGTACGAACGTCGATACTAACTCACTCCCAGCTGATAAAATCCAAGTATTAGTGAAAACAGTGTCTCAGTTACCTTACGATGTGCTGTGGAAGTGGAAGGGAGACGAGCTGCCTGGACGTACTGACAACATCAGAATCTCAAAGTGGTTCCCACAGTCAGATCTACTCAGTAAGTACGATACATAATAAACTACATGAAAAGTACATCTTAGACAAGATTCTAACTAAATATTTTCTCTTCAGGGCATCCCAAAATCAAAGCATTTGTGACGCAAGGAGGTCTGCAATCAACAGATGAAGCCATAACTGCTGGTGTTCCATTAGTGGTTATGCCATTGTTAAGTGATCAGTTTTTCAATGCTGAAAGATATGAAACTCACAAGATCGGCATCAGAGTTGATTTGGCAACTGTTACTGAAGATCAATTCAAAGGCGCTTTACTCAATGTCATTGAGGATGATAGGTGAGACTTTAATATTACTAATCTTATTTTGAAATATAAAAATCGTGTTAAACAGTATAACAAAATAAAATGAATAGGTGCTTGTGATTTTCCCCGTAGAGATCAGATGTGGCAGCTCTGAAAACGAATCTTCGTTACTACGAGAACGATTGTATAACACAAAAGTAATGAACAGTGAATTAATTTTTCACCTCACGCCTATGTGAATGTAGCGAAATGGCCAAGCCACATATTTTGACTAAGGTGTAGAATTTATGAAGTTAGGCCTTGTAGTGTTAGAAGCTTGGCTCTACATGAGATCTGATAACTTTTTGACAGTGCGAGTCATATGGGCTCGTCTTGGCAACATTTTACATGAAAATGTTTTTGGTGGGATCCGTTATAACAACTAGGTAACTTCCTAAAATATAGTTTTGTTGCCGAATATTCAAGAAAATATCGATCGTTAATACTGTACCAAAGAAAAATATTTTTATGTTATCTAAAGATTAGTATTTTTTCTATATTTTGTTAGCCCAAGTCAAGTCACTTAAATGTCCTTCAAGGATCGGACATTGTTTGTCATACGTACCTACTGTTTGACACTAATCTTGTAATTTTAAATTCTAATTTATCCCAGACATAATCATCATTAATTACCCTATACATATACCGCACCATACCACATACCATACCATACCATACACATAACATTTTTTAAGTTTGAAAATATTTTGGTAGTCCCAAAAGTTCAATAATTTATTTCCGTTCGGAAAATTATCGAAATCCTATTACTAAGGTTTCACCTTTCCTTCTATTACCAGGTTTGAACTTATGAACCCATGATAGCTAGGACATTGTCATTGATAATTTGTTTCCTTAGCTGCTGAATAATTAACAATGATCAATAAACGATCGGTGCGGAAATAAATGTGATGGATGACATTTTTTTTAAGACTGACTTTTTTACGTAGCCCTCAGTTAATTTAAGCCATTTTTTATTTCAGTTACCGGGAAAATATAGCAAAACTGCGGACCCTAATGCTCGACATGGTGCAGACTCCGCTGGAACGCGCCGTGTGGTGGACGGAGTACGTGTTGCGGCACGGCGGCGCCAAGCATCTGAAATCACCCACCGCCAATATGACATGGGCGGAGTATATAGAACTAGACTTGGTGCTCACCGGACTTGCTGGATTATCAGTAGTAATGATTGTATTCATTATTTTCTTGCGAAAACTTCACAAATACGTCAGATGCAAGATTGTGGCCGCGAGTAAATTAAAACGGAATTAGTAATCCCAAGTAATGAAAGATTAATGCTGAAAAAGCTTATCTCCAGTTTATCCTTATTTATGATATACACCGTGATTTTTTAGTTGTCTTACAAAAGCAGCCCAGTTCATGTATCCAATGACTGTGAATTAACACGTTCATGATAAAAAAATATGTGTTTATGAGATTTTAATAAATTTAAAATGCAATTTTTATTCAATATTATGATGCAATTCGTAGTTTTTTAAAAACACAGCTCTGTTGCGAGCGCGGTCCGAGCCTTGTAATAATGGTGAGGGGCGCGGGCGGTGGCGTTTTTATCATTTTTAAGAGTATATTTCAGATTTTGAAAAAAAAAACGCACCAAGGGGTATTTTACGTCGGATACATGAACTGGGCTACTTTTGTAAGACGACAAAGAAATCACCGTGTATAACCCAGAAAAAAACTGCATTTAGTCCAATGAAACCAGATAGTATAAATGGGGTTGAGATAAGTTTAATCAATATTTTACAAAGAAGTTTCTTAAACTTACTTGTAAATAGATATTTTTACGGTAACATGCAAAAGATTATGCAGCATGCTATCGAAAGATAAATACAATATATTATGTTCCTCTCTATTTTGTATTTTCATTTATAAATATGCCTGTGGACGGCAGGTGTCCATAGCCTACATAGGGATAGGCTACTCAATTAACCACTGATCGTGCCTCATTATCGTTTATTCCTAGCCGAGTAATCAGTCAATACATTTTCCCAAATCCACCCGCTCGAATTTACTGCTTGGTTGGCACGCTGAAGAAAATTAGCGGTACAACATTAGAGCGGCATTGCACTGTAACTTTTTGCATATTTTTTTGTTAGATTGCACTATCCAGTAACTCTTATCAAGAGATTTACACCCGAATTGTTAAAAGCGTTTAAAATTACTCTTTTAACCACATCACAACCATAGCGGTCCCTGTAAATGCAGCTGTCATGATTCACCTAATCTCCATAGCCTGATAGACTCTTTGCCGACGATTATCCCAGTGTTGGAATGCAGTGTGGTGTTTTAGATTTGGTCTTGTATCTTAACACAAAAATTAATGCCTTATTGCCAAACTCGAAGCTTATACTTTGCACAAATGTTCTTGTTTTATTTTGAACTTCAATTGTTTTTGTTCAAACTTTCATTAAAATCAGTTCAATCTTTTACCATCTAAATGTATCTAACAAACAAACTAGCACCCAGTGGGTTTGATAGCTTAGTTTCCATTTTATACTTAAATTGTGCCAAGTGACCCGATTGAAGCTCCACTGCAGCAGAAACATAGTCTTTTATATCCAAACCCGTATTATATTTTCTCTAATATTTAAGTATTCCAAGGGACAAGTGAGAAAAACGTCATGCACTAAAAAATTGAAACTTAGTGTTACTTTAAAATACATTCAAGTCACTTGCACTTAGAAACTCAGTCTCAAAACTAACATTCGAGGATCAAAAATGTTTGACCTACGCGGGGATTGAACTCAAGCCATGTCACGCACGGTGGGTTTGGATTTCTGAACTCTACCACTCGACTCTCCATGTAGTATTTTCAATACAAATTATAACTTGCAATTGAGCCAGACACTGTATTGAAAATTTAAGAGGAGCTCGTAGCTAAGCTATAACCGCATAAGTGAAACGCTCACAGGTTAAGCTATGCTTGACGCGGTTGGCCCGTAGATGGGTGACCATCTGTGTCATAGCGAGTTCCTTCGTGTTTTGGAAGGCACGTTAAATTGTGGGTCCCGGCTGTTATTCCTACATCTTTGACAGTCGTTACAGGTAGTCAGAAGCTTGAAAGTCTGATAGGGTTGAGGAGGTCAGATAGGCAGTCGCTCCTTGTAAAACACTGGAACTTAGCTGAAACCGGATAGACTGGAAGCTGACCCCAATGGCCGATGATGTCATTGAAAATTTAAGGATGTGATTGCAGGTTTTGTTGATAACGCTTCTGAGCATTCCAAATTCCAGAATGAATTTGCTTTACAAAAAAAATTGTAAGAGGTGTGATTCTGCATAAGTTTGAATTGAACTTTGGACTTGACCTGTCATGCATTGACTGGTGTAAAACTTTATCATCCCCAGTCAAAACAAAATCTGCTTTTTATTTTAATATCAGTAGATAAGATATGATTACATTACAACGACAATTTATTTAATGATATTGCAATATATTTATTTGTTACTATCCACACAGTTTTTCCAGGTGTTCTGATAATGAATTACAATATGTGTTTTAGAGATAAATATAATTATATTTATCTTGCACAACTTTACTCATTCGTTCCTTCTGTAATTGAGATTACGCGAATGCAAATGAAAATTTATAGGCCCTACAATTTTTTTTTTTTAAATACTGAAAAAATCACCGATTTTTTTTTAAACCCAACCTAAGCTTTAAGAAATTGGATCCTTAGGATACCATTTAAATTACATGCACAAGAACATGTAGACTAAAAACAAGTATTTGTGTTTACTTACGCGCGGAGGTCATTGTGTACACCTATACTACTCGACTATCTTTACAATACGATAATATTAAATCGAATAAAAGTAATCACATGGCCTAAAACAACCGTCAATTGCAAGTCGAACTCGCGACAGTGACTGCTCTGTACAAATAGGCTAAAAAAAATCATGATGGACGGGGCGACACGGAGGGTCGACAACGCCGGTCGGAATGTCCGCTAGAAAATGTGTTCCCAGTGACGTTGGTGGTTGTGGTGTTTTTTCGCGCTTTTGGGAAAGGAGATCGAACCACACATTATCATGCTCGACTTTCCCATCTGATAATATTTTCCTCGAATTATTGGGGTCACCGGAAACTTAATCACTTATAGTCATGTTATTGAAAACTGATCACGTTTTTTATTCATGAAGGGCATGTCAGACTATAATTACAGGCAATGGTACTACCCTACCCCAGCGAATACTTATCATTTAAATATCAATGTCATAAATTATATCTTACGGTTAATATGAAAAAAGAACATGCAACAAACATGCATTTTATGCAATCACGTATCCAATTAAAAAATCCGACAGTCAAAACAAATACCGACCACAATTTTAAAATCGCACAGATTTTTGACAGATTTTTAACAATCAAACTTAAGTATCACATGTCATGAAAGTTCGTGAGCAACAAAAAAATATATATGAAAAATTGGATCCAAAATTGCAGTATCAAATTCACAAATCTTTGCACAAACCTGTTTATTGGAAAACCAATTTTAAGTCAAGAAAACAATTTCGTTCGCCTTATTTATTTGCTTTTAGTATTTTGTTTGAAATTATACTTTTTTTTCTCAAAAAATACACTTGACTTCAAAAACGAACCACTTCATCTTCCATCTGAGTCTAAACTGTGAATGGACCCAATATTGGTTAACCAACCAAAACATGACACTGAATTTTTAAATTCGACAATTCATGCAACGGCTGTAATAAACAGATAACTAAACGCCAATTCATATCCTAGCAAAATACTCCAATTTGATATCAGACAAAATAAAAAACATGATTTAGTATGAATGACATTTTTTTATGTAGGTACTGCATGATACACAAAAAATTGCGCAAGTATTAGGTACTAGTTGGAATATTACATCTATACTAATATTTAAATGTGAAAGTATGTCTGTCCGTATGTTAATCTGTCTCGCTTTGGTTCACAGATAGCCTAGAACCTGAGAAAGGCCCTGAGTTACTTTTTAATTGGAAAATATTGTTCTATACGGTTTATGAGTATTATTATTTTAATAGGTTAAGGCTACATCGAAGTTGTGATCACACTGAACCCATGTGGTGGTCAAGCCGATGGCTAATCGCTGACGAAAGTCCGATCATTCCCACGAGTATTTTTTTGTTCTCAAGCCCATTGTGTCCCTCTGCTGGGCAAAGGCCTCCACCAAATCCTTCCACGATTTTCTATTCTGGGCCGCAAGGAACCAGCCAGCGCGGTAAGCGTTAAGGTCGTCTCGCTGGCGCTTCTAGAATGTTCATTTCGTAAGCCGGCGCCATCAGTGTACATAAGAACACTGGGGTCAAATATCAATAAATTACTGCCTAATTCAGTACAGTAATAATAAAGTACAGTTCATCGTATCTGGTGGCGATCAGAATTAAATGTCAATTGTCTTTCACCATTACTCAGCGCATTATTAAACCCACCAAAATATTCTGTAAAGAAACTAGCCAAGTCTCGATAGAGCTGCTTGTTTATCTCTAAAATATAATTAAATGTAGACAAAGACGTAGTCTCAGGTTCCTTATTGCGATTTCTTTATTTGAAATATTTGGATTTACCTCACGAGGTTGGCGACTTGTAGCAGTTCTTTTATTATGTTACGAGTAATGTTGTGGCTTGGCCAGAATGTTTTGGTGGGTTTTCGCGTCTTTTTGTAGAAACGGGGCCTATTGATTCATCTTATTAGACTTTAATTAATTTAATTTAAAAACGGCTCTCTCGAATTTATTAAATTTATAGTTTATTTACTAGATGAAGAAAAAAAACCGAGTATTGGCCTCATACAATAGATTTTAAAATTAGGGCCCAAAAAATGCGGCAAAATGGTTCCAGTAAAGGATGGTACGGCTGTGTTTTCTTGGCCCTCGACTATTAAGCGATAAACGAGAAACTAAAAAAATCATTGAGGTCAAAATCAGGTAGTTACGAAGAGTTTACAGATTTACATAACATGTCTTTATGCATCCATGCCCATCCCTCGCCAGTCTTATCAGTTTACTACCCTAAGGGATAGTTCAGTAGTAATATTTATAAACATCCTGTTCATATATTTTAGGATTGACTGGAATATTATTTTTGGTGATATTCAAACTTTATGATATTTCATTGCCACCATGACTATGCCTGCTGTTTATCGATAATTTTCAATATTTCCTGATAAGATTTGATAAAAATCACTAACATACTCATACTATTTTATAAAGGTGCAAATGATGATGAACAACGATGGAATATATCTTTTATCAATTTTAGTATATAAAGCCAGACTCTGTAATATTCGAGTATAGTATGTACAAGTGAGGGTGGCTGTGAACATGGCGGTGATTCGGTTTTTGTTAACGTGTTTCATATTTTTTGTGAGTACAAATGAAGCGGCTCGGATCCTGGCAGTGTTTCCGACTCCTTCAATCAGTCACCAGGTAGTGTTTCGACCACTGACCTTGGAGCTAGCAAAGAGAGGACACGATGTTACCGTCATCACAACTGACCCAATATTTACGAATGGAAAACCGCCTGCAAACTTCACGGAAATAGACGTCCATGATGTATCATACAGTGTATGGAAGAAATCGTTTTTGAACAGAGAAAACACAAACGACGATGTGATTTCTCAAATGAAAATATTCTCAGCAATGTTTATTGATATTTTTGACGGTCAGCTACGAAATGAACACGTAAGCAAATTACTTCGTGACAAAAACCAAAAGTTCGATTTATTGATTTTAGAAGCTTGTGTGCGACCCGCTTTGATTTTCTCTCATATTTATGATAATGTGCCAGTGATACAAATGAGTTCTTTTGGAGCTGTATATGACAATTTCATAAATGTTGGTGCCCCTATTCATCCTCTGCTGTATCCATCTGTGCCTCGCAAGCGTCTAAATAATCTTAGCCTGTGGGAGAAAATAGATGAATTGTATACATACATTAGGATAAATATGATCTATGCCGACTACTTACCTATTGACGAGGCCTTGCTCAAAAGACATTTTGGTCCAGATATACCATCGTTAACGGAACTTAGCAAAAGGATTGATATGCTGTTTTTGAACGTTCATCCAATATTTGAGGGTATCAGACCTATGCCTCCGAATGTTATATACACAGGAGGACTGCATCAAACACCAACAAAGGAATTGCCAACGGTAAGCATTAATTTGACATTACCTTGACTTTGACCATCTTTTTAATATTGTGTTACTAAATAATTGGAAATCATCATGACGATGATAACTAATACCTAATATTGATAAAACTTAATTTTCTGACCATAAATCATTTTTGATTCTGCTAAAATGAAAAATTAATCAAAATTTCCAGGATCTCAAGTCATATTTAGACTCTTCTAAACATGGCGTGATTTACATCAGTTTTGGGACAAACGTGGATCCTACTCTTCTATCTCCGGAGAGAATTCAAATTTTGGTGAAGACTGTCTCCAAATTGCCTTACGATGTGTTATGGAAGTGGAATGGAGATGAGCTGCCTGGACGGACTGCAAACATCAGAATCTCAAAGTGGTTACCACAGTCAGATCTGCTAAGTAAGTAATTTATGGAGTTCGTTACATTTTCCTTCAGTTTCTTCTTCGATGCTTTGTCATAGCAACTGAAAAAATGTCTAATCTAATATTCTTGCCAAAATATTTTTTGATGTTTGAACAAGACATAATTTAGTTTTAAGGCCATGGACAAATAACATGGAGCCATAATCGACCACCAATTTCACAAATATTAGCGGTGATTGAATATCTAAATTAGGATAGGCTATAATGCTCATCATGGCTTCAAATATTAAATATCATTCCTAATTAATTATGTTTTTTTTTCAGAACATCCAAAAATCAAGGTATTTGTAACACAAGCAGGTTTACAATCAACAGACGAGTCGATAGCAGCAGGAGTACCACTCATAGCAATGCCCATGATAGGTGATCAGCCATTCAACGCTGAAAGATATGAACAGTTTAAGATTGGAATTCACCTCAAATTTGAAACTGTCAGCGAAGAAAAGTTCAAGAATGCAATTCTTAAAGTTATTAACGATGACAGGTAAGAACTAAATAATGTGCATTTTAGTAAAAAAAAAAACATTTGACAAAACTCCTGGGTACTTGCTCAGGGAGGTATAAGTTAACATTTTAAGATAAAGTGTAGATGTTCTAGATGTTTCTCAAAAAATGATGAAACGGCACTCTGAAATTTCCTTATTCTAATTTTTGTTACAGCTATAGAAAGAATATAGCCAAACTTCGTGAAGTACTGCGTGACGAGGTGCAGACTCCACTGGAGCGCGCCGTGTGGTGGACGGAGTACGTGCTGCGGCACGGCGGCGCGAAGCACCTGCGCTCGCCCGCCGCCAACATCTCGTGGGCGGAGTACCTGGAACTGGAACTGGTGCTCACATTATTCTCTGTACTTTTAGCTATTTTTATTGTATCCGCCATTGTCATCCGAAAGTTGTACAAGATAGTCACTAGTCACGTTAATATTAAGGCGAAAAAGGAATAGTTGTGTTGTTGAATATGACAAATAGGCTGATTTGTATCTCATAAGTTAAGTTAGTAAGTTACTGCAGATGGGGGACAATAGGATTTAGTATTTACTATTGATGAAATGGTGCATAAATACGGTATATGCCTATCTACCTATCTATGTACCATACATTACGGTAATAGTTCGTAGATAGGCTGATATTATTATTATTTTGAGGCGTGGCAGTTTGTCTTCTAATATTTAATTGTATGTGATGATTTATGTATGTATTTTTACTGCTATACTGTATTTTTTTTTGTTTTATGATTCAATATCCAAAGATTTTTTTTGGTTGGAAGAAAAACATCATAATTGTCCGTAATAAAAATAAGTGTGATTACATGAAGACTTTTTTTAACCCTTGTCTATTGTTGTTCGTTGTCACGAGCCATTTTTTTTCTTCTGTCCTCTTGCCTGTGTTACGTGTTCAAACCCCGCGTACAACTAGGGTCTGTGTGATCCACGAATGTGTCCTGAGCCTTTACGTCTGTGCGCATGGGAAATGATTTTTTGTAAAACTCCTCTAAGGAAGAATATAAGGGAGGCCTTTGCCCTGCAGTGGGAAAGTAACGGCTGAAAATCGTAGCAAAGTAATGAGATCTGTCGCCTATGTTTAAAGTACCTACATACTTATTATGACGAATTTGGAAACGCACTACACAGCGTTGATGAACAACTTTCTTCCACAACCGCATTAATATTTGGCTTTTAATTTTAAACTGTCTTTTTTCAAAAATTGGCGCTAAAACATACCGAGCAAATGTCTTCTTGGGAAATTGCTCATTGTTTTTTGATGGGTGATAAATTTTTGGTACAAATATGCTATTTAATTAAGCCTATTTGTACGCAACCCTGATAGTCGCGTGTAGTACACTCACTTGTACCGTTTTGTTTATTAAATAATCGAATATCGCAGAGAAGGACTTTAGTTATCAATCAAGATGTATCCAATGATTGATTAGTATAAGGTAAAGAAATTCCTTTAAGTTTAATTACTTTGATCACGGTGATATTCTATTGTTTCTCTAAAGACACATCTCGGAACAGTAATAGCCTAGTTGTATGACCGTTGTTCCGCTAAGTCAAGGGTATCAAGTTTGAAATCCCGGCACACTCTTCTCATTTGGAATCTGGATACATCAATCAGTATTTCGAAGATATTATCAATTGGTTAAACGTTGCAGAAAAACAGCACGAGGAAACTAGCCCACCTGATAATTTATCAAGGTTGTGTAAAGCCATTTCTGAGAGGTTGTGATCACCACGGTAAACCCATTGTGACAGGACGTGTTGCGGGTTCGATTCCCGCTTAGGACAATCATATTTTGTGTAATCTACGAATATTTATTAGTGAATGTGTAAGAAACCTATCGCGGCACAAGGAATGCATTGCAATAACTGCATCGGTTGAATACTTAAAAAAAATCAAACTACAGTATATATTTCGGTGTAGATGACTGCTAAGTTGGAAACCTAAAGGAATACTAAAACGCATTCCTATCTGACACGATGTCTCTAAATATTCAGTAAAAAAGAAAACAACTTTTAGCTACAAAAAACGAATAGAAAATCAAATTGAAATTCAATTTACTGACCCTACAGTTAAAAGAGTCCTATCCTGAACTATAAAATCAAGTCCGCACTCAATATAACCTCGCCGCAATTTTTGTTCCATGCAGCTTCAAAGTTACCAAGATTTGACAAACGAAAGCTACGCAGTACTGGAAAATGTCACAGTGAAAAATACATTTCACCAATCAGAAATCTAGTCACGTACATTGAGAATGTCAACTCGAATGGGTGACGGAGGAATTTCATTTCTACCCGCTATCGAACATCTGTGACTCGCCGAAACAAAAGATGTGCTAGTATTAGCGATAGTAGCGAAATACGAGGTTGCTTGTATATTAACAATAGTCTGTGTACTTCAATATACAATGATAATATATGAATGGAATGAAAAGAATTGAGTGTCGCTTTGTCGCCGGCATTTGTTTTGCTAGTGGGTTTTGTAAAAGGTTCTTCATGGATAACTAGTGTTCTGGCGACTGTTTTTCCTGAATGTCTACTGTGATGTTTTCAACCGTAGCCGACGAGTTTGTTGCCATGGTAACCGGTTTTTTGAATACCATGCTCGTTTGGTACTGTTAAAATGGATCGAGACATTTAACATACAGCTTTTTTGGTTCGTCGTCATTTTACCCGTCTTTTGGTGTAGTAATATCAACCTCTTGAGCCTTTTTAGCGTTTTTTTCTATATGTAAATAGCTAACTGTAAATTTCATCCAGCCCATAGATGGACAGATGGAGGAACCATAGAAATAGAGTTCCTTTTTTACCCTTTGGGCACGGAAACTTAAAACCCACAGCACTAAGTTAAACAAATCCTTTTCTTCAAGGAACATGCAAAGTAATGTCACGTATTCAAGTCCACCAAGCTCCTCGTTTATACATGCAACCGTATCACCAAACTTAGTAGAGCGTATTCTAGAGCAGAAAAGAAAAACTTCTGAAACCTTAACACCAGCCACATATACGTTTTTTACAAGAGCTTACTTGTATCTCAGCCGCTAAAACGTTTTATTTCCTAACTTGAATATACCTTGAACGTTCTGGACAAGACTTGAGTCAAGCTCACACAAGCTTAACCGAAACTTGAAACTGTTACTTCGAAGATAAGTGTTGCTTCGATCTTTAACGCTGAGAGTTTTCTCCGGTTAAATAAAATTTGTGTGAGAAATTCTCAGCAGCAGTTTAGTGTTTAAAGAAGTGTTAAACATGGAAATCTTTGTGAAATGTTGTTGAAATCCTACTAATATTAAACGCGAAAGTTTGTAGGAGTATATGGATGTAGGTATTTTTGCTCCTCTTTCGCGCAAAAACCACTGAAAGGATTTAGACGAACCTTGATAAACCGATAGTTTATAAGCAGGATTAGCACAAAAGATACTTTTTATCCCGTTTCATGTCACCGTGGGATCATTTCCTATTCGTAGCGGGTGGGCCCGCGGCCTAACAGCTACTATTATAAATACTTTCCGTTTTATTGGATTTGCCACAAAGATGTAAGTTATCGCGGAGGAAAATTAAATTAGTTTTTTATCTAAGCTTACTGCTCACCATTCATGTCAAAAGTTCTTTCAGTGAAATCGTAACAGATTTATAGATACAAGGCATAGAAGAGACGTTCATATTTTTTTCTTTCTATTCTTTCGTTCTTTGTTTGACCCAAAAGTAAGTTGTAATCTTCATAATTACTAAATTAAATAAGAAACCTTATAATTTCATTCAAGTTAAAAAAAAAAACGTAAATCGTGCTAAATTAAAAAGAAAACAACGAAAAATAAACTTTATTTACACGGAAATTAAATAGTAATTCGAATAAAAGTAACTTCTACACAAATTTAGGCAAGCAAAAGTAATGCTTGTTAATAGTTTGGCTCGCGACCTCAACTTCTGAAGAGCATGAATCATGAATTGGTCTCCAGCGGAGTCCAACTAGTTGGGTCCTCGAAATATACTCACAAGTACCACTTATATTGGGCTATTTAATAAATGCTTTTAACGAGGCAGCTTAACCGGCCATTACATGTTTACAGCTTTCATTGATTTGTGATGCTAGTCTGATAGGTAGGCACTTCAGTAAAAATACTTTATTAAGCTTGATACACACTTATGAAATCTTTGAAGAAAAATAGTATTCTAGAAAATTGATATATATCCTTAGGTCTCACTTTAGAAAAACTTGTTTGTTGAATTTACTAGACAAATAATAAGCATACACATATATTTTTAAATAGGTATACAATATTGTAGACATAAACTACACCCAAAGTCCTGCACTGAGCAATTGATAGTGCCCATCACACAAAAACTTGTCCTAGTCAGGCATCGAACCTACGACCTCTGGTATAGCAGTCAGGGCCCGTAACTTTTAGACCAACGGATAAGGCAATAGAATTAATATTCCATTTAACACAAAACTGGATTAAACCTATTTACATCAATGTTTGCGAGTCAAATGTGTACCACAGTTTCTGATTGAGCTGAATTTTGTACACATACTACGCGACACGCAATAAACATTTTTACGTTTTGTTGCTAGACAGAAATTAAGCTTACATTGCGAATATGATTTCCGTCTCAAAAACTAGAACTTTTCGAAAGCACTCAGTGTAATCAATATTGAGTTTGCTTGAAATGTCAATATCGGATGGAGTTTCAATCGTAACCTTTATTCCGAGGAAATCTAATCTTTCTGCGAAGGTGTGCCGTAGTGGTTTCATTCAAAATGAAGGCGATTTTCTGAATGTGTAGCACTGATTTCAGGAGGAATATTTAGCTTATTTTGAGTAAAATGACATTATTTTCTATTTCACTTAGAATGATCATATCAATAACAATAATTCTCTTGTGTCTCTCCTTTTTAAAGGTATATAATTCCTGTAATGTAATGTAATATTTAAGTCATGAATGGTGTAGATATTTATATAAAATAAATAAATAAATAAAGGTGTACACGGGGATATAGGCTTAAGATGCAAAGGCCTTCTTACGAACCTTAACCGAAAAAGATGACGAGGGGCTATTCAACTGTGCTCATTAGAAGAACAAAACATAGACGACTTAAGATGGCCGCTGATTTTGTTATTTTTAAAGTGTTTATCTTCTTCTTCTTCTTCTAATATATAAAATTCTCGTGTCACGATGTTAGTTACCGTACTGCTCCGAAACGGTTCGACCGATTTTTAAAAAAAATTGTACACATATTGGGTAGGCCTGAGAATAGAACAACATATATTTTTCATACCCCTAAGTGTGGTCATACCCCTGAGTGGGTTGCTCACAACTAAAAAAAACATTTTAATTTTGGACGAAATATATATTTTTTTAAATAATGTGGCATTAAAAATACATACAACTAGAAAAATATATATTCGGCAAAACAACCTTTGCTGGGTCAGCTCAAATTTTCTCAAGTTTTACTATAATAAAGATATTTAATCAAATAAGGTAAACAAAAATATACACGATAGTAGTGAAACAAAAATTATGCCAATTGGCGTACAATAATAATCCCTACTAATATTACGAATATGAATGTAAGTTTCTTACGCTTTCACGCGAACGATACTAAACCGATCATCTGGAAACTTTATAAACAATATGTTCTTGGAAGGGCAACTCGTGGCTAAGCTATAACCGCATAAGTGATTCGATCACAGGTTAAGCTATGCTTGACGCGGTTGGTCCGTAGATGGGTGACCATCTTTGTCATAACGAGTTCCTCCGTGTTTCGGAAGGCACGTAAAATTGTGGGTCCCGGCTGTTATTCCTACATCTTTGACGGTCGTTACAGGTAGTCAGAAGCTTGAAAAAGTCTGACAGCCAGTCTAACCAAGGGGTATCGTGTTGCCCAGGTAACTGTGTTGAGGAGGTCAGATAGGCAGTCGCTCCTTGTAAAACACTGGTACTTAGCTGAAACCGGTTGGACTGGTAGCCGACCCCAACATAGTTGGGACAAGGCTAGGCCAATGATGATGATGTTCTTGGAAAGGATTAAAAGTATCATAGGGTTGCTTTCAAACAGGACTATCCTTTACAGCAACTTTTCAGTGAAATCCCACGCGGGCGGAACGGCGGGCGGTCGCTAGTTTGTAATATTTGAAACCGGCGTTTTCTAAGCTATTATAAAATGTCATATTCAACCAGCCAGTTATTAATATCAAGCTGAATGCTGTTTAAAGCCAAAAAAAAAAACTAAATACAATGAAAAAAAAAACAAAACGTCAATTTGTAATACGAATATTTGATTTCGTATGAGTTTATCGCTGAAACGATAGCTGTCAGGTCGATGTGTGACGTCACGGCCAATTTCCCGCTTATTTTTGTTATGTTAACTGAATCTCGTGGGGTTACCATTGTTTTTCGTCTCATCTATAAATCACCTGCCATAGTCGATGTCAAAAAGATAGAGGATATCGGAAAGAAATGTGTCTTTTTTTCTACAGATTTATAAAAGCAGTTTGTTTTCCTTTAAACAAACAGGATGTGAGCGTTTTGTATTTGTTTTTCTTGTTTCTATCGATGTAATGATTTATTTTGGATTATTTATGTTCCTTGATATTTTTCTTTTTTTTTTTGTTTGATTGACGGTAACTTTTACTCGATCCTTAGACGTACGTATTTTTCGTTTGATATGCAAATTAAACCGTTATTAGACCGCTGGGCTGTAAAGTCAATGGTTTCATATCCGAAATCACTGCAAAAAATACTTTTAAAATTGGGTGCGGTTTTTGGAAATAAGTATCTACCAAATCATTCGCAAGGTATTCCCGTACAAGGGAAAGAGCTTAATTTAAATATTATTTCTTCTAAACTATTTTGAAAGAAGTTTTAAAATCAAGGATCATTCATATACCTAAGTATATGAATCATCAACAAAATATCTTCAACTGTAAACATTATAATTATTTCCAAACTGAACTATAGTTTCGTAAAGAGGATTTTCTTTATGTTAATAGGATTCTCATGTTCATCTAGCGAAGAAACTACCACATACCACAGCATTGATCGTAAAACAGAATTTGGTTAAGGTCTGTTGGTTAATGTAAATAATTGATAGGTAACATAGGGAAGTGGTTAAATAAAGAAGCAATTTAATACATACTCTGAAAGTTTCCTAATAAAGATATTACAATATACAATACAAAAATATTGAATGGATGTAAAACGATGGGCAAAATATTTAAAGACGAATCTGAATGTTAAATATTCAAAAAATTTAATTAATAAAAAAAAACCATCTTCATCATTAGCAGTTGGAATTGTGCTCGCTGAAACAGTCTGGTGACTGACGAACGAGTAAACAAACAGGCAGTGGTGTTTCAGTAATAGGGTTTTGTTTTTACCCTTTACGTGTAGACTTCTGAAATCTTTTTGTTCAAAATGAAAAAACAAAGATGTTTAACCAAGCATCTTTGCAATTTTTTTGTATCTTAAATTCCATTCTTACTATTAACCCAATTCATAATAAACAAAGTCGATTGTTGCGTAAATTCATTCAATTTGCGTTGTATGGTCCTTGTATGATTGTAATTTTCGGACGCCCGATACCAGGATTACCCATCAAGTCGATACTAGCCCGATGTAAAGCAACAAGTTGCAACGCACACAAAACTTACTATGGATAAGGTCGTAGGTGTGTCGTGTAAGTTAATTATTTATTATTGCATGTATTAAAAGATTTAAAGTAAAGATAAACAATGTTTTATTTTCGTTTTGAGAGTTTTTTTATATGACTCCCGCACTAAGGAATTTAATCGTTGTGTCGCGGGGGGTTTTACAAACACTCGTGGATCAACAAGCATTCGTGGATCGCAGAAATGCTTCTCCCACACGGGGATCGAACCCGCGTTGTGCAAAATCGGTTTGGCGTGATGACCTCAACCACTCGGCTATCCGTGCAGACAATTTTGTATCCAAAGGGTAAAAAAGGCACCATAATAGTGTTCATCTCAGCACCAGCATCCTTGACGAATTTTTAGGTGACCGGCCCATCTGAGAATATTTCAGGAGTTTTGAGTGTTGGTATTGCACCGGAATCGCGGATCGCGGAACTTGGACCTACGGCCTTTTACTTAGCAATCTAATGGTCATACAACTTAGCTATCATGAATCCGAAAGTTTGAGATAACAATTGTTATGAAAAATTTAAAGAAATGAATTTTTATTTCTTAATGCAGTAAGCCGTAATGTTGATTGTTAGTTTTGACTTACCTTTGAGTAAACCGATCCTGTGACATCATTAGAATTTGACAAACACAAATAATTATTTATTAATGTACTATTGATTTCACGGAACTACCATAGCCTACGCCTTTGGCAGCACATCTAATTTGAACAATATAACAATAATGAACGCTTGCTTTGTATCCTACGCTGTGATAATAAAATCAATTTGTGCATGACACCAGTGAATCGGTAGGTATATCGAAATATTTGCTACAAGCTTTGACGTTTGCCAAAACCCGTAGCACAGCCTTGCTTTGGTATTGCCGTAGCTAATCTTGCCCGTAGCTCGTAGCTCGTAGCTAATCATGTTTTGGTATGCATATAGAAAACAAGATTAGCTGGTCAACTCGTAACTGACCCATTTTCATTAGATGCTCAGCATACTTTTATTTCTCAGTTCTTGTTTTTTTTTTATAGCATATTTCGATAATCGTCATTTTGTGGACCTTTTTAATTTTATTTTTTTCGTATGCTTTATAAGTATTTTTATCTGGGTATATTATTTCATTTATTATACTTATGACTAGGAGAAATTACTAAATTTGTATAAACTATCTCTTCTAATAAATTAAGAAATAATAAAAAAGAATACATTTCCTTTTTCTCTGAATTTCCAAAAATCCTCAAAGCCTACTTACTCACTTACAAGCCAAATTTTAGCTTTCTACGACCAGTAACTTTGGTGTTGCGTTGTCTCCCACTAAAATTCCCAGTGACGGAAGAAGATACATATACGGATTATACATACATAGGTACATATTAAAAAACCATTTAATTTGTTAAAATTCAAAAAGGCTTTTAGCCCGCAGTACAAGTGGCACTATTGTCTGATTAAAATTTAACACGAGCTTACTCTACAGAACAAGAAGACGCCCGATTAAATTTAATTGGCTCAAAATCCAACCTATCCGAACATCTCATATATGTATAGATCCCTTAATACCACGGTTTTAGAATTAATTAGCATCAATTCGATTGTACCTACTCACAAAATTGGAATTATTATTCACTGTTATATGCATGTTAATATTTGATGGATTAGTGATTAATCTTTAATCTTTTGATGCGGTGCTAGCCTGATATTTACTCCAAGATTGCCAAAACAAAGGGAGCGAGCTCCATCCCAAGGCCGCTGGGATATTTTGTATTAATTATTATTATTTTAATGCACGGATAGCCGAGGGGTTTAGGTCAGTACGTACATAATCTATACTAATATATAAAGCTGAAGAGTTTGTTTGTTTGTTTGAACGCGCTAATCTCAGGAACTACTAATCTCAATTGAAAAAATATTTTTGTGTCGAATAGACCATTCATCGAGGAAGGCTTTAGGCTATAAACCATCACGCTGCGACTAATAGGAGCGAAGATACAATAGAAAATGTGAAATAAATAGGGCAGGTATAAATCATAACTTATATCTTCTACCCACGGGGACGAAGTCGCGGGCAACAGCTAGTATTTTATAAATGTAACTATCAGAAGCAAAGTAACAAGACTGATTAAAACTTAATAAAATTTGAAGGGACCAAATTTTACCTTTGCGGTGGAGAGGAGTACGCCGAGAGAAAAAAATAACATCAAAATTTAGAAAAACACCAAGGTTCAGGACGCTATTATTAAAATGAAAAAGAAGGTTAACGACTTTTTTAAGTATACTGCATAGAGTAGTAGTGCAAGGAATATACATATTATGTTTTGATTGTTGTTCGAATGAAAAACTTTATTATTTTTAATAAATACGCATACAATGCTTTTGTATCAGGGTTCGATCGGATTTCATAATGTCCAATTGTAAAGGGTATTGTGCCGTTGTATCCGCTAAGGCTTAAGCCAAGCCTTGAGAGGTTCACAATGTAGGTATAACGTTCTATGGATAATTTCCATCACCTTTGTTCTAGATAATGGACTATGTCTTCATCTAAAGCCTTGACAAACAAAGGATTTATCGTAACGAAGTCAGTCGGACCAACAGACCGATTTTGGTATGGATTGAGCTAACGAAGTATTAACACATGGCCTTCTATTTGCCAAATTGCTTCAGATGAAAGGTATACGCTTATAGAGATAACGAAAGACTCGTTGGCAAGATGTCAGAAAGAACTTGTTAAGTTAGATGAACGATTTTCTAATTATTGAGCATTGTTCTCAAAACAGAACAGTCAATGGGGGGTTGACGTCCATAAAATTGGATGAAGATGAACAAATAGCAAAAAAGAAATAGGACCTTATCTAACTAAATCTCAATTGTTATATTTGTTGTAGAGATACGCGATTGGAGTCAACAGTGCAATCAGTAGCTTTCATAATTTAGTAGTTTAGCTTTTAAATACTGTTGTTTTTAAAGCATTGTTCCTAAAATTACAATAAACAAAACTAAAACATAAGCAACAGAAAAACATAACAAAACTACATGAAAGAAAGAAGGTTCGAAATCAAAGAGAACATTAATACGCTGTCAAAACCAAAATCCATCTATCAATGTCATATAGTGACGTTTGATAATTAATTTACATTGGATCACAGGGATGTAAAATTCAAAGAAATGATACCTACACAGCGGAGTGAATGAGAAATGATCATCATTTACTTTGTTACAATACTTTTACAATGTCTGAATGCCGTCTGTAAGTACTTTCTTCTTTAAATAAAATCTTCTTAAACTTGAGTGTTGTCTTCTTGGCCAGTCAACCGAAGGCCGCATTTGCGCGTATCTGCGTATTGAAATCAAAATCATTTTATTGTTCAAGTAGGCGGTTTTACATGCACTTTTAGAACGTTTATGACGTTGAACGTTATTGACTCAAGGTGTTCGGTTCCAAAACGTCTTGCCTGTGGACAAGAATTGGCAAGAAACTCTACGAGCTAAGCATTAAATAATTTTATCAACAGTACATCTAACTGATAATTTATATATGTATGAAAGAACAGTGTTAAATAGCAAAATGATAAAACATCCAGTCGTAAGAAAGTCTTGTATAATTATTACACTTATTTTCGTTTGTTACATGAACGTTACCTGGTGTCAGAGTCTTCTCGCTTCCCTATAAGCATCTGACGTTGTTTTTAATACACCTTTGAAATTTTCTCAGATGTGCCGGTTTCTTCACTTTATTGACACATCTCCTTTTGCAACCTATAAACCTATTACTAAAAATACACTTAATAAAGTTCGAAGTTCGGTCATACATTTGATGGGTGACGAATTTTGTTGGCAAAATTATTTTCACTTGTAGGGAAGCCTCAGTGTCATGTATTTGACTCGCACTTTTGGTTTGACCAAAATCAACATGTAGTACATACACCCCTACATATCTTTGTATGCATCAAACGTTTTTGTGTTCACATCTTGGCATTTCGGTCTTCGCAATTTATAAAAGAGGCCGTCTCTTTGTTTTGAGCTTCATCTTGACACAAATCTAAATCTCAGCGTCTTGAATAATTTCCATTGTGGTCTATCTCACCGGTATAGTGTTTGTTAATCCCTTTCGTAGTGTCAGGATCTCATTTCCCAATGTCGCATGCATGGTGCAATTAAGGCCTAGCTTAATAGTTCACTGGATTGCCATGTGTATGGACCGTGCTGTTTCGAAATCATGTTCGGTTTCGTATGTAGCAAGATAAGTAAGTTATCAAGTATAGCTTGCGCCTGAAAAGGGATTTATTGCATTGCATTTTTGAATATTTTGATAAGTATCTTAATGATTTGAAAACAAAAAGCATAGTTTATTATTTTGATGCAACTTAACAATCAAATATACATATTTAGGGCTTTTTTATGCTTTAACTCGTGGTGCCACCCGCTGTTTATCAGATAGGCTGACAATCAAATGACAAAAAAAAACCAACACCTTTCCCGTTTAGATTTAATGTAAGAATGGTTTAAGTTTAATGTAAGAATATTGGTTATTGATTTAACTTTAAAAAGCTGTAAACTAATTTATGTATTAATCTGGGGTATGAGCTCATATTTTACCAAATTTCATCAGAATCGTTTCAGCCGTTTAAGTGATAAGACATAAAAAACGTTAATACACACTCATATCCTTCCATCTTAATAATATTGGTGTCATTACAGATTTATACGACTACGATGAACAATCGTCTAGATCTCGGCTCCCCGTCGCCGAAGAACTTGAATTTGAGCCAATTATGACCTTAACGAAGGATAAAGAGAAACTTGTTGTGATGAAAAACATCAATTGTGATGATTTCTCGAAATACGCAATCAATTGTACCGTGGAAGCAGCTCTCATGTATAACTCCAGTAGAAAGTCGCCACCGATGCCAGCCAAGATCAGCGATTGGTGCAAGTAAGAGTATTATAAAATAATAAATAAATAATACAAAATTTAGTAGTCTCTCTGCCGCAGTTGTACCTAAATATTTTGTGAAAATTACTTCTGCCTTAAATTTTTTATTTCGGTGCTTAAGGATAAAAGATTGTTCGCTTCCCCTTCAACTCAGTTATTGAGATACTGTAGCTACTCATCTTGAATGACTGCAGTAAAAACTTATGGAGTTCTCTTAACTTATTTAAATTAATTTAAGTGAACACTTAATAAAAATCAGGTGAAAAGTATATAAAAAACTACGGGTTTACATAGAAATATTCTTAGGAATAATGTGTTGACATGTCCATGTAATTATGAACCATGCCTTATAATTTCCTGCAGAGCAATCCGCCACCTTACAAATTGCGCTATAGACTGGAACTCGGATTGCAAGGATGTGACCGAGAGCCACTTCAACGAGGAAAGCATTCGAGGGCACATGCACGTAGTTACCAACGTGTGTGACGACGAATGGTTTCTCTCGAGTAAGTTGAAAATGGTTCTATATGTAGCATAATAATATACCACAACTTTATCCAAAGCCATCTTGGTCGGCTTGTCTTGAACTCAGCAAAGCTTGTATTTTAAATTCCATTTAGACAATCAATGAACATGTTTTATTTCAAAACTCAGATATAATATATATAAAGGTTACACCCAGACACAAAACAAATGTTCGATTTTAATTTTGTCTTAGTGCGAACTGAACCCACTTTTTCCGTTGTAGCATTTAGAGGTCAATCATTAGACCTACACGCTGGTCAGATTAAAAATAATGTTTTGCAAAGTGAAAAACTCAGATGATTGCAGTTGTGTAAACTGTGCTTTTGTGATGCTGATGTAGTTTCAGAAATGATCTTGAATAATCTTGAGCCATGATAATATGAAGCTGAGTCAATAGAACATTATATACGATGTTCACGATCATTAATTTGTTCTCTGTGTGGGTGTAACTATAATATTTTGTTGTAGTAATTAAAAATATATTTTGACTACTTCTCACAATACAAACTTCGCTAAGCTTAACACTAGATGGCGCTCTGTAGTATATAATTTTGGATACTTGCCTACAAATGTCTTTACTTATTTTCCAGGGTACGACGTATTACCAGTTTGCATTGACGGGGCTTCGGATGCTTGGGAAGCCTGCTATTCAGTATTCAAATCATTAGTCGACGACCAAAAGAATACAACGCACGAATGGACCCATTTTGAGACACACTTTTACATGTGTTGGTTAGTTCCAGTTTTATTTATTTAGGACATTTTGAATTGGGTGGGTTAGATTCGGAATTTCTGACTGAATTTGTATTATTGCGTTATCGATATAATTATTTTAAATATGAAGAGTTTTTAGTATGTTGGAATTTTGTA
The DNA here is from genome assembly GCF_003590095.1 of Trichoplusia ni. Classification (NCBI taxonomy): domain Eukaryota; kingdom Metazoa; phylum Arthropoda; class Insecta; order Lepidoptera; family Noctuidae; genus Trichoplusia; species Trichoplusia ni. The sequence continues at coordinate 6,216,473 of NC_039489.1, read as the reverse complement.
GTATTTTTTTTATGATCAAATTCCAAATAACTCCATTTATTTTTGTATATTTACTAATTTAGTTGGACTATTAGGGAAAAGATTGTTTTTTTATTGAATTCATATAATGTATTAACAAACACATTATCACTGGCGGTAAACGTAGACGTCGTGAGAAACTGGCACACTTAAGAATTTTCTAAGAGTGTGTTAAGTCATTTCAGAGGTCCAAAGTTAGCTCAAACTCCACACAAGGTTGTATAATATTAGCCAAGAGATAAGAAAATAAAATACAAAAATTAAATACCGTTTAAAAATCGCAATTGCAAAATATATTTTAAGTGCAAGCAACATGTTTCAATTTAGCCTAATTGGTACGCGTTGGTGTGTGCACTAGCGTACTTTTGTCTAGGTCAACACACACCAAATGAGGTTTCGATTGAGTGCGCCCGTTACCCGACTGCAGTGCCAATGGGAACCGCACCGAAATAAATGAACCGAACGTTTGAAAGAAACTGTTAATTAAATGATACAAAAAGTCTTTACAAGAATTACTTGGAAACAGTCTTTTAAACTAGTGTTATTTTTACAATCAGGTGTTACTGGCCAATTTTCGATATAAAATAAAAATGGTAGGGTCAAAAGTGAATTGCAGAGCATGAAGAGATGGAAAATCACCTTCCTTATGAGTCAACTCAATTTTGAAAATGATGCACGAAAAATCTTGTACCTAGTTTTTCAATGATTATTTTGTACTGTCACTGAAAACTTCTTGAGCTGCCATAAATTGAAAAAATGATATTAAAGGTAGATGATGTGAACAGAATTAATATACCTTTTTCATCATAGGGAACTCGCAAACACATAAATAAGTGTTTAGTCATATTTCTCTACATTTCCGAATCTGAAAACCCGCATTATTATAGAGGCAAAATCACAATCCTTTATAATCCAATCAAACACGACCGGATACCCAAAACTTCAAATATGAATACTTTCATTTTACGCCGCGCGAGTACGCAAAAATATACGTCACAAACCCTTGTAATCCTTTGTAAAAAATCATTCTGCGAACCATTTATTCTAACCATTGCAACAATGAACATGGATTCACATTGACAACCCGCCAAAAATATTTCAACCAAAAATACTGGTACTGGTGACAAATGTCATTTTTTCGACGATTTTAGGGGTTCCGTACACGAATGGTTATATCGAAACTTTATTACTAAAGCTCCGTTGTCTGTATGTCTGTCTGACACCAGGATATATTTCAGCCTAAATTCGGAAGAAATTGCTTGACGGTTCAGGTTCAGAGAGTAAGAGTTTGACACTACGCTTCCTCCCTCGAGGACGTGAGTTTCAAGGATATGGGTAGTGTCAGACTTTTACTGACTAAACCTGAACCGCAGTGCTACGTCATCCACGTTTTTGTGTCGGTGTATGGCAATGCATTGCAATCCTTCATACAGAAGGATTCCACGGCCTATAAAAAAAATCGCTGGATCTTAGACTGAAAGCTTAGACGGTTAAAAAAATACGTTTTCTTCGTGATAATTGAGGATATTAAAATTGATGGACCATTTTAAATTTCAAATTTTCTTTTCTTTTCTCTATTTGTGCAAAACCCTCAATATCACGCGTCCTATTCACAGTTGATCTGTTTTTTTTTTTTTTCAGTGCCCGAGCGCAGTTTCGCCGATGCACGTTAGACTCACTTTTTGACATGCCTGAAATCTGTCCCTACGAGCAAGCGGTCACGTTGCAGAAATTTTCAGTAATTGTCTCTGAAGGCGATGTTTTTCAGGTAAGTTTTTTTCTTGGTCCTTTTTCTTTTGCTTTTGACTTTGTAACTGTAATGATTGTGCTCTGATACACAGTGGATTTCACATTCCTTTATAGAATTTATTTTTAGCTTGTACACCGACGCGTTGATAAAGCGTTTTTCGGGATGATTTATGAAAACGTGACGGGTTTATTAGTCTATATTTTATTTTTTATTTTGCAATGTTTGCTATCAAAATATCCGATACTAAAATATTTTTTATACTGTTCGTGTTTTGTGTTTACTGTTAACATATTTCTAGCGATTTTGTAAATTATTTTCGAGAATGTAAATATTGATAACATTGCCCAAATTGTAAAATAATGTTCAAAACTACGGAGGCGATATTTTGTGTCGAAGTCACGCGACTTTGACCTATCATTTGACCCTTATTCTTAACTAAATAATGTTTTGGATAAGGATGTGTGAACATTAGCACCTCGTATCATAACCTATTTTTTCATTTTCTAGAAACTAGACTAGAAAGTGTCATCATATTTTCTTCTATAAAAAGAAGTTTTGAACAAAGTTAACTCTTTCGATTTGTTTGAAATTGTGAGCGTCAAGACGGTCCGACCACTTTAGTTTCTCATGCAGGCAATTTTTGTTATAAATAAATAAATAAATGCGGACAACATCACATACATTGTTCTGAACCCAAAGGAAGTTGCTAGAGCACTTGTGTTATGGAATTCAGATACAACGAAGGTACCACAAACACCCAGACCCGAGACAATGTAGAAATAAGAATTTTTACATTGACCCGACCGGGGATCGAACCCGGGACCTCAGAGCTAGCGAGACACCTTGAAACCGGTGCGTACGCCACTCGACCACGGAGGTCGTCAATTTTGTTGAAATTTAAGTCGTGTTTTAGTAAGTGTTTATTGGTGTAGGCAGCTATGGTACTTTTTCAGTGCATTGTGCACGCGCACGATCGCTTAAAATAATTAATAAGAAAATTTAGATAGGTCTGGGTTGTAAAACGATGAAAATATTAAAAGAACGACTTAAATTTCATCGCTTCAATGTTTTTTACTAATGAAAATAAGATCAAAAATAATATAGAAAACAAATAATCAACCAATACGGTTGGACTTTGAGATTGACAAACAAAATCTTTTCAAAGTGGTAGCTCCAATCGGTCCTTTTTTCTTTAAATATTCAATGGTATGATACCATAATGTCATACACTAGATTGTTTTACAAAAATTCAGCCAACCACCAAAGGCCACTTCAGCTGATCCATAGGCAAAAAAATCGCAAATGGTTTGGTCATCTTGAGGCACATCATCATTTGTTTTAGAGCCGTAGCTCCAACAGCCCTTTCGACATTCCATAACAATTCCTCGAGCATTTTAGATACCTGGCCATTCTGTTATAAAAGAGACTTATTTAAACAATTTCTGCTACTTTGCTTTTGATTGTGCTGAATTTGAAGTTGAAACAAGAAATGTGCGTTATTATTTTGTTATTGAAATATTTTTAAGCAACTTAGCATTTCATAGTTAGGTCAATAGTTAAATTGCCAACTGGAAATAGTCCGATTTTTGGATGGGTAACCATCAAAATTTTATAACGAGTTCCTCCGTGTTTCGGAAGGCACGCAAAATAGTTACCGGCTGTAAATAACATATCTTTGACAGTCGTTACTATTCAAAAGCTAGAAAGTCTGAAAACCAGTCTGACTAAGGGGAATCGTGTTGCCCAGGTAACTGGGTTGAGGAGGTCAGATAAACTGTCACTCCTTGTAAAACGCTGGTACTAAACTGCATCTGGTTCGACTGAAAACCAACCCAAACATAGTTCAGCATAGTTGGGAAAAGGCTAAGCAGTAGAAAGGGCCCGGGGTGTTTTTAGTCGGTGGAATTCCGACATATCCCCGCGCTGTGCCTTCGACGTGGGTTGAAGTTATTAGCGTTTCAGCCCGAAAAAAAAGGATGATGATGATGACTACTAGTCAAATGAACCAGATTTACGTCCTATACCATCGAAATCGCTGACTGGAAGTTAAAATCTCTCCATTATATTTAATTTCCCTTCTTTCCAGGATTGCGATCAGAATGTGATGTACACAAACTGTCCTGGCGGGGATCCACGGCCATCAGGCAAGTCCTTAGCCAAGCTCATGAACGCTGATGCGTTCAATGCAATTCACAGTAGTTCACACAATCATGCTGTTGACATTTGTATTGTGCTGCTCACTATGTTTTGTGGCCTGTTTATATAAAACTGTTGTTGCGTGATTCGGTTATTTTATTTTTAATTTATCTGCAAAAACAAAATTGATAATAATATTTGTGGACTTGATAAGAGGTCGTTGCCAACACCGCGTTTTGAAGAGGAAAAGCATCAATGTATGGATTTTGGACACCACATTATATGTTGTTACTGCAATATATAAAATAATCAAAGCGCTCTAAATTCTGTCCCTTCAGTAAAAAGAAACACTTTATCAGTTGGAAATTTATGAACCGAAATTAAACTTGAAAACAGTCTTCATAAAGTATATTTCATATTTATGGAACCTTAACATCATTGGCATGTACGTACCCTCCCCTATTCCTAATAATTGGTTCAAATACTCATGTGAGTATTTTAAAGTATGTTCATAAGATCTAGTAGGAAAATATTTCAACATGCTAGAAATAAAATCTTTCAATGGTATTACATCTCTAAACGGATAAAGTATACTTAAACATCGAATCAAATTAAAACGGTCAATAACCTAAACAGGAAAAAAAACATTTAAACCAATTAAAATAATGATGTGGAGAAGCTTTTCCGGGTTGTGTTCGGGTTTCTTCGAACCCGCAAAGAGGACCCCAAAGATATTAAGGGGCAACACTTTGCAGAAGTTTCGTCCAATTTCCTCCCATTTAATATTTCCCGGTTTACCTTTAAAATTATTTAAATTGCTAACTAGCCGGAGCCTTAATAAAGGAGAATATCAAAAATCGTCGTTCATTGAAATGTTAATAGGAAATTATATCACTAAAAGTGAACTGTAAACATTTTATTAAAAAATAAGAAATATTTATAGAATCGCCGTGTTTGTAGTTAAACTCTTCTAAAACGGCTTGACTGATTCTCATAAAATGTTGTGTGCGTATTGGGCAGGTCTGAGAATTGGGCGACATTTGTTTTTGAATTCCTTAAGTGTTTTTTTTTCATATTCTGCCTCATGGCAAAACAATGTTTGGTAACTCAGCAAGATTTTTTTCATAAAAAGCATGTAAGAACTTGAAAATAAAAAGAACATGGCTTCAGCAATATAAATCAAAAAGTAAGAGAGCCCGCAGGCTGCAGACTTTTAGTCGGCCGATAGTTTTTTTTTTTTTTTTTTTTAAACAGTCGTCCTATTGCTCTGACTTAATCGCTCAATTAGGAAACATATTTTGAAGTGAGCGGTCGTATGATGAAAGTTTCGAGAAATGTTATTATTATTAGAAATGTTAATAACAAAAAGAAATCGAGAGTATTGAGTGCATCCCATCCACAGTGATAGATTATTAAAAGGAAAGTTGCAAAAAACAGCACAGTATAACTATAATTCTGTAAATATAATCTGGGAACTAATTGAATTTATTAAAGCGCCTAAAATATGTTTTATGGCTTAGTCGGCCGACTAAAAAATCGTCATGTGTGCGCCTGTGGTAGGGAGCCAATACTGATTATACGGCCGGCCGATAGTTTGCCGACAGTTTAATTTGAATTGAATCGGGATGCCCATCAAACTTGTTTATCGGCCGATACCAAATCGTCATAGTATGGGCACTTGCTGACATCTGCGTACTAATTAAGAGCCCGACCAAACTATCGGCCGGTAAAAAGTCTGTGGTCTGCGGGGGCTCTAAATCGACGGTAAGTTCTCTTATCAAGACATCTAGGAGGTCTGGCACACTCTCCATATAAGTAAAAAATTAAGATTTTACCTTCTATCCAAGCCCTCAGGTTCGTCTTCAATGAAAACATCTTCTCCAAGCCAAATCCTATACAATAAAAACAAACACCCTATCAATATGTAATTCTAAACCCCTCTTAAGATATCGGGACAAAGACGGTTCGGTGTATCAATTTGACCAAACCAGAGCTTTACTTTCATGGATAGAATTCAAAGAGGTTTTTTACATTGGCTCTCCTAAGGGCCCTTAATAAGTAAGTAGGTACGTGAGAATTGTCCTAACGATGGGCAAGGGACAAATTTGGAACAAATAACTATTGGGTTAGTCGAGGACAGCTGTTTTGGTAGGTCGTTATTTTTACTGCTTTTTAGGTGGAAATTAGGGTACTGTTACTAAGGTCTGTTTAGGCATTGTTAGAATATCATGAAAGGGAATTGAGTTACATTTTAGTGTTAATTGTAAACCGCAAATTTGGTAATTATCTATACTCTATACTAATACTTACTAATATATAAAGCTGAAGAGTTTGTTTGAACGCGCTCAGGAACTACTAGTTCAAATTGAAGAATTATTTTTTTGTTGAATAGACCATTCACCGAGGAAGGTTTTAGGCTATATACCATCACGCTGCAACTAATAGGAGTGATGGAAATGGAAAATGTGGAAAAAACGGGGAAGCATATTTATCTTCGTGGGCTTCCGTTCAAAAATTCTAACTTATATCTTCTAACCACGCGGACTAAGTCGGGGGCAACAGCTAGATTTAAGATATACCGTATACGATTGGAAGGGCTTTGAACTGTTTGCAAACTTAGTTAAATTTGATTTTGATTTAAAGTATTATCTCGATGCACTACTGGACAAAATAAAGCAAGTGGGGTTTTGAATTTCCCAACAATGGGATGTATGAAATATGTCAACGAACATTGTTAAACCATCAATTTCTCAACGCAGAACAAAGGCCTGTATTCCATTCTTTAATGAACATATTTTTTTTGGGTCCCGTACATTAATGGTGAAATGAAACCATATAACTGAAGCACCGCTGTTTGTTCGTCTATCAGCCAGTCACAATGAGATGCAGTCTCATTAACCATGAAAGCCAGAAAGTAAAATTTTTAACAGATAATGATTTTTTTCCTCCATTACCACAAATAATAAAAATAAAGATCGTAATGCTTCTTAATACCTTTTATTGTTTTTGGTCAATCGACTAATTTGATTTTGATTCTATTTTTACGGAACCCTCATTGTCACTAGTCCACTTCGACTCGCAGTTTCCTTTTTTATTTACCTATAAATGTTGTGTATTCGAGTATTCATCCATATGAATACAAAAGAAGTAAAACGATCAGCTAGTATTTCAATAGCCAATTCTCCGTAATTTGTAATAGGTACCGTATATTTTTGAAAGACTTAAATTACTTCCACGAGTCCCTTTGTTGTCATCAATTCTTGCTAGTTAAATTTAACAGCCCCGCTTCCAGTTAAACATTAATATTGTTTGATTATGCATTATACGTGACAATGTAATATTATGAAGATAATATGAGGAATCTGATGGACCTGATAGACTATAAAAGATACAGCCTTTTGGGCTATTGCATAGCTTCTATCGCAGGCCTTGAGCGCGGGGACTAAACCCAGAAATTCCGTAACGAAAAAACCTTACGCTCCCCACTCCGACGGGCACGGAGGTGTGGCTTGAAGGCCGTGCATCGTCTAACGTCGTGTCAGTTCGGCAGTCTTCGACACGGCGCTGTGTGTCATGCGATTAGACGTATTGTACGACTTTACGGAACTCGCCCGAATCGAGACGAGCTGCTCCGAAATCGGACGAATACATAATCAGCTGTTTGTGAGAAAGTATATAGGTGTATAAGTATTTATGCAATAGCTTTACCGCGGCAGACCCCGAGTGCCAGACTTTTTTTTATTTCATTCATTTACTGCTCATTATTGGCACGGTAAGGCACGTGTAACCTATTACACTAATAAAGAAAATTATAGCAAACGCAAATAAATTACCTATTTGCGTATAATGAAATGTCTTTGAGCAATCATGTCACAATACTTTAACCATTCAGACAAGATCACTTTTTACTCATCCGCAAACTCATCAGTTTGAAAATGTTCGAGGTACAGTATACTGAGGATCTTGTATATAGCCTGTTTTGGATTCCACTGCTGGGCAACGGCCTCCCCCTTTTTCTTCCAGAAATTTCTATATTTTGCGATTGCTGGCCACGCGCGTATCGCTTATAAAAAGACCTTTTACCTGCACAGACCAATTATAAGTAGTAACAGTAATCATAATATATATATACATCTTAGAATCTAAATTCATATTCTCAAAAGACTATTAAGTAGCGCTTTATAAATTTCAAATTACAATGGACAGCACCTAGTGTCGCGCACCCTTCACCGCTTGCTAAGTGCTTTCGCTGCGAGAGAAGAAACGGCGCAACAAACTCCCCAGCAACACGCTGTCTTTCCATTAAGAATGTGTGTCATCGAAAGTTTTATTATGCTTGTTCATACTGCAATCGGAAAATCTCGGACAATATACAGTATATAAAAATTATTAATCTAGTCTGACTAACCAGATAACCAGTGAGTAAACCACTTTATCATGTATGAAATGAAATCATTTATTCTAAATAGGATAGTCGTCATCACTTTTCTACTTATAAACGTTGTCATTTCCCAACTGGTTACCCTGAGAAGAAACATCGATACAAGTCATGTACGAATTAGATTATTTATATATTCAGCTGTAAAAAATCCTTATTCTTTAAGCAATAAATAAATATAAACTAGAGATCCCTCAGGGAAATCACGTTGACCGCAAGCGGACAACCTTTAATTCAAAAAGCAGCCTCTACATTCATTAGAGGGGATTTTATTAAGATATTTCTTCGATATTTCCTTTAAGATGACTCAGGTTTCTTTCATCGTTAAAAGGTTCTGGTTTTTCATTCTATTACGTGACTGTAATCATAATGAGTTAGTTTGTAACTTTTGTTAGTTATCGATTAGCTCATGTAAAACTAGTACTGAAAACTTTCATTAGAAAACTTAAAAGTAACCGTAACTTAAAACAAAAAACAATTATGCTTTCATATCGTACAAATACACCAAGACTCAGGACAAGCAATACACACATTGATTACACTAACGTTTGTTCTACGCAGGGATCGAACCCGCGATAAGTCGCCCTAGTGTTCTTATCAAGGTGACCTCAACCACTCGGCTACCCTTACAGTCAATACTTTTTAAAATACCAATTAATAATTACTTAGCTTACTCATTAAAAAAAACATGTTCAAACAAACCCCATCCACCCAATGTGTAACAGGTGTAACAATTTTTTTTTAAACTCCGGTTTTAATTTTCTTATCACAGTCGCGACACGGGGGTTAAAACCTTTCCCAAAACTGTTCTGCAAATTCTTAAGGTTTATGCTTTTCTTGACATGAACATGAACGGGAGCAATAAAAAGAGTAGACACATCGCCTTGGGCGTCTGTCAGCGTTTTGTTTCCTTGCATCTACATAATAACTGCTTGTAAAGCTCTTATGTAGCCAAACGATAATTTTACGATATCACATCACATTGTTACAGTGTGTGTATGTTTCTTACATCTCCAGGTTGTAATAGAAAAACATTTCCTTTTTTAATTTTCGAGTTTTCCTTGATATAGCACATGGCTAGGTATTTGACTGCTTTAAAGAAGGGTGATTGTAGTTTTGCTGCAACGGATATCCACCCCGACCAAACTAAAGAGAAGGCAGCCTACCTACTGCTGCAGAAAAAATGGCCCAGTAACGTATTACGTTAGGAAGGTATTTACTCTCCCAGAAAATATTATTACTTAAAATTCTTAAGTTCATTACCTTACTTTTATTTGAACGGTCTAAAATAATAAAATCAAAATGATCAAAAAAATTTAACCAACTAAATTATTTTTGACGAACAAAAATCGTCTAGAATCTTCACTCTGAACTTAATACTCCAATAAAGACTGAAAAATCCTGAAACAAGTTAACTATAAAACGTTCCTTTTCACTTATACCGCGCTAAGTCCTGAATATATTTTTATAACTATGATAACATAAAAATTTATGAGTCGCAACAGAATAGACACTTGGACGCATCGTAGACGCGACTAGCGCAAGCAAAATGGCCTCGGGCAATGGATTTTATCTTTTAATCTCTTCTTTATCTAACAGCTTTTAGTGTTAAAATAAATAGAAAAATAATGTGAGATATGTCGAAACACAATGTGATTATTTTGTGTTCGATGTTAGAGCTTTTTAAAAGACTGCTTGCGGTTTTGTAGACAATGTCATTGAGCAGATTTTTTGACCATATTGCAAATGCCGATTCAATGCATTTGAAAAAAATCATTAAAAAAAGCATCGCGCAGTTAGGAAGTTAATCCTTGTATCGAGGAGGTTTTCAAAAGCATTCAAATCACATGTTTTATACATGTGATACCCATATTAATTCCAAAACAAAAAAATATGAAAATAAGATCGGAACACATGTCCATTTTAAGTTACAAACATAATATTATACGTTAAAATGGAATTTGCGAACAGTTATTTCTGAATGACGTAAACACAACTGCTATCGATACGGCTTAAATAAAATAATGTAAATGATTAGACATAATACAAAAGAATGATGTAAGTGATACCGCTTAAAGGAAACCCTTATCTATCCTATTATCGCTAAAATCGGATATGAAAGGTAAAATACATGTAATAAATATTGTCAGTCATTTTGTAGAAGCAATTTAAAACGGTAAGTCTAACTGAGAACATGAGTATCTTGTTGTATCTACTCACGTGTTACGTTTTTTTTGTAAACTACAATGAAGCAGCGAGGATATTGGTAGTGGTTCCAAGTCCTACAATTAGTCATCAGTCGGTGTTTCGACCTCTGACTAAAGAGCTCGCTAAGAGAGGACACGATGTCACCGTCATCACAACAGATCCCGCCTTCCCGAAAGGAGGAGCCCCTGCTAACCTGACAGAAATCGATGTCCATGATATATCCTACGAAACGTTTTTAAAACACTTTTTATCGATACCTAGGTCAGATGACTTGCATCTTCAAATGAAAACAGCACTAGAAGCAGTTTTGAAAACTTTTGAGGTGCAAGTTAGAGATGACAAAGTGGCAAGTGTGATCCGAGATGGAAAGTTTGACTTACTCATTCTAGAGGCGTATTGTAGACCATTGTTAGCATATTCACACATTTTTAAAGTACCTGTAATACAAATGAGTAGTTTCGGAGCTGAGCGTCATAATTTACTTACCGTGGGTGCACCTATCCATCATATTCTTTACCCGCCTTTTACTCGTCAGCGCTTAAACAATCTAACATTATGGGAAAAAGCAACAGAATTGTATAAAACCTATAGAATTGAAAATATGTTTGATGATTTTATAAGCGAAGAAGACAAAGTACTAAAAATACTTTTCGGTGTCGACATTCCGTCGGTGAAGGAGCTGAGAGAAAATGTCGATTTGCTGTTTTTAAATGTGTTCCCAATATTTGAAGGTATTCGACCTGTTCCACCAAATGTTGTGTATATTGGAGGATTCCATCAAAAACCCCAAAAGGAATTACCTGCGGTAAGTTCTGTAATATTATTTCTAACTGATCATCGTGAAGCAACTAACATGTCAGTACAATTTGCAGGACCTCAAATCGTATTTAGATTCATCTAAAAATGGCGTGATCTATTTAAGTTTTGGTTCGACCATGGATCCTACTCTCCTACCTGCTGAGAGAATCCAAGTCCTAGTGAAAGCTGCTTCTCAGTTACCTTACGATGTGTTATGGAAGTGGAACGGAGACGAGCTGCCTGGACGTACTGAGAACATCAGAATCTCAAAGTGGTTGCCGCAGTCAGATTTACTTAGTAAGTGACGTGATCAATGAATTGACATTCATGTTGTATCATGAATCATTAAGACTGCACAGAGAGCCCAGCGATATATGTAGGTCACCACCCTAAATCCGAGCGTGACGTGACGCGCCTTTGATTACCGAGCAGGATAAAAAATTGAGTGATCACAACAACTTTTTTGAAGCCTTTGGAAGCCTGGAAGAATGCTGAAGAAAAGTTAGTGAAGGAGCAATTAGATAGATTTTTATTCGCATAATCTGGTTATCCTGAACGATTCTATGCTCAAAACTGTTTTTTTTTTATATTAATCAGAGAAATCCAATAACATTTGATGCTAGATTCCATTTGGTGAACGGAAAACATTAGTAAAGCTTAGGTTCAACGATTCGTCCTTATGTTTTTAACATAGTCAATATTTTTCAGGACATCCGAACATTAAAGTTTTTGTAACACAAGGAGGTCTACAATCTACAGATGAAGCCATAACAGCTGGCGTTCCAATGGTTGGAGTCCCATTACTGGGTGATCAGTGGTTTAATGTTGAAAGATATGAATACCATAAGATCGGGGTTCGGTTGGATTTAGAGAAGATTACAGTAGAAAACTTTAAGTCAACCGTGCTTAAAGTTATTGGAGATGAGAGGTATGATAAAATTATACTCATGACACATTTTTACCAACAATAGTATGTGACAAAAAATTGTTTTGGTTACGTCATACTTATTGTTGGGCTAGATTTTTAAGACTAGGGTGTCCCGTGTTGTCAAGTGTTTGTGTTTTGTGTACTTGGCCAATTAAAATAGGCATGGAAAATGAGCTTTGATTGTTTTGCCTTTGGGAATCTGGCACGTCCTTTTGCTTCCCCAGCGCTAATCAGAATTTTCGTTAAGTCACAAGAAAATTAATGTTTAATGATTTCTTGGAGTTTTACAAAATAAATATAAGTATTTATTTGTTTTTCATAAGCTTTAATTTGAAAACTATTTTTATAATATGTACGTTTTTAGCTATCGTCAAAACATCGTAAGATTACGCAGTCTTATGCATGATGAGGTGCAGACTCCACTGGAGCGCGCCGTGTGGTGGACAGAGTACGTGCTGCGGCACGGCGGCGCGAAGCACCTGCGCTCGCCCGCCGCCAACATCTCGTGGGCGGAGTACCTAGAATTGGAACTGGTGCTCACATTACTGGCAGGACTAATTACTTTACTTATTGCTAGTTTGATTATTGTAGCTAAGTTATTTACATATGTGTATTCTCGATCTCAGTCTCCAGTCAAAGTAAAAACGACTTGATTAATGTTATCTAGTTATACATCAAAAATATTAAAATAAGTGAGTGAATAAATATAATTTTTGATTGTCATTATTTTCTTGTAATATTTATCTTATAATTTTACAATCGTTATCGGAAATTGAGTCGATGGAAACAAAAACAGGAAAAAGTTGCCTAAATGCCATCGACAAAATACAAGGTATTTATTTACCTACAGTTATTTATTGATAAGATCCTATCATTTACACAATCATATATTATGATGAAAATAATAAAACATGGTTGCAGCTCTTCCTCAAAAAGAACGTATTCATACTTGACGTAGGTATTCATAATTTGATCTTATTCGGTGTCAGTAGTCTACCTATACACAAAATAAAAAACAATTTTAGCAGTGTTTTTCAGTTCCACCCAAGCATCATTATCATCATTTTCGTTAACATCGTCATCACCCTTGAATAACCAACTATTGGACATAGAATGACTTAGTATAGGGAAACACTTAGGAAGCAGTGTAGGGTGGGCGAAACTGGGTTCTGTCCAATGTAATCTAACCTTCAAAAAGTGATACATAGTAGCCTAATTTGAATAAATGACTTTTGATACTGATTTTGACTTTGAGAATGGCTCATTGTTTTCATTTTACGAACAAAAATGTCAAGACATTGCTTTTTTTGACTAAATAAATAGAATTTGAAGTTTCGTCCTTAAATACCAAAAAGGAACCGTTCACTTAGACTAGCTTAGTAATCTTTCCGTTTGTGTTTCTCAGGAGGTATCTTATGAATCATGATAGTAAGACAGTCGAAGTTTTCTCAAAAAAAGATAAGATTTTATTATTAATTTCCAATGATAAATTATTTAAAACTCAATCTAATCACACTTTGTCATCAAAAGCCATTCAATGCACGAATGTAAAGATAAGTGGATTACCGATGGGATGACGCAGCAAAATTATTTTATGCTGCTTTTATCCATGTAGCTAGGTGCAGATTTGATATATTATACATATGATTTGGGAGGAGCTCGTGGCTAAGCTATAACCGCATAAGTGATAAGATCACAGGTTAAGCTATGCTTGACGCGGTTGGTCTGTAGATGGGTGACCATCTTTGTCATAACGAGTTCCTCCGTGTTTCGGAAGGCACGTTAAGTTGTGGGTCCCGGCTGTTATTCCTACATCTTTGACAGTCGTTACAGGTAGTCAGAAGTTTGAAAAAGTCTGACAGCCAGTCTAACCAAGGGGTATCGGTTTGCCCAGGTAACTGGGTTAAGCAGGTCAGATAGGCAGTCGCTCCTTGTAAAACACTGGTACTTAGCTGAAACCGATTGGACTGGTAGCCGACCCCCAACATAGTTGGGAAAAGGCTAGGCCAATGATGATATGATTTGGTACAAACGGAACCAACATACTGTAACTCTTCTCATCCAGTTGTCTCATGAACTGCGATAGCTAAACAGCATCAGTATTGGTATCATAACAAATGAGACAATGCAATATTATAATGGCACAATAAATAGTCACAACTCTATCAAGGAGGATTCGTATTTAACCCATAATGACGGAAGCATCATCGCTTAATTTAAAACCTTATGTATCGTATTATCTTCCTAACAAGATAGAAATTAGAATCTGTCTATCTAATCTAGAATTTAATAATTAATTTTGGAGAAGCTAGTTACTGTAACTGTTAGCATGGGTGCCTTTCTTTATTTGTTTACGTGCTACATTTTATTCGTAAATGCTAATGAACGTCAGATTCGGTCACAGAAGAACACAAAGTCCTGGCTAGCACCAGATCCAATACTCGGCCAGAGCTATTCTTAATATTGTTATGCTACTCAGCTATCTCGGCTGAGTCAAATTAATGACTCAGCTATAAAAGATTTGGCAGACTTTAAACATGGTCCCGTGGTCGGTGTATGAAAGATTGTAACGCATTGCCATGTACCAACACAAAAACGCGGATGACGTAGCACGGCGGTTCAGGTTTAGTCCGTAAGAGTCTGACACTACTCATTTCCTCCCCTGAGGGATTGGGTGTTCATGAGGATTTCCCCGCCTTAACAAAAAACAAAGCTTTAGGAATGGTATCAGCCGCAGCTTTTGAACCCCAGTGAAGCTCTCCCAGGTTGAAATCTCCCACTATGCAGATAGGGGTATCCACCAATTCAAGAAGCCGGTTGCAGTTTGAAAGGTATCCCGATAAATAGTGAACCGTTGCATCATTTAATGATAATAAGAAAGTTGACATTTTCTCAAAAAAAGCATAAGGCTTAAGTACCTATAATCAATTGCCGTTTAACTGTTTTTATAAAATACATAGATTTAACACTATCTAATCACGCTGTGCCGTCAATGACAATTAATTGCATAAGGATTACCAATGTAATGACGCAGTATAAAAGAAGTCAAGTCTACCAATTTATCGAAGTATGCAGGGTTGATATATTTTGAATAATATATGGAACACAAAGTGCACAAACGAACGAACAATCACTGAGACTTCTCTCACCCGGGTTCTCATGAACCGCGATCGCTAAACCGGTATCGGTATAATAACAAATATCATCATCATCATCACCCCATATTCGTCCACAGCTGGACATAGGCCATAGGAATTAGGCTCTATTGATCTTCGGCTGTTCACAAATTTTACAATGCATTATAATGGCCATAAGAGCTCCTCAATAAATAGTCACAACGCCATCATGGATGATTCGTACTGACCCACGTAGTGTCAAGTGAATATCCTAAAGCTAGAAAATGACCATGAAAACACCACAATTAAACAGTTACCAAGTTATAATAAAACCTTATTTACCGTCGATAAACTGGAAAACCTAACAACACTGGGCAACATCAACAATCTCTTTTCAAACCCAGTTCCTAATTATTGAAATCTGAAATCGGCAATCCGCAGTGAACCGTGATTTATGTTCACAGTATGACATATTTTGTAGGCTGATTTTAGCTGGTATGACTAAAACTGACATAATCTTTTTATTACCTTAAATAGTGCTGTCATATACTAAGACAAACAATCATGTCATATTTTTATGAATCTTGATGATCATTAACGTTATCATCATAATAGAGCACTAAGTAGTGTAGTGTAATAGACTAGACTTTGTACAATTCGATGACGGAAGCATCATCGCTTAATTTAAAATCTTATCTTTTGTATTATCTTCTTAATAAGATATAAAAGAGAATTTAATCATCACTTTTTTAGACGCTACTGACTACTTGCAAGCATGGGTGCGTTTCTATATTCATTTACGTGTTACATTTTATTCCTAAGTGCTAATGAAGCAGCAAGGATACTAGTAGTGGTCCCAACTGCTGCAATAAGTCATCAGATGGTGTTTCGACCTCTGACTCAAGAATTAGCTAAGAGAGGACATGAAGTCACCGTCATCACAACAGATCCCGCATTCCCAAAAGGAGGAGCCCCTGCTAACCTGACAGAAATTGACATCCATGATTTATCATACGATACATGGTCAAAACACTTTTTTTCGAAACCCAGAACAAACGATCTGCATGGCCAAATGAAAACAGCCATGTACTCATTTTTGAAATTGTTTGAAGTGCAAGTAACACATGACAAAGTGGCAAATGTGATTCGGAATGGAAAGTTTGATTTACTGATTCTAGAGGCGTACTCTCGTCCATATCTGGTATTATCACATACTTTTAAAGTACCTGTAATACAAATGAGTAGTTTCGGTGCCACTTATTTTAATTTACTCACTGTCGGTGCTCCTATCCATCATCTACTTTATCCTTCGGTTCCTCGCCAGCGCTTAAACAATCTCACTTTATGGGAAAAAGCAACGGAACTGTATAATACCTATGCATTGGTGAAAATGTTTGAAGATCTCGCCGTTGAAGAAGACAAATCAGTACGAAAAATTTTCGGCGCCGACACTCCATCGGCGAAGGAACTGAGCAATAATGTCGACTTGCTGTTTTTAAATGTGTTCCCGATATTTGAAGGTATTCGACCTGTTCCACCAAATGTTGTGTATATTGGAGGATTACATCAGAATCCACAAAAGGAATTACCATCGGTGAGTTTTAAAAGCTTTTGAAAATATAATATTATTGACTGTTTAGGTGAATATTATTTTCAATTAACTTTCGTTGTAATTTTAGTGCAAAACAACTAATCTGAATTGACAATTAATTTGCAGGACCTCAAATCGTATTTAGATTCATCTAAAAACGGCGTGATCTATTTAAGTTTTGGAACGAGTGTGGACCCTACTCTCCTACCTCCTGAGAGAATCAACGTACTAGTGAAAGCCGTCTCTCAGTTACCTTACGATGTTTTATGGAAGTGGAACGGAGACGAGCTGCCTGGACGTACTGAGAACATCAAAATCTCAAAGTGGTTGCCGCAGTCAGATCTACTGAGTAAGTACCGAGTCCAATGAAGTGGCAATAAAATGTATTCATCATTCTGACTAGGAAAGTGATCAGATTTATATGGGGTCAGAGTAGTAATTATTCTTGCGTATTTTTTTTGGATATTTAAATAAGGTACAATTTGCACGTGTTTCTCGAATATAGGGTATTTTTAAAAAGCGTGTATAAAAACCTATAACTGAAACAAATAATGTTTAAACTATCTATGATACATGATCGAAGACTCCAAATGAAAAAAATTGTGCAGAGTAAAAATATACGATAATAATTTCGTACAATACTCGTATAATACGTACAATAATTTCCAGTCAACAAATGAATAAATGATCTTGTTTTTTTTCAGGGCATCCAAAAATAAAGTTATTTGTAACACAAGGAGGCCTACAATCTACGGATGAAGCCATAACAGCTGGCGTTCCACTAATCGGAATCCCATTACTGGCTGATCAGTGGTTTAATGTTGAAAGATATGAATCACACAAGATCGGGGTTCGTTTAGATTTGGAGAAGATTACAGTCAAAAACTTTAAGTCAACCGTACTCAAAGTTATTGGAGATGACAGGTACTACAAAATTTTACTTATGTACTCGACAATTTGTTTTCATTTTTATATATTGAGCTAAATTTTACGATTAATCCATTCCGTTTACGAAAATATGAAATGGAAAAGATCGCCGGTGAGTTAATCTTGTAGGAATGAAGCTTTTTTTTCCATGAGCCATTAAATTTTTAACAATGTCGACCGAGTTACAAAAAAAGGGATCTTTATTGTTTTCTGTATCTCTAGGCCGTACAATTATATAATAAGTTTTCGGTTCATTTCGAGAACAGCAGCAATTTCATAAATATTCAACGTTTTCAGCTATCGCCAGAATATAGTAAGATTGCGTAGCTTGATGCGTGACGAGGTGCAGACTTCGCTGGAGCGCGCCGTGTGGTGGACGGAGTACGTGCTGCGGCACGGCGGCGCGAAGCACCTGCGCTCGCCCGCCGCCAACATCTCGTGGGCGGAGTACCTAGAACTGGAACTGATGCTCACATTACTGGCAGGACTGTTAACGGTTCTTATTGTCTTATTGATTGTGTTACGTACTAGTGAAAGCCGTCTCTCAGTTACCTTACGATGTTTTATGGAAGTGGAACGGAGACGAGCTGCCTGGACGTACTGAGAACATCAAAATCTCAAAGTGGTTGCCGCAGTCAGATCTACTGAGTAAGTACCGAGTCCAATGAAGTGGCAATAAAATGTATTCATCATTCTGACTAGGAAAGTGATCAGATTTATATGGGGTCAGAGTAGTAATTATTCTTGCGTATTTTTTTTGGATATTTAAATAAGGTACAATTTGCACGTGTTTCTCGAATATAGGGTATTTTTAAAAAGCGTGTATAAAAACCTATAACTGAAACAAATAATGTTTAAACTATCTATGATACATGATCGAAGACTCCAAATGAAAAAAATTGTGCAGAGTAAAAATATACGATAATAATTTCGTACAATACTCGTATAATACGTACAATAATTTCCAGTCAACAAATGAATAAATGATCTTGTTTTTTTTCAGGGCATCCAAAAATAAAGTTATTTGTAACACAAGGAGGCCTACAATCTACGGATGAAGCCATAACAGCTGGCGTTCCACTAATCGGAATCCCATTACTGGCTGATCAGTGGTTTAATGTTGAAAGATATGAATCACACAAGATCGGGGTTCGTTTAGATTTGGAGAAGATTACAGTCAAAAACTTTAAGTCAACCGTACTCAAAGTTATTGGAGATGACAGGTACTACAAAATTTTACTTATGTACTCGACAATTTGTTTTCATTTTTATATATTGAGCTAAATTTTACGATTAATCCATTCCGTTTACGAAAATATGAAATGGAAAAGATCGCCGGTGAGTTAATCTTGTAGGAATGAAGCTTTTTTTTCCATGAGCCATTAAATTTTTAACAATGTCGACCGAGTTACAAAAAAAGGGATCTTTATTGTTTTCTGTATCTCTAGGCCGTACAATTATATAATAAGTTTTCGGTTCATTTCGAGAACAGCAGCAATTTCATAAATATTCAACGTTTTCAGCTATCGCCAGAATATAGTAAGATTGCGTAGCTTGATGCGTGACGAGGTGCAGACTTCGCTGGAGCGCGCCGTGTGGTGGACGGAGTACGTGCTGCGGCACGGCGGCGCGAAGCACCTGCGCTCGCCCGCCGCCAACATCTCGTGGGCGGAGTACCTAGAACTGGAACTGATGCTCACATTACTGGCAGGACTGTTAACGGTTCTTATTGTCTTATTGATTGTGTTACGTAAATTATTTAGATATGTATATAATTCATTAGAATCTCCAGTCAAAGTAAAAAGGACATAATTAAAATTTCGTTGATGTATACTTTGTAAACATTATTATAATTTAATGTGATATTAAATAATATAATTTAGACTGAGAGTTTGGTTTGTACCTAAAATTAAACGAATTTTACTAGAAAGCTGAGCTTTGAACGAAGATAAAAAATATCAAAAAGGGAAACCTATTTCGCATATCTTATCGAACAAACAATTACGCATTATTTGTTTTATTATAATCTCAATTTATCATTTCAGCAAGCATTAGATTAAAATAATAAAAGGGCAAAGTACTTTGACATTGTGTCATAATTATGTTGCTCTTTGGCCGTATCGATGTTCCAAAATATTTGTGCAGAATGACAAAATGAAAGTACTATTTGTGACTCAAAACTCTTACGATAAAAAACTAGGTATTTTGACAGTTTCTTCATCTCAACCACCTTTGTCGTCATCAGCACTGCGCAAACCACGGCTTAGTATAGAATTCCTTTTGTGTATACTATGATCTCTCGCGTCTTGTCTTTTGCTTCCAACCTATCTTTTCCATTATTTTAAGAAATCAACCTGAGCTGAGTTGTTATTATTTGGGACAGCACGTCACTTTCAACGTTCACGGCGTCAAAAATAATCACGACAGGTGTTGGCGAAAATATTAGGGTTCCTTAAAATAGGTCAGAATACATTCGTAAAAAGACAAAATCAAAATCAAAATCAAAATTCATTTATTCAAATTAGGCTACTAAGTAGCACTTTTTGAAGGTCATTTACATTGGACAGCACCCAGTTTCGCCCACCCTTCACCGCTTTCTAAGGGCTTTTGCTGTGAGAGAAGAAACGGCGCAACAAACTCCCCAGCAGCACGCTGTCATTCCGTTTACAAAAAATATTATAATTGTACAGAACAATAACAAAATAAGTGTGCAGGTGCCATGCCAAACAAACAAAAGTTTGAGGTCGCTGTATATAAGCCTATACGAAATTAAACTTTAAGTACTAAGGCCAAGGTCAGCAGACCGACCAGCCACCGCAAGCAGCACCCACTGCTGTTGACAGCTGTTGTTAATACCACTTGTGCTGAATAACCATTAAAGTGCTGTGGATCTGGTATGATTTTTACGATTCGTATCTACTAGTGGTGTAAACTAAACGCCTGATACAACAATAATAACAAACCGCAGTTAAACGACAACTCCAAAAGAACAGAAAATTGCTCGGAGGAGGCGGTAGAGCATACAGTGGAGGTCTGTCTTCGTCCGAAAGAGTAACCGTTGTGGGTTCCGCACATACCAATGCACAAAAAGCCTGTAATGATGATCCATATTGGATAAAGGGTGGGTGAAGGCCATATAATTTGGAATGTTTTATCCCAAAATATCATCATCCCTCAAAATTATTGAACTTTGAAATCCCGTCGCTCAGACAGCAGCTGATTTTCAAAGGGATTTAAGTGATGGTTGCAAGTCATTAGTCACTACTGATTTCAATTACTGTTTATCAACCGCATAATACTTGTTACTTATTGTCAGTCTATATTTTCTGATTGCTTTATCAACTTACCTTAAATAAATGAGAGTGACATTGCAGGAATGTGTACAGCCTAAATGACTTCTTAATAATATTGTTAAAGGAAATACGACTGACTTCTAATTTTTCCAACCATTTTCAATCGACTACAAAAAAATCGGTTTAAAGTGCCTTACTTTTTGGGTCCGAAACTAGTCGGTCAATCCCGATAAAAAAGCTAAAGCTACAAAGTGGAAGAAGGAATTTGAAAACAAAAGGGTGTTCTTTTCAGAACACCCTTTTGTTTTCAAATGCGATATTTTGCAATTTATGACGATTTACATCTTTTCACTTTCACTTTCGGTGTCACTAATATATACCGTCCCATGCATCTGACGTGGCTTAAAACACACTTGAAATTTCAGTCATGCTGGCTCACGATATTTTCCTTTACCGTCTTTAGTTAGAGAAGATATAATAACTTTGTAATACACGAAAAAAAGTGTGCGTTTGACTTGGCAGTTCAATAGTAATACCACTAAGTTGCACCTGTTTGAGATGATAATTTAAATCTATCGATTATATATATAGATAGATAAATATTATCGAACCACGTGCAGAATTTCTTTCAATAATTTGAGACACTCATGATGAGTTGAGTATTAATAATAATGAAATGCGTAATGCTGATTAAGCTTGTTAATTTAAGAATTTAAAGAAATCAAAACCTTTAGACTCGTTTATTACAACCAGAACGGACTTGTTTAAAATATTACATACTTGTTTATTTGGTATCTTTTTAAGCGTAGGTACATGAGTTTTGACTATAGATTACCAATTATTATAGTACAATGTATGCCTAAATTTTATGATTTTCTATCACAGCTCCGACGATAAGTGATGAGGTTGATGCGACGACTCTCTTTATACGTCGGCCTCCACACAAACGCGAAGGCAAGCCCTACTCAGCGGCCGGGGGCTCCCCGCAGCCGGCACGTGTAGCAATGCTATGTGTTTGAACGGCAACAAAACGCGACTGGCGTCACCCGGCGCGGGCGGTTAGGTTTAGTCAGTAAGAGTCTGACACTTCCCGTTCTTTCCCCCGAGAAGGTAGGTGTCAATGAGAATAAACCTGCATATAATTGAAAAAAAATGGATGGCGCTACGTAAGCATCGCTGCAGGTAATTTAAATGATTATCACCTGCTTATATTAGTAGGGCAGTTTCCCTTTAAACCACCATTCTCTTCAGCTCTTGGTACAATCTACTCCTTTTAAAATTACACTCTAAGGCTGTAGAGGTAGTTGTAGAAAGGAGGGTGCGAGGCTGTGTGAAGTCGTTTTTGCAACGGATTATTCTTTTACACCGAATTTTGTGAATGCTAGTCGTTGCAGGATTTACCGCTGGGTCCATACGTTTAACGCGTAATATGAGATAGCGAGAGATTTTAACTCAACGCAAATCATGATGTCACCTAAGTTATTTCAATGTTTTTTTTTTATAATGACAGTTGCGTTAGTATGTTACCTTTAATTAAAATATCTTATCAGCTGTAAATTCTTTATCAGGCAATTCTTTATCTTTATAAAATGTCTACGCGGCATGATTACTAATTTTTGGTTTAGTCTGCAGGATTTCGTAACAAGAAACTGTTGCTTCGATTTGATATAAAAAGAGGGATCTCAAAAATATACATCAGTTTGTGAGTGAAAGCACTTGAGTGAAATTGTAAATATGGGTGTTTTATTACATATAACATCATTTTATATTTTGTTTGTATATACAATTCAAGCCGCAAGGATACTGGTAGTAGTTCCAACTCCAACTATCAGCCATCAGTCAGTGTTTCGACCCCTTACGCAGGAGCTAGCTAAGAGAGGACACGATGTTACCGTCATCACAACAGATCCCGCCTTCCCGAAAGGAGGAGCCCCTGCTAATCTCACAGAAATTGATGTCCATGATACATCTCACGACGCGTCGATAAAAACCTCCTTTGCAAAATCTTCACTTGACCTAATTCAACAATTTAAACTTATACCAGAAATGGTATTGAGCATAATTGAGGTGCAGTTGAAAGATGAAAATGTGGCAAATTTGATACGTGATAAAAACCGGCAGTTTGATTTACTGATTTTAGAAGCATATTGCCGACCCTTGCTATTGTACTCACATATTTACAAAGTGCCTGTGATTCAAATGAGTAGCGCTGGTGCTTTTCGTAACTCTTTAAAACAATTCGGTGTTCCTACACATCCCTTACTTTACACGCATGTCCCAAGTCAGCGACTTAATAACCTAACCATGTGGGAAAAAGTTAAATCATTGTATTTTACCTACACTTTGGACAAAATAATGGACGATATGGTGGTAAAAGAAGACGCTTTTCTGAGAAAACATTTTGGTTCCGACTTTCCGTCTGTAACGGAACTGAGCAACAACGTCGATATGCTGTTTCTAAATGTCTTTCCGATATTTGAAGGCATTCGACCTGTGCCGCCTAATGTTGTGTTTACGGGAGGGCTGCATCAAAATCCAGTAAAGGAATTGCCTGAGGTACTTACTTATGACTTCTTCTAACGTTGCTTGCAAGTATCAAGTTTTAACTATTTTGCAACATCTAACAAAACAAAAAACATTTCAGGATCTGAAGTCATATCTGGATTCTTCTAAAAATGGTGTGGTGTATTTAAGTTTTGGTTCGACCATGGATCCTACTCTCTTACCTCCTGAAAGAATCCAAGTGCTAGTGAAGGCTGCCTCTCAGTTACCTTACGATGTGTTATGGAAGTGGAACGGAGACGAGCTGCCTGGACGCACTGAGAACATCAAAATCTCAAAGTGGTTGCCGCAGTCAGATCTACTCAGTAAGTAGCAACACCAAAAATTTAAAGCTTCCAAAAACTGACGAACAACTCGTGGACCTCATACAAATCAAATGGTAGCTTTGCACAACATATTGTCGAACATTTAATGCTATTACTTGGAGTCATAACGCGGTGCATTCCACATTTAAATGAATACTAAGCTTACGTGCGACATAGAGCCGACGACTGACATCTTTAACACAAAAAACATGGTTGAATAAAAAAATTTGCAAACATGAGTTATGTCACACTCTTACTTGATCTTGAATCGCTTACCTGGCAATGTTTTGCAATATTTCATACATCGACAGCGGGATTCCACAGGCCAGTAGTGTTGGCCGGCAGGTCACTTTCTTGTGACTGCAAACATCCTTGCAATTTTTTATTTAAAAAAAATAGGGCATACGCAGGATGGAGGGGTGATTACTTCATTTACGATCAATTATTTTTCAGGGCATCCCAAAATCAAGTTATTCATAACACAAGGTGGCCTACAATCAACAGACGAAGCGATTACAGCTGGCGTTCCGATGATTGGCGTCCCACTGCTCGGTGATCAATGGTTCAATGTTGAAAGATATGAATACTTCAAAATAGGAGTTCGATTGGATTTGGATATTATCACAGAAGATAATTTCAAAGCCACCGTACATAAAGTTATCGGCGATGACAGGTGCGTAAAACAGGAAAGTGAAATTTTGCGCAGATTGAATGGAATTTTTGTTATTATATTATTTTATTACAGCTATCGACAGAACATAGTGAGACTGCGTGGCCTGTTGCATGACGAGATGCAGACTCCACTGGAGCGCGCCGTGTGGTGGACGGAGTACGTGCTGCGGCACGGCGGCGCGAAGCACCTGCGCTCGCCCGCCGCCAACATCTCGTGGTGGGAGTATCTAGAACTGGAACTGGTGCTCACAGTACTTGGAGGAGTATTAGCTATTTCAAGTGTATTTATACTTATTGCCTTTAAAGCTTACATGTACTTGTTTGCAACTTACCCTGGTAAAAAAACTAGCCCAGGTAAAAAAAAGCGAAACTAATTTTTTGGCGTAATAAATATTTTACAATTAAGTAGGCTTTTCATGAGCATTTGCTTTCCCGATTTCTTTACTTCATTTATTTTCAGGTTGAGTTGACGATGTTGTCATGATATCTAATGTCCTCTTGTTTAGTGTCATGTCAGGCCTATGATGCCGTCTAAGCATATGATTTTCTGAAATTATTTTTATGTGATGATAAACATTGTAATATAGCCATTAACACCACTACGGTTGAAAACGATGTCTACGGAGCAGTTTATGACAAAGCTTAAAAAGTGAGAGAAACCAGAACTTTTTATTTGAAAAAAAAAAAGTTCTCACAAATTGTTGTGTTATTGTAAATTATAAGTTAATAGCTAAACTTTTTTCCGTTGTTGAGTAATTCTTCTGAGAAATTGACCTCCTTATATCTGCTTTAACAGTAACTGTCCAAATTCCTATGCAAATCCGATTACCGCGACGAAGTCATTTCAATTTGCGGGTAAATACAACGTATAGCAGTCACAAGTAATGTGACTTTTTAGTAGAAGAATTTTCAAAATCGGTTTAGTAGGCCTAGAGAATACCCCTACAACATAAAGAACTTATAAAGTTAGTTATGATAAACAAATTGTTTGGAAAAATACCGTCTACATAATTCGATTGATTAATTTTGATAAGGTCGCGGTACTCAGCATCAATCTCGTATTAATTTACTTTTTCATTTTTTTTATTAATTATTATTTTTTAAGCTTTCCCCAAATAATATGTATTAAAATATTTTTTTTCATTTATACCTAAAAAACAGAGTAGATACTTTATTTTAATACGAAATTATGAGTGGTCAATTTTTGTCTTTGAATTATTGTGCAATTAGGTCGACAAAGAAAAAGGCCTATTATGTCTCTCACAAATAATATTAGCAGTAAAATATTTTCGAAATTGGCTCAGCAATTCCTGTGACCCCCTAAAACACCAAAAATGCATAAATTACCTATTTATAATTATTATACTAGTATACTTTATAACGGTATACAGATTTTAAGGATTGATAAAAATGCGTAACAAATATAGAACTTCAGATTAGATTATTAAGATTATATTTAGTTTAGTAATGTACACTCGTGGACAAAATAAGGGGAACACATTTTTTCCGTAATTTCGTAGAATATTCATTTGTATTTCTGTGGCATTATAGCTCTCGAAGGAATTGAGCGATTTCAATTAGGGGCATTAAAGGTGAATTATTTGCAAATGTCCTTGGACAATACATGTTTAATAAAAAATCGTCGATCCATTTAAATGTTATGGGGGTAAGAGTTCTAATTGTAAGAGTCTTTTTTAAGCTACAAAGAGCAATTTAACTGTTTTGATTTGAGCTTCCAAGAGTTTAACTGAAATATATTATATTTTCACGTTTGTTTGATAAGACTTTTAGTCAACAGCATTTATAGAGTTAAAAGGAATAAAATAACTGTAAATGGGGACATCGATACAAAAAATAAACCTTATTTTAATAACTACCTGTATCTGTATCTAGAGCTATCACACGACAAAAACTCATATTTTGAAAGGATTTAATACTACTGCTTTTTCATCTATTATTCTCTACAAATAATAGTCGTCTTAGTGACAACCGAAAATTTTAGGTGTTGTGTTTCTTTAATTCTGCCAGTGTGTGTACGAACGTGTTGACAACAAGAGAGTCACTGAAACTGATAAACAATTATGGCCCCAATCTGATATAAAACCAGTAATCTTGAACATACAATAATAGTACTTTGTTGAAGGCAATTTCGTGTAGGTATAGACATGGGTATCTTGTTTTATTCACTAACGTTATATATTTTATTTGTGAATACAAACGAAGCGGCAAGGATATTGGTAGTAGTGCCAACTCCTGCCATCAGCCATCAGTCAGTGTTTCGACCTCTTACGCAGGAGCTAGCTAAGAGAGGACACGATGTCACCGTCATCACAACACATCCCGCCTTCCCGAAAGGAGGAGCGCCTGCTAACCTCACAGAAATAGACGTCCAAGATGTAAGCCACGACACGTGGACGAAGCCCTTTCTAGAAAAACCACCAACGAACATGGTTGATCAGATGAACCTCTTATCTGATATGATGGTGGACACAGTTGAGGCGCAGTTAAAAGATGAAAAGGTGGCAACTTTGCTTAATGATAAAAGCCGGCAATTTGATTTACTAATTTTAGAAGCGTTTTGCCGACCTTTGCTGCTATACTCACACATTTACAAAGTGCCGGTTATTCAAATGAGTAGCGCTGGAGCATTCCATGACTCTTACGTACAGTTTGGAGCTCCTACACATCCATTTCTTTATCCAATAGTCCCTAGCGAACGGACAAATAATCTTACATTATGGGAGAAACTAAAAGAATTGTACATAATTCATATCATGAACAATTTTGCGGATGACATAACGGTTAAAGGCGAAAAATTACTGAAAAGACTTTTTGGCGAAGATTCCCCAACAATGAAGGAACTGAGTAACAATGTGGATATGTTGTTTCTGAATGTATTCTCAATATTTTACGGAATTCGACCTGTGCCGCCAAATTTTGTTTACATAGGAGGTTTACACCAAAATCCAGATAAGGAATTGCCAGCGGTAAGCAATATCTCTAATTGTTTTCATATTTTTCTATCTTAAACATCATTTGCTTATTTTCTTTTATCTCATTTCAGGAACTCAAGTCATATCTAGATTCATCTAAAAAAGGCGTTGTGTATTTAAGTTTTGGTTCGAGCGTGGACCCCACCCTTTTACCTCCTGAGAGAATCCAAGTGTTAGTGAAAGCCGCCTCTAAGTTACCTTACGATGTGCTGTGGAAGTGGAACGGAGACGAGCTGCCTGGACGTACTGAGAACATCAGAATCTCAAAGTGGTTGCCGCAGTCAGATCTACTGAGTGAGTACCGTTTTTTAATAAACAAATATTAAAAATTGTGTCTGTTCACATCAAAGAGCTTATAATAATGTCAGTGTGGTTATCAAATCTGTAAGAAGTCTGATAAGAAACTGTTCATCGTTTTTAAAGCGCCACGGGACCATAAAGATCTATAAGAACTCAACCAGCTTTATAACCAACCAAAAATCCTAGAAAAGATTGTGAAAAAGACCAAAACAAAATAAGTTTTCAGTCTTAAGAGGACCTTAATTATTTGTTCCTAGCTTTTCAGAACATCCCAAAATTAAACTGTTCATAACACAAGGAGGTCTTCAATCAACAGACGAAGCAATAACAGCTGGCGTTCCGATGATTGGTGTTCCGTTGATGGCTGACCAGTTTTTTAATGTTGAAAGATATGAATATTTCAAAATAGGCTTACGATTGGACTTAAATGTCATCACTGAAGAGAATTTCATATCAACCGTGAATAAAATTATTGGAGATGATAGGTGCGTATAACAGGTTCCTAAACTGGATTCCGGTTTTAATGGTAATTAGTATCATCGTATTTTTTCATTGCAGTTATCGACAAAACATAGTAAAACTGCGTGGTCTTTTGCGTGACGAGGTGCAGACTCCACTGGAGCGCGCCGTGTGGTGGACGGAGTACGTGCTGCGGCACGGCGGCGCGAAGCACCTGCGCTCGCCCGCCGCCAACATCTCGTGGGCGGAGTATCTAGAACTGGAGCTGGTGCTCACATTACTTGGTGGAGTATTAGTTATTTTAGGCGCGTTGCTTTTGATTGTCGTTAAATTATATAAGTGCCTGTTTAGTCGAAAGGTAGCTCCTGTTAAATCGAAACGGAATTGATTTTTTTTTTGTATTAAATATGTCTCTATAACTCGTAATAAAAAAAAGCCTTTTTTACAAAAAAAAAGTGTTTAGCTTGTTTTCTCGATTTGACTAAAATTATATTTCAGTAATATTATAATAGACTAGCTGTTGCCCGCGTCTGGTGGTGGCGCCCGTGGTGTGGGTAAAAGATATAAGTTATGATTTATACCTGCCCTATTTTTTCATTTTTTCCATTGTATCTTCGATCCTATTAGTCGCAGCGTGATGGTTTATAGCTCAAAGCCTTCCTCGATGAATGGTCTATTCAACACAAAAAATTGGACCAGTAAGTAATTTTTCAATTTGGACCAGTAGTTCCTGAAATTAGCGCGTTCAAACAAACAAACAAACTCTTCATCGTTATATATTAGTATAGAGTATAGATAGATAATCAATGGATCCAACTACTACGTTACAAACTCTATTTAAAATTATAGTATGCGCGGTAAACATACAGGGACGCAGTTTCTTATGAAACACTGGTACTTAGCTGCATCCAGTTAGACTGGAACCCGACCCCAACATAGTTGGGAAAAGGTTAGGATGATGATAACATAACTTTGAAAATGTCACATTAGTACCTAAATGTTGGTTGCATGAATTGGGATCGAACCCAAGACCACGACAAGGATGATCAAATTGATCAATGCTTAAACATTCCTATAAAGGTAGATGCTTGTGTTGGGCAGTAGCACATGTATAGGCTGGTAAGTAAGGCTATACAAAGCATACTTATTTTGATAGGATTTAATAAATGTCGAATACAGCAGAATAACTATTAAGACTGCAGTCAACGTTCTCGGTAAAATTGTTATTTGCCTTGTAGGATAAATAATTTAAAACATTATTTTTTAAGGTTTTTAAGGGTCATTCCAGAATTACGATTAAATTTATAAGGAGGACTATAATCGCCAATAACATTCATTAAAATTTATTTGATGAATTAAAAAAAATCTTACATAGTAAAAGATAAAAATATTTAATTACTGCAGCTGAAATTTTTCTAGGTGTCATCAAGCTCTTTCTCTGGAACTAAATCAGATATTATAACTCAAAGTTTAGGCAGCATCCGTAAGCAATACTGTCGGTTGACATTTTGTTTTCCAATTACTTTACAAATCCAATTACCACAGGAAAGTATTTCATTTAAGGAACGAAAGTTGTGAAAGATTTTCCTAAATCAATTCAGTAGTTTCTGAGATAACCCCTACGACATCATTCTACAAATGTGTGACAGATAAAATTTATGTCGATTAACGACAGACGTAAAAGATTTTACTGATGGATTGAAAAAAAGCAATAAATTATTAAACTAATAAATGATACTACTAATAAGATAACAATTGAGTTACCTGCACTCACGAGCAAAATTAGAGGCACACAAGAAATTAATATGTCAATTGCGAGCCAGATTACCGAAGCACAGAATTCAGAAAAATATTTTTTTTTAATATTCACTCATCAAATTTATTGATTGCTAAACCAATTTTGATTGTTAGGATTCATATTTAAACCAGAAACAGATTTGTAAAAATATCAACTGTTTGGCTATAACAGTTTATGAGGCACAGTGAAGTGACAGAAGGAAGAGCCGATAGACAGATGGACAAACAGCTGAGTCTTAATAATAGGCTTCACAAACAACACTTGCTGTCACTAATCGTGGTCTGACTGCAGAAAAATGTGCGATTTTTTTCCGGATGGGAATTCGTCAAATCAATTCTTCTGCTTTGGATTGAATAGAACTTTACTGATTTAAACTTACCCATGTTTTTTCATTTGTTCTTTGTGTATCGGGGCCATGGTAACCCTTTTTGACAATCCTTCTTCGCTGAAACCTCAGAATCTACTAGTTTAAACTACTGGACGCACTCACGGCTTTTTTATACGCGGTATTTCTATGACAGCAATATAACCCAGATGGACTGACCCGGGCCCCAATTCTGGTATTTATAATGGCGGATGGATGGTTGGAAATTGGATTCTCAATTGGCACCATTTCTATTCTGTTTAGCATTTTACCATTTACTATCCAATTGTCATTTATTCATCGGCCATTGTAAGTAGCAAAATCGGGGCCTAGGGGTATACTACCATCACTTGGAGTAATATTATTACGGGTGTAGAAAAAAGACGCTGCTCTAAGCCGTGTAATGTGCACAACCCATAATGATATTACTTTAAGACATGGTGGCTGGCTCCCAGAACAATACCAAATATAAACTCATTGGACATTGAAAGTCTCCAAGAAAGAACTCCAGCTAATAAAAGTGTCAAAGAGGTTAAATAAGTAAATATTATGGCTCCTAAATTGATTGTAAACTTTAACACAAATATAGGTTGCAAAACACATATTCGACATGAAGTCATATTTTTTAGTATTTAGCTTAATTCTTAAGATAACAAAACTCTTCGAATACTTTTTTTCTATTCTTTATCAATTTCGTCCTAGATTTGTGTGTTCCATTAATTTTGTCTGTGTGTGTATTTAATAAGTCGGCAACAAAGGATGAGTCAGTAAATAATCCATTCAAACCGATAAGCGATTATAATTACTCCAATTCGATATAAAAACAGTAATCTTGAACATTCAATAGCAGTGCTCTTAAGGAAGGAATTAAGTTAAGACTTATTATTAGACATGGGTATCTTATTCTATTCAGTTACGTTATACGTTTTGTTTGTGAGTACAAATGAAGCGGCAAGGATATTGGTAGTAGTGCCAACTCCTGCCATCAGCCATCAGTCAGTGTTTCGACCTCTCACGCAGGAGCTAGCTAAAAGAGGACACGATGTCACCGTCATCACAACACATCCCGCCTTCCCGAAAGGAAAAGCCCCTGCTAACCTCACAGAAATAGATGTCTATGATATAAGCTACGAAAACTGGCTAAAACCCTTTCAAGAAAAACAATCAACAGATTTAATTAAACAAATGAAACTTCTACCTGATTTAATCCTGAAAACAATTGAGGCGCAATTGAAAGATGAAAACATAGCCAGTTTGCTACGTGATAAAGAACGAAAATTCGATTTACTGATCTTAGAAGCATACGTTCGGAGTTTACTGGTGTATGCACATATATACAAAGTGCCTGTGATTCAAATGAGTACTGCTGGAGCCTTTATTGACTCTTTAATTCAGTTTGGACTTCCTATGCATCCTTTCCTTTATCCCATGGTCCCTAGCATGCGAACAAACAATCTTACTATGTGGGAAAAAGTAAAAGAATTATCCATAATTTATTTTATGAACAGTTTTATGGAAGGCATGATGGTCGAAGAAGAAAAGTTACTAAAAAGGGTTCTTGGCGAGAACTCTCCATCGATGAAGGAATTGAGTGATAATGTGGACATGCTGTTCCTGAATGTCAATCCGATATTTTACGGAATCCGACCAGTGACGCCAAATGTTGTGTTTGTGGGTGGGTTACATCAAAATCCAGAAAAGGAACTACCTGAGGTAAGTTCTTTGATCTGAATCCTTAAACTATCTGAAGCATTATTTGTCGGTCAACCTGTCAGATCAGAACCTATATCACAAAACCTTAAAATACCACATCAAATTTCAGGATCTAAAGTCATATCTGGATTCCTCTAAAAACGGTGTGGTGTATTTAAGTTTTGGTTCGAGCGTGGATCCTACTCTCCTACCCGCCGAAAGAATCCAAGTGCTAGTGAAAGCCACCTCTAAGTTACCTTACGATGTATTATGGAAGTGGAACGGAGACGAGCTGCCTGGACGTACTGAGAACATCAGAATCTCAAAGTGGTTGCCGCAGTCAGATTTACTGAGTAAGCATCATGTCCAACAGCTGCAGTACCTACTAAGTAGTGTATGTCATTCCGAACTTATATATTTGCAAGTGGTTTGATACGAATCTTGTCATTCAAAAGACCACATTTTGGCGCTTTACGTCCATAACAGTCTAGTAAAGGCTTTAAACTTGAGATATAATTTTCATAAAAATGCTTAGACCTGATATTTGAAACAAAAATATAAAACTATTATGCCTGGTAATAAAATTCTTGCTAAAGATATTACTTTGTAGGATTGAGATATTAATACTTTTTTTATTTTTCAGGACATCCCAAAATCAAGTTATTCATAACACAAGGAGGCTTACAATCAACAGATGAAGCGATTACAGCTGGCGTTCCGATGATTGGCGTCCCATTGCTGGGTGACCAATGGTTCAATGTTGAAAGATATGAATATTTAAAAATAGGAGTTCGATTGGATTTGGATATTATTACGGAAGAGAATTTTATAGCAACCGTACACAAAGTTATTGGAGATGATAGGTGGGTATAAAATGTATCTTAAATTAATTCAGGTTGACTAAGAATTCTTAATATCGTATTATTTTATTTCAGCTATAAAAAGAACATCATAAAACTGCGTGGCCTGTTGCGTGACGAGGTGCAGACGTCGCTGGAGCGCGCCGTGTGGTGGACAGAGTACGTGCTGCGGCACGGCGGCGCGAAGCACCTGCGCTCGCCCGCCGCCAACATCTCGTGGTGGGAGTACCTGGAACTGGAACTGGTGCTCACATTACTTGGTGTTTTATTAGCTATTTTAAGTGCGGTGATTCTAATTGTAGTAAAATCGTACAAGTATTTCTTTAGTCGTAAGGAAACTGCTGTTAAAATTAAGCGAAATTGAAATTTTTCGTTTTTTATTCTAGTCTTGGTTTTGTAGTAATCATTCGTGTTTTTTGTTAAAATTTCAACCCTCTCATTATAGTATTGTTTTAAGAATAATTTTATCATAACATGCAAACTGAAACAGGAGTGACCACGCAATTTAAACTGAAGACCACGACTACAGAGTCGCGGGCTACAGCTAGCGATTTATAAAATCTCCCAAAACAGGCGTTAAATAGGCGAAAATAATGTATAAACTGCTCTTTGCAGCATAACTTACGAGTACTCGGGCAAAGCCATAAACATAATCTTTCATAGTCATAAAAATTATAAAAAACTGATTAGATGTCAATAAAATATAACATATACATACATTTATATACATAGTACTATTGCTAGCCTTCTAATAAAACTGTAAGGTCTTCTTCAGTCTTATCGGCCATAATACGCCATAACATACTATGTAGTAATTCCAATTAATATGGTCGAGTAAAAACAAAAGAAACACCCAAATGCCACAATAATAACAATCTTATAATAATGAAAATTTATTTACATCACCATGTGTAGAAAGGTAAGTGCCACAATTTTTCGGAAAATCTAAGGAACTGGTCCACATAACATGTAACATGTATACAATAGCCTAATTATTTTACACACACATTTGCAATAGTCTAGCATCTACTTTGGATTTTTTCAGTTTGGTTCTCCCATAGAGCGGAGGCGAATGATCCCTAGTAGATGCTCCATCACATTATAGATTAAAGTTCTCAAGAAGGCCTCTGCACGTTGGACCTATATCCCCGTACACGCCTTTAAAAGGATCGTTAACCCGTGAATGAAAAAAGATACAATCTTATAAAGTTTAAATACTTTTTTGCATCGGAAATTGATTTGTTTTATTCACTGGTCTTACAAACAAATCGTGGTAGACGGCATAGATTTCTGGCAGTTCCGTCGTCGGACCATTGCATTGCACAGCCAAACTCCCCCCTACTAAGATCGCTAAGGGATCTCAATGCTCTCCTGGACTCATATCCTGATTTTGATATATTTGTGAATGTATGCAAGTTGTAACTGTTGACATGTTTAAATTTTTGTGAAAAGAATAAAACTGTTTTAAAATAATATTTTGCCAATTGTGTAAGTTGTAATTTGATGAAATAGTTGATGATAGTATAGGCTTCGGCCGTTCTATTTAATTTAATAATAACTAAAAATAATTAGACAACTTAAATATTACAAGTCAATACTTCTATGGAAGCACACACTAATTGATTCCACAATTCAAGATATGAGTATCACATTTTCTTATTCATTAACATTTTATACTTCGTTCGTATAAACAAATGAAGCAGCAAGGTTTTTTTTATTCGTCCCAACTCCTGCTATCAGCTACCAGTAAATTTTTGTTATTAGGTACTAGCAAAAAGGTACTAGCCAAAAGAGGCTGGGCCTTTTCTATATTATGTGTGCTTCTAACTATACTACGAGAGTTTATGTTGTGTTTATTTTATTTACAGTCGCTTTAGCAGTGCAAACGCCGCTTAACACATTGTTTGTTTAATATTATCAAACGTTTCGATACGCCTTATCGTTTAGTTTCTCTAGAGATTTTACCTCAATCGTTAATCTTGTATGGTGGTGTCCTATTTTTTTTATTCCACAAAACATTGCAGATCTGTGCTGACAATGATGTTTAAAATATTCGAAGAGACCATTTGCCGAAAAGAATATTAATAGGAAAAATCAAAATCAATTTTGTCAAGTTAGGTTTCAAATTAGCACTTTCTGAACATCAAATAATCATATAAACAGCTCTTTTCTTCGCCCATCCTTCGCCACTTCTAGAAGAAACATATTAGATCGAAGGAGGTGACACGACTGAAGATGCCACTAGTCTCTAATGTCACTGCACAGCTGAAACGAGTTAACACTTTAATATTACTTGGATACATCAGTGCTAGTTGGAACCACATACTATAATCGTAGTAGTGGTAGTAGAATAAAGATAGTCACCATTTGTCAGCTGATGCAATGCCAAAGCTGGATGGTAGCAATAGAGGCTCAGCTAATAAACATCACATCACAGCCACCTCGGATTTGGGCTAATTTGACGATTCCCGTTGGGTCGAAAACTAGTCGTTCTATCCCGATAAATAAACTTGAGTTAACCAAACAACAAATAAATAAATAATGTTGAATCCACCTAATCATTTTTATTGTAATAATGCTATGTCATGCTTCGTGTAGGTACGTAAATTAAGCGTCCCCGCGGTCAGTGCGTGATGAATTTCTATGGATTGCTACGCACCGACTAAATATTACGGTTCAAGTTTAGTCAGGAGTCTACTCGCTTCCTCCTTGTCCATGAGGATACATCCGATTAACCTGAAAAAGTTGACTTATTTGAAGAGAATCCTAAGGGCCGCGAGTCTAACTCGCGAACTTTTTTTTTACTTTTGTAGGTGAATTATCCTGAACACTACCCACTCTCTCAGAGGAGGAAATGGGTAGTGTCAGACACTTACTGACGAAACCTGAACCGCCGTGCTACGTCATCCGCCTTTTTGTGTCGGTGTATGGCAATGCGTTTCAAATGACTGGCGGCCCTGAAATTTTTCCGACATTAACCAACAGATGTTGGTTTTTTAATAAATCTAAATCAAAGATTGACTAGTCTTTGACATCTTACAGTAACTACTTATGATACTAGTTTCTACTATAAAACTAAAAATATGACTCACAAAGGGTAATAAATATTATTTAGGATATAAAAACTTCATAAATTATAGTGTAAATGTTTTTACAATAATTTGTGTTGCAGAATTGTATTCATCTAAACAATAAAGTCATAAATTAATTACATAATGACGCACATTGGTAAAAAAATGAAATAATTTGACTAATTAAATACTTGCACTAACATTGATTATTTAGATATTATTTTACTACTAGTATTACAGACACGAAAGTTTGTATGTATGGATGTAAGGATGTATGGATACATAGATTTCTGTTCTTCTTTCACACAAAATATACTGAACGGATTTAGACGAAACTTGGGACACAAATAGTTTTAACCATAGGATTCTACAATTTTTTTATGTTCCCTTGGGGTTATTTTCGGTTTGTAGCGAGCGGACACGCGGCAACAACTAGTATTAATATGATACCAGCCAATTTACGTCTTACTGCTGGGAAAAGGCCCCTCCTTGCATAGAGAAGGTTCGAGCATTGATCACCACGCTAGTTCACTGCAGGTTTGCGATTTCAGATTCCGATATTTGGAATCCAGGCTTACTAACGATATTGTTCATCATCTTTTGTTTTAGAATATTTAAGAAAGAACATATAGCCATCTAAAAGTCACATCATACAGCTTCAACGTTTACAGCAGTCACAAGACCGAAGAAAAAATTCGTCTGCAATATTATCCATTAAGCTTCCAGACGGATGTAAAAAAAAACCATCATCCTTATTAACGTCAATCACATAGGTTTAATGACAAACCATTTTGATTTACTCACAAAAGGAAACATGAAATTTCCCACAATTCATATAAAAATAACGGAGGATACATATATAAACAAAGAATTAATTCGTATCAGTATAAAAGAAATATCCAAAAATTAAAATTTACCCAGTGTTACTTTGAATGTTCTAGTAAGTTTGTCTACCATGACAAAAGTAATTTTTAGTGTAACTTGTCTTTTACTCGTACTTGTAAGATCTAATCACGCAGCAAGGGTCCTAGCAGTGTTTCCATCACCATCCATTAGTCACCAAGTTGTATTTCGTCCTCTAACTCAAGAACTAGTGAAGAGAGGTCATGAAGTCACAGTCATCACACCAGATCCTGTGTTTAAAAATACTGGAGCACCTCCTAATCTAACAGAAATCGACGTCCATGACGTCTCGTATAAAATATGGCAAGACACATTCCTGAAGAAATCTTCTAAAGGGGAAAAAAGTGATTTAGTACCACAAATCACAATAATTTTCGAGGCATTTTATCAAATTCTAGAAGCACAGTTAAAAAGCAAGGAGGTACAAGCATTAATTAATGACAAGAACAAACAGTTTGATCTGTTACTGCTCGAAGCTTGCGTTCGATCGACGATAGTGTTTTCACACATCTACAAAAATATTCCAGTCATTCTTGTCAGTTCGTTGGGTGGAACAAATTTTAATTATGAAGTTTTAGGTGCAGCAGGACACCCCATACTTTTTCCTGACTTTTTCCACCAGAAAGTTCACAATCTCACTTTCTGGGAAAAACTTCATATGCTGTACACTCACTACCAACTTACGAAACTTCATGAAAGTATTGCAGAGCTTGAAGATTCTATGCTTCAAAAACAGTTTGGTCCTAACATACAATCAGTGACAGAGTTGAGTAACAACGTTGACATGTTGTTCCTGAACATACATCCAATGTTTGAAGGAGTCCGGCCGGTTCCTCCATCAGTGGTTTACATAGAAGGACTCCATCTGAAACCACAGAAGGAACTATCTACTGTAAGTATAAAATTTTCCGTATGCATAGACATAGTATTCTGACCTTCTGCTTAAATGAAATCAAAATAATCGTTCTCTGTTCTTTTAAGGACCTCAAGTCATATTTAGACTCGTCTAAAAATGGAGTGATATACTTAAGCTTTGGGACAAACGTTGTGCCGTCAGATTTACCAAAAGAGAAAATTGCGATATTCACAAAAGTGTTTTCTCAACTTCCTTATGATGTGCTGTGGAAGTGGGATAAGGATGACCTGCCAGGACGGAGTGATAACATTAGAATAGCAAAATGGTTGCCGCAGTCCGATCTTTTGAGTAAGACTTAAGTTTTATTGGATTTTCTGGATTTATTGGGTAGTGTTTTTTGAAATCTTGCTCTTACAGTCAATGATACTAAGCATTATAATTACATTGTAGGACATCCAAAAGTCAAAGCATTCATAACGCAAGGAGGTTTACAATCAACTGATGAAGCTATTGTTGCTGGTGTTCCAATGATTGGTTTTCCCATGTTGGGTGATCAATGGTTTAATGTTGAAAAATACAAATACCACAAAATTGGGATTGGATTAGATATTGAAACAGTCACTGAGCAGACATTAGAGAATGCTATCAAAACTGTAATTGAAGATGAAAGGTAAGTTTATTACAACACAGAGTTAAATTTTGTGCAAATTGAGTCAATTTTGTGCGATTTTTCCAAGATGGTAATTCTGACATTTTGATGAGTTGATTTATAAAGTATTTGGTAACCTTAAAAAAATCCGATGATTATAACATAACATCAATTTACAAATTAGGATGTTGCCATATCCTACGTATTAAAGCGATAACTATTATTCATAGTAACTGTTTTGGCGTCCCATGTTAACCCAAGCAGCATCGCGATCTGCGAACAATTCTATCACAATAAACGAATATACCAAAGTATTTTATTTTCAGTTTTCGCCGCAATATACGAAGAGTTCGAAACTTAATGCAGGATAATCTGCAACCTCCCTTAGAGCGTGCCATTTGGTGGGTGGAACATGTTCTGCGGCACGGCGGCGCGAAGCACCTGCGCTCGCCCGCCGCCAACATCTCGTGGGCGGAGTACCTAGAACTGGAACTGGTGCTCACATTACTGGCAGGACTGTTTACCATTTTCACCATAACTATTTTTACTATTTATAAACTGTATTTCCACATTTCCACATTTCTTAAAAGTAAATCTAAAGTTAAAGTTTTTTAAGGAATTACTTTTAGTAAATACCGTTAGTGTGAAACAAATTAAAAAAATAAAAATATGTTATTTTTATAGTCTGTTTATTAGTCACAATTAAAGAGCTCATAAAGATGAGACACATTAATTAAAGAGTTTTATTGATATAATAAAACATATCAATCTTAATACCTATTCGATAAACCTTTAGAAAAAAAAGTGTTCTCCTAGCCCAACAATTTAACTACATTAGAGAAAAGAGCGAAATTGTTAGGACCGCTTGGAGTGTTTGAATCATTATTCAGGCGTATTTAAATTCATGCAAATAATGAATTTTCTCACGACTCATCAAATAAATAAAACAGCGATCGAGTCCGATATAAAAATACTCTCGACAACGTGTTTAGTGTAATTTTTTGAACGTGAGTGTAAGTGCGTCTACAATGTCTACTATACTGTATATTCTCCTTTATTTTATATTTGTGACTACTAATGAAGCATCCAGAATCCTGGCAGTGGTACCGACACCATCCATCAGTCATCAAGCTGTTTTCCGTACTTTAACTCAAGAACTGGTAAAGAGAGGTCACGAGGTCACAGTCATCACAACAGATCCTGAGTTCAAAAATATTGGAGCACCTCCTAACCTAACAGAAATCGACGTCCATGACGTCTCGTATAAAATATGGCACGATACATTCATTACAAAAGCTTCTAAAGGAAAAAAGAATGATATAGTATCACAGATGGAAATTGTTTTTAAAGGATTGACTCAAATTCTAGAAGCGCAATTGCAAACTAAAGAGGTCCAAGCGTTAATAAGTGACAAAGGAAAATCATTTGATCTGTTATTACTTGAAGCCTGTGTTCGACCAGCTTTAATATTTTCTCACATCTACAAAAATGTTCCAGTTATTCTTATTAGTTCCATGGGTGGTACAAATATAAATTATAAAGTAATAGGTGCAGAAGTCCACCCTCTGTTATACCCTGACCATTTCCACCAGAGTATTTACAATCTGACTTCCTGGGAAAAGCTTCGTGCGCTGTACACTCACTACCAATTTAAGAAACTTCATGAAAATATGGCGGAATTTGAAGATACTATGCTTCAAAAACAGTTTGGTGATGACTTACCATCAGTAACGGAGTTGAGTAGCAACGTTGACATGTTGTTCCTGAACATACATCCAATATTTGAAGGTATCCGTCCGGTTCCACCGTCAGTAGTTTATATAGAAGGACTCCACCTAAAACCACAGAAGGAACTACCTACTGTAAGTACAAAGTTATATGCCTAGATAGTTTTCTTACCTTAATAAACGATACAGCAAAATTTCGAAATGAAAATCATCGTTCTGTGTTTTTAGGACCTCAAGTCATATTTAGACTCGTCTAAAAATGGAGTGATATACTTAAGCTTTGGGACAAACGTTGTGCCGTCAGATTTACCAAAAGAGAAAATTGCGATATTCACAAAAGTGTTTTCTCAACTTCCTTATGACGTGCTTTGGAAGTGGGATAACGATGACCTGCCAGGACGGAGTGATAACATTAGAATAGCAAAATGGTTGCCGCAGTCCGATCTTTTGAGTAAGACTTAGTTTTATTGGATTTTCTGGATTTATTGGGTAGTGTTTTTTGAATTCTTGCTCTTACAGTCAATGATACTAAGCATTATAATTACATTGTAGGACATCCAAAAGTCAAAGCATTCATAACGCAAGGAGGTTTACAATCAACTGATGAAGCTGTTGTTGCTGGCGTGCCAATGATTGGTTTTCCCATGCTGGGTGATCAATGGTTTAATGTTGAAAAATACAAATACCACAACATTGGGATTGGATTAGATATCGAAACAGTCACTGAGCAGATATTGGAAAATGCCATTAAAACTGTAATTGAAGATGAAAGGTAAGTTTATTTCGATTATTTTTATTTAATTCGGAATAGTTTCTTGTGCTCCCTTTTTCATAATAACAGCACATAGTTCTGTTTCGTGCAAAGTGAATCCAATTAATAGATCTAAGGCTCGGTTAATTTTAAAAAGTTAATTTTTATAATTTGTAACTATATAAGTTGGTTGGTTGAGGAATCCAACGATCATGACATGAAATTCGGTTATTGCTATAGTTACAATTTAGTCGATTTGGCGTACCGTGGTCTCCCAAGCTGGATCGCGATCCACGTTCAGCACCCAAGTTCGGGCACCCAAACAATTCTATCAGTAGAAATATAAAAGTTCAAGTAAAGCTAGAAACTATTGTATTTAATTTTACAGTTTTCGCCGCAATATACAAAGACTTCGAACAATAATGCAGGAGAACCCACAGCCTCCCTTAGAGCGTGCTATTTGGTGGACGGAGTACGTGCTGCGGCACGGCGGCGCGAAGCACCTGCGCTCGCCCGCCGCCAACATCTCGTGGTGGGAGTACCAAGAACTGGAACTTTCTGTTCTGACTTTACTGCTGGAACTATTATTCATTTTCATTGTAATTCCTATAACAATGTACAAACTGTGCATCTACTGGGTGAACAATAGTTCTAAAATAAAGGATTCTTAAAGATGTAAACTGAAAATTTTATTGTGTGAAATAAAATTTGTTTTGATTGACTTTTGTATAGTTTTTATCATTATTTATTTTCTATTGCAACCTTAAAAGTCTAAGAAGGCCTACATACCTAACCTATACATGGAACAAAATCCTCTTGATCTAGAGTATTCACAGTAGTAGCATAGCAGCAAGTACAGAAGCATTCGTTTTAATTCAGGGATATCAACGAAACGCGTTCAATTTCATTCGCTTATCTATGTAATGGCAAAAGGAACTTTGCTCATGAGCGGAAACCGGGTGGCGCTAATGTAAGCGGAGTGAGAATGATTGCGATTATGATAATTTTTATATATATGTTAATGAGGTTTTTTGTTGATGACGTCATTATGAATGTTACATTGAATTTGTCTGTTGTTCGGGCTTAATTTGGATATAGTAATTATTGTTAATCACAAACGAGAGTAATGACATTGATATTAAGAATCCAAATTCTTGAGCGTATGTTTGTATCCTGAAGCTTAAATATCGCCATTTTTGATAAAATTTATTATAGAGGTAGGTGTGTGGGTTTTGTATTTTTTTTTGGAAATAATGGCGTCTCTCTTCCGCAACGATTTTTCTCAGGATGGGAAATCACCAAATGAATACTTCTGTTTCGGTTTCGACTTTTACAGAATGAAACCCACCTTAATTCCCCATTTGTGTACCGGGGTCGTAGTAACCCTTTTGTATAATCTCGCTCACCTGCTATTCCGGCAGGCATCAAATCTGATCTATTTTACAGAAGACAAGTGACACTCTGAATTAAGACATAGGCTCCGTTTATTCGACTGCCCAAGCATAGAATCATAATGACTTGCAGCTATAGCGACATTCAACCAGGCGAAGCCTCGGGAAAAAGGTATAATATACATATATAGTAAAGGTATAAATAGAGAGTAAAATTCGTTGTTTCATGTTTTTCATATTTGTATTTTTTTACCCAACGGCGTCCGAAAATGTTTTTTTTTGTCTCGTTCACACTTCGGTTATTCTTTATATTTATCGTGACAAATTATTTGATTCATAGTTAATTGTAATTGTTGATTTAAAAAATAATAAAGTCATCTTTTGTGATGATAAAAACAACACATTTTATTGTGTTCATGCACTGAATACATAAGATTCTGAGTAAATTCTGTTTTGTATTCAATTTTAATGTAATACTTTTCAAGCATTGTTGGGTCAGACAATGTCAAACTAAAATGATAAAAAAAAATATGTGTGAGAACATAGTGTTTGTTTAAAATTAATTTATTGTTAAATTATATTAATGTATTTGCTCAGAACGAATAATGTTAAGAAAATCTTTTGCATCGTAAAAGAATATTCTAAGAATTTATTCTTTTGATCCGACTTAAAAAAAGAGGAGGATTCGTCTGTCTTTTGTTCGTCTTTTAAACTGGATTAAACGTTTGTCTTGATTATTTTTCATTTTACGTGAAATAACTATCATTTTGTAAGTCACATTTAAACGTTATCAAGTTTAGCTTAATTGTTTTTTGTTTGGTGTTAGTTTTAGGCGTTTGTTATAAAACCATATTATTAAACTTATAAACAAATCTGTCAAAATTCTTTTGGCCTATTACCAGTCTTCTAAAAAACCTGATTGTTTTATATAGCACAGAACGACTTCTCTCTCCAACACCTGCAATAATAGGCTTTGAAAGATGTTGGTAGGCTTTTAAAAGAAAAACTGTAGAAACATTTCTAAAAGGAAAAGGTTAAGTTATCGTCCAAAAAGTCCGCATTCAAAATTTTAAGTGGTTTCTCAACACTCGCTTGTACTAAGGCCACATTCCCCACAAAAGCGTCTTTTACATTAAGTGCGATGCTAAAAACATGGCTCCTATTAATTATTATTGGTTTTGTTTCGAGAACTTCGCTGTGTTCTCTTATCTAATAATGTTGTTTTGAAAATTAATTCAATATTAATTTTTGTCCGCAAATATTTGCAAGATGTTGAGTTGCTCGAATATTTTTGGCAGGCGTTTATAGAAATAATGTAGAGTTGAATGTTGGTGTTAAATATTTCGATCTTAACTTTACTCATTAAAATTTATAGCTGTACATTTGAACGCAGTCTGGGCGATTAGTTTGTTTTATGAATAGCAAAATAAACCTTGGCTTTAGGCCCTTATGCATGCATATAGTCAGTTATTTTTTATTAGCCTATAAAAATATTTGCACTTACAACTTAAACCTTTTTAAAATTAAAAAATAAAAATGTCTGGAAATATATAAAAATATTTTCTTTCTTTTTGCGATTTCCGTATAACATTGAAATTGATATTCAAATATTGGTGCTGCTATTAATAAATTAAATCTCACTGAAAGTCAAAAAATTCAGAATTCTTCACATTCAACTAGTTTAAAACAAGAATCAATGTAACCTGTAATAATACGGAGTACCCATAAAAACACCATTTTCTTCAACTTTTCTTGGAAAATTTTAGAACTCTATAAAAAAGGTCCTGCCTACCTATTCCAAAAAAAAACACAATTCAGTCTCGTTAAAAGAAGTCATACAATTTTTTATTGTCCAATTATTCAAAGTTCAGAACTAAGTTCTCGAGGTAATATCCCGAAACTTTCTTACGAAACAAATTGGGTTCTTTTGTCTTTAAAATTTTACGTTAAAACTTAAACTAATTATAGATATGTTATGGAAGTGATGTTTTGTAATTTAAGTTCAAG
Organism: Trichoplusia ni; assembly: GCF_003590095.1. NCBI lineage: Eukaryota > Metazoa > Arthropoda > Insecta > Lepidoptera > Noctuidae > Trichoplusia > Trichoplusia ni. The sequence continues at coordinate 6,171,910 of NC_039489.1, read as the reverse complement.
TTACGTGGCTTGTAAATAAGGACGTTTGTCTGGATAGTAGCTTTTGAGAAGGTGCTTCTCAATCAGAAGCCTATGATGGCTGGGAGCCTTCTTACATAACGGCAAGAATATCAGTTTAAGAGGTGTCAGTAGGCGATCAGGTAGCGAAACTGTGAAGAGAAGACACTATACCAGATAAATGTATCATGATGACTTAAAAAGGGCTCACTTAACACGTTTACGTTTGCTACGACATCAATATCTGCGACGCATCACAGACCAACAAATTCGTTTAAGTTTATGCAGCCATCAGATTTCTTATTCTACTAGAATACGCATTCGTGTGTATCAACTTCTGTAATACACATTTTTGCTTCTATAACAATTTTTAATAAATCAGCACCCACAGTGCTGTAAAAAAGTTTTGCCATTCCAGGGCTGGCCCATTATTTGTGGTATGTTCTCCCATACAAAGGGCGCCGGCGACGCGTACACATTACTGTGGTCAGTTTCCGCAACGCAATTCTTTTGCTGTCTGACAAAAGTTATAGGCGGTCGAATCTTTTAATTTGAATCTTTTTGTAAGGGTGATGTAATAGGGTATTTGTTCTTTAATAATTGGACAAAACCGAGCTTTTTAAAAATATCTCTTAGAAAAAAATGTGAACAAGTCACATGGCACATACATGCTGCGAAGACATTGATATTGTCTGGTTATTTAAGTGCTCGAAATTTTTTGCTGAATTTACAAAACCGCGCGCGGCTATGCATATTATTGACCAATATCATAACCTGTGGAAAGGTTCATCCTGGAACGGACAGAGTTTAACCAATGTGCACATGATTCGACGACCTGCTCTTCTCGCTGCTCGTGCCCGCGAGATAAAATGAACCATAAACGGTCTGCGAGCTGTACTTACAGACATAAGACACAACGAGACATTTTTTGTATACGGCTTTATTTAAAGGTTCATCAAGTATATTCATCAAGACTCTAATTATAAGCACAGAATGACAATTGTTACGAATCATTAGTATTCCTAAGGTGATTGTGAATGTATTTATCTTTATTCAGATCAATCAACAGGTTAATTTGTTGTGCTAATGTTTTCGTACAAAACTCGTTTTAATCCGAGATAAAAAAACGTAGATTCTGTGCTATAAAAAGCAACGTGTACTACGTTGCTTTTTATTATATCAGTACTAATATACCTCACTTGACCGGCAGACCGACGCAAGCCTCAAAGTATAACATCAAGGTCAATTTGAAGACCTTGCTTGACCAACTGATAAAATATCTTATCAATATATTACGTCAGGCAGTACAACGAGTTTTTTGATCAATAAACATTAAAACAATTGCGTTGTTGCTGTTGCATGTTACGTTATAAGTGCATATGCTCTTGGACATGTGGTCACTTTTTTATCTCAACAAGTCTGATCAATAGATAGTGATATCTATTTATCTGTCTGCGGAATCTTTTATTAGCATTGATATGTAAAACAGTGATTCAGCTTTATATGAAAGTACGCAGGGGGGATAATTTATCTAATTACAATAACCTTGGTACCCAACAAACACTTGAGATAAGGACTCCTCCTATCAGAACAAACACGATATTATTTTTAGAATATTTTATTATTTTTATGTACTATCCATATATCACTTAAGAAAATATTGGAAGCTACTAGCAGTCTTTGTAAATCGTCGTTCAGAATGGATCTCATTCAGCTGACAGCTTATTAAGATTATTAAATTTAATATACTAACTACGTTTGGATTTTACGGAAGACCTCGAACTTTTAAATATTAGCTTGTACAGTTTTCGGACGACGATGAACACAACACTTAAAATTACGGATAGTCCTGTCAGTAATGTGAGCACCAGTTCCAGTTCTAGATACTCCACCCACGAGATGTTGGCGGCGGGCGAGCGCAGGTGCTTCGCGCCGCCGTGCCGCAGCACGTACTCCGTCCACCACACGGCGCGCTCCAGTGGAGTTTGTGGTGCATCATGCATTATACTTCTCAACTTTTCTATATTGCGTCGATAACTGAAAGATAACACATTTATTAAAATGTTGTACGCTATACCTTTCAAAACATGACTCTCTATTCTTGTTTACTAAAATTTTAAACAGTAGAATTAAGTCAACTGAATCTTACCTGTCATTTGTAATCACTTCAATGATGGCGTTCTTAAATTTTTCCTCTGTTACATCTTCTAAATCAACTCGCAGTCCGATTTTAAGAGATACATATCTCTCAACGTTGAACCATTGATCTACCATCAAGGGCATACCAAGCAAAGGTACACCGGAGACTATGGCTTCATCAGTTGATTGAAGACCTCCCTGAGTTATGAATAACTTGACATTAGGATGTTCTGAAAAAGAAACAAACGGCAGTTATAAAACCAGTGCAATTAAGTCAAATCTAAATCTAAAGTTTTTATTTCAAGTAGGCGCTTCCCGAGGCACTTTTAAATGTTTCATTAATGACACTAGGCGCACGGTTTCAAAATATAATTCCTATGGATAAATATAATGTAATGTATTATAATATAATGTATTAAAAACTTACTCAGTAGGTCGGACTGTGGTAACCACTTTGAGATTCTGATGTTCTCAGTACGTCCAGGCAGCTCGTCTCCGTTCCACTTCCATAACACATCGTAAGGCAACTGAGAGAATGCTTTCACTAGAACTTGGATTTTTTCGGCTGGTAGTAGAGTAGGATCGACGTTAGTACCAAAACTGATGTAAATCACGCCATTTTTGGAAGAGTCCAAATATGATTTGAGATCCTGAAAATATATTTACGTAAAATTAATATTCTCTCAACCTTTTAAAGGAAACACGGTACATAGATAAAGAAGTTTAAATGATGGTAAAGAATTTTCGTAATTGTGGGACATGATACAAGCAGTATAAAAATAAAAGGGAACAGTACATTGTAAGTTAAAACGTAAAATACTTACAGCAGGTAAATCTTTTCTTGGAGTTGTATGTAAGCCTCCAACAAACACAACATTCGGAGGTACTGGTCTTATACCTTCAAAAATTGGGTTCACATTTAAAAATACCATATCCACGTTATTGCTAAGTTCAGTCCCTGTTGGAAATTCAGGTCCAAAATGTCTTTTCAGCATCTTATCGTCCAAAGCTATAGATTCTCCAATTAAATATTGGTACCTCATGAATATATAGGTTTCACTTATTTTGTCCCATAATGTGAGATTATTCAAGCGTTGTCGTGGAACTCCAGGGTACAACAACGGATGATAAGGAACGCCAAGCGTTTGAAAATTATCAAGCACAAATCCCAAAGAACTGAACAGAATAACTGGAACCTTATGAAAATGTGTTAATGAAAGCGCAGGCCGAACACAGTCTTCTAGAATCAACAAATCAAATTTTTGCTCTTTCCCTAAGACCAAACTTGCCACTCGTTCATCTTTCAACTGGGTATCAAATAGTATTCTTATCAAGTTCAAAAGTATTTCTGATTGGGTTAATAGATCATCCGTACGAGGACTTGACATAAAGCTTTTCATCCATATGTCGTATGATAAATCATGGATGTCAATTTCTGTCAAGTTAGCAGGTGCTTTTCCTTTCGGGAAGGCGGGATCTGTTGTGATGACGGTGACATCGTGTCCTCTCTTAGCTAGCTCTTGAGTCACTGGTCGAAACACTACTTGGTGGCTGATGGAAGGGGTCGGGAACATCGCCAATATCCTCGCCGCCTCATTTGAATTTACGAATAAAAGATAACACGTTAATAAATACAGATACGCCACCATGTTTACCGTCACACTGATATGTTTACACTTATCCACAATGTCGTTCGTTAACTATATATACCGCTTCAGATTAGCGATACGATCGTTCAACCTTGTTTGGTTTATACGTTAAAAAGGTTGGTATTTTTCAACATGTCATTGTAATGAAATCGTGGAGAGATGGAAACTGCATCGATTTTTTTAAAAGAATAGTTTTCTAACTCTTAAAAAGGTAATTTATTGTTTGCCAAGTCACGTTTAAAATCGATATTTAGATTATACTTTTAATCGATTTTTGCTGACGCAATTATAATTATTTCTGTGTAATTAGTAAGTATATTTTTAAAACTAGAATCTTGAAAACTTGAACCTTGAACCTTGAATCTTGAAACCTGCTTGATGAGTTAAATATAACTACTCAAGGCCAAACGCATAAAAAAATATTCTGATACATTTTACTCTGATTTTTACCATAAAACTATTTTCAACTAGATTTTGTTGGAGTCGAAGAGTTACAAGTCAAAACACTCGAGATATATAATCATCTGATTCCCACTTTACTGGTGGGAATCAGAGCCTGATGTCTTCACAATGATCTTATCAATACCTGCTTTTAATGCGTCTGTTGCAATTTGTAGCTTCTAAATATTTTGTATTGCATAGGCCATGAAAAACACCGGAATCAACCCACATTCTATAACTGTATAACTACTATGCTATATAAGAGTTCATGTAAGACTTTTAAATTGTGGTCGTGATATACGCTAAGTAAAAGGCTTTTGAGATATGGGTACTTTTTAATTAAACAGTGATTTCATGACAAATTAATACATTATCGATAAGACTTCATACAAGCACACAAGTATAAATAGTTGATCTTTTATGACTGGTTCAACCAACTAGTTCTGAATTTAAGGGTTTTTTACAGAATAATACAAGATACAAGAATAATACAAGTTATAATAGTCCAAAAATAATATACTAAAAAATCCTTTTTGTGTATCCATCCATCGGTACTTGTGACGTCATCATTTCGTCTTTGCCTCGTCTTGTGATACTTCTTTATAATAGTTGACTTGTCTGTACATGTTTCGAACATGATTAATCACGTTGCCATGGTACTGTATCGGATAATTATCACAATGATAATACTATGAGGAAGATACTACTATAAATTGTGATAACGTTAGTTGATAAGGTAAATTCCAATAGTGATCATTCTGTGAATTAAAATAAAAGTCAGGAAAACGCAAGTTGGTTATACTTGAAATGAAACTACTTTTATGGATTTTATCGCGGTTTAATGTTTGATTTTAGTTCCCGACGTTTCGACACTACTTGGGACCCAATAATACAAAAACTCAAGGCTAAACCCAAGAGCAGCGCTGCAAGACATCCCGACACAGTGAGCTCATACTGCGTAGGTCGGACCATAAATAATTAATTAAAAATATGAAGGTAGAACGAACAACATCTTCTGTCAAAACAAACACCATCTCAGACTGCCCGTGTCCATAAAAGTAAAGATCACAAACCGCGATAAAATCCGTAAAAGTAGTTTCATTTCAATGTCTAACATTCGCGTAAACTTAAGAAACCATTATTATCAATACTTTTAAAGGCTTCCGTAATTGAATACAAAAGTATAATATCGTTCTTATGGGTGGTAGGACCAATCAAACAAAGAATGAGATCGAGATTAAAAGCGTTTCTTTATCCTTTGAATGGAAATTTCATTGAAAGAACAACGAAAAAATATTCTGTAAAATAATGAGTAAGATCATGTGCATGTAAATGGTCATCTGAATTAAGTGATAATTTCAATCATACACAATAACAAATATTTTTCCGGTGTGGGAATCGAAACCATGACCTCCATTACAGGAGTCGGGGCCACTTACCTCTAGACCAATAATCCTGCAAATAAACGTTACTTTAAATGTTTGACTATGTTTCTGCTATAAGTTGATTATAGCACTAATATGTAGGCATAAGTAAATGACAATGAAACATTGTGAATTACTCAGACGACTAAAAATACTTTACCCGGATACACATTACAGTAATCACAAAAACTAAGAACAGAAAAAAACGTTAGGTAGAATTTATTTCTTCAAGGACGTTGATGATGATGTAAGTACTGTTAAACATAGACAGAGATGTAAATAGACTACCTTGACCGTGTACAACTAATAGAACACTTAAAAATACGGGTATAACGTTTCTTTTCGGCAAGTAATGTGACTTTGAAGTGCCAGTCCAGAAAGTTTTTTTTTTGGTTTCGCGTTCGTTCCGTCACCGGCACCCACCTTCTTGGGGGGGATAACGGCTAGTGTCAGACTCTTACTGCCTAAACCTGACGTGCTATGTCTTCTGCATAGGGCCAGGGCATGGAAATGCATCGTGTGCAAACAGGCCGGAGAGGGCTGAAGAAGTGAAGACATCCTTTCGCGTTTCGGAAGCCGACGAGTGAAGTGCGGCCTTTACACCTTATACTGTCTGTTACATATTCCTCCTTCTTACGACGTTGTCAACAGTGCTAAGGGTCGATATTTTTTGATACTAAAATAATCGATTATTATCAAAAATAGGTAAAAAAATACTCCAAGGAATATACGCCTTCACGAAAGCGATAATTATTTTGGTATATAATAATAGCATTAAATACGTTAACCTTAATTTCGTTTACTTAGCTGGAACTGTTTCGGTTGGGTGACTATTGGGTACTTTATGAGCACTGCAATTTGGAGACTTCAGATCATATGCTCGATGTCAAGTTGTTGCTCCGTTGTAAGGCTGCGTTTCCACCAGGGATGTTTGATGGAAATGTGTCGTGCGAGGATGACAGCTGAACCGTTTCCACCAGAGTTATGCAGACAGAGGCGAAATAAATAACGCGTTCTATTGGTTCTTTACAAACACCTTCCACGCTACGCATCCTCGCACATCTCTAGTGGAATCGCAGCCTTACTGCTTCGGACGGTATTGCTAAGATAAAAGTATCAGGCGCAAGACCTAATTAAAAAAATGTATTCGATAACTTTAAGATATTAGATGTAATTGAAAAAGTAAATAACAATAAAATATCAAAAATCTAATACTAATCATAGATTGTAATTACCTTTAATAATCAAACCAAAAATAGCTCTAGAATAATATCTTTAGGATCGATTTTCCAGTAACAACAAATACAACCTAAACCCAAATACTATTAGGACGCAAAATGAAAAGAGGAGAATCAAATTATCGAACAAAACATACAATTTGCCGTTTGCTATTAGATTAACTATAAGCCTTGATAAAGAGGTGCTATTTATATCTGTAATGGTAGAGAATGGTTTGTTAGTTAAGAAAATATATTTGGTACATTCAGCTTATGCTGCCTGTATTTCATTCTTATGATTTAGAAGGATTCAGTGAGACTAGAATGATTTTGGATTATATTAATATGGGAGTTAGAGGTATTTAGTGTAATAAGGTACATATTTGACTTAAAAAAAATCTAATAAGCCGTAGGGTTGGCCGTTGGGTAGATTTCTAAAAATATTTGATATTTGCTTTTTAACCTTAGAAGCAATAAAAATATATGAAGATAAAAGGCATCAAAGATGGGGAAACGAAAGTAGGGGATAGTAACGTCACTTGCCAGTAAAAAGTGTACTGATAATTAATTGACGTCACATTAAAATTCAAATAACTTTTTTGTTACGACAGTCTTGAAAAAATACGCAGTTCCCTTACGTTTGGAAATATATCCAACGGAATAATTAGTTTTTTTGTCACATACTTAATTATTACTGGACTAAATACAAAGTCAAGTAAGAATCAAGATAATGTTACGTCAAATAGACAAGAATACAAATCTTGCAATGTACATAATGACATTCCATTTAACAAGCGACGTGACTTTGTCAGTGCTTAGAGTCAAATGTACTGACATTGGAACGATTTGTCAGCGTTAGCGTTTTGACACTTAGTAGGTTTGACGTGATGTCCTGTACCACTCGGCTATCCGGCATTTCGGTTAAATTTTGATACTATTATAATCCTACTAATAGTAATAGGGTTTGTATGCATGGATGTTTGTTCCTCTTTTACGCAAAATCTCTAAAAATGATTAAAATGAAACTTGTTACACAGATGTTCTATAACCTGGATTATCACATAGGATAGTTTCAGTTTTTATTCCGATTTTATGTTCCCGTGAGATTATTTTAGTGATTTGCTAAGTAGTTCTTAATACCAGCCTAAAAATCACACTTCTGGACATAATTATGGCCTTTTTATGGCCTGTTTAGGTTATGAATATTGATTGGTGATCAATACTCGTACTCACTGAGGGTTGGCTACAGCGTGACAGACTCGCAACATAGAGTTTTTGTAACTGAACCTACCAAAAAATACCGATCATCCGGCAAATTTACAACCATATCAACCTTGATCTTAAGTATACATAAATACATCATCTGGACAAACTTCAACTCTCTATCACTTTTCATGAGATACAGCAAAGCAATGCCTTACTAATTGCTTTTCGTTATACTCTTTGGATAAAGTATACTAAAAAATCATTATGGGATAATACTTTCATGGAAATAACAATTTTTAACTAGAATCACGCTTACTTACATTTTAGAACTAACCAATATTTACAGCGATCTTCTAATATTCAAATAGTCTGACTCGATTGAATCCACGAATCGCATAGACCGCAAAATCGAAGTTGTAATCAGAATTCAACGTTCAAATTCATTAGCTAATTGTTCTTCTTCTCTTTGACCTGGTTTCCTGATATTTCAGCTATTTGTCGTCGGCTTTCTTGTAAATGAAGATTCTTGGGCACATATAGTCAAGTCTTTATTATGTAGATACGTATATCGTAATATGAATTGGTATATGTTTAAAATCGGCGTGTCATCTGTTGACTCTATCGATTTTGAAGCTATCAATAAAAAAAGAACTTGGTCTTACTGAACGAAGCACACATAGTTGTATCTTATTGTACCAACAATAAAAAGTAAAAAAGACTTTTACCCTACAGTAGAAACAAAAACTGCTAAATAAAACAAAAAGCAATCAAGCACTCGTAATCCAAATCTTAAATCCTTTGACGGGCAAAGCTTAACAAGATTACATTCTAAAGCCTCATTATCAACTTAGATTGCACAGCTCCAGTCATTTTCAACAAACGAAAACAGTCGAAAATCCTTTTACCAAAAACATTCTCAACGCATTCCGTATCGGGTAAACCAATAAATTTGTTTAATATAATGACAGGAAGAAGTTACGAGCAAAACAAGGATCTAAGAACTGCTCTCAATGTAAACAATTTGTAAAACAATTTGGATCCCACCTTGGGTCTCGCTTCTAAGTAAAATGAGGCAGATTTACAATTTACGTTTGATATGCGGCTTTGAGAAGCGCGATTTCGTTTTGATGTATCATCGGGTTGAAGGGATAATGTTCGTTTAGTTCATGAGACTAAACCACTCTTATGATGCTAATAAGTAGTATCTAATTAAATAATTTACTTATCCATAAATGTCATAAAAACTGAGGCAGGTAAATTAGTGGTGCATAGACTGCATAATTATAACACAAAAAATCATTTTTTATAAGCTTCCCCTTTTGTCGCTTTGCCTCTCTGTCTGTGCGTTTGTGTGCGATTAACCTAGCAATGGCTATTTTCAATTTCAATGGCTATTTCAAAACAATCAAATTGTTTTTTTTTTGTATTTGGATAAACTTCACTAAGCATTAAGTGTGTATGTATCCAACATAATACCTCCCTAGTCTTTTTTCCACACAAACGAAGTCACTAGAATAGCTAGTATTAAAAGTGATGCGCTCAAGGAAGAGGTGAGAATGATGGATATTAGGAATTAAATAAAGGTAACTACAGTCAATATTCATTTCTCTTGGAGACAAAATTTAACTGGCAAAACCTTAAAGTATATAGTCTATATTATAGAAGTCACGAATCCCTGAGAAAAAAAAAATATAAGCCTTATAATCTTTTTTTTCTCCGATAAAATTTCCATATTTCTTTCCCATTCCGTAGATATGACACAAAACATTCACAAGCAAAATTTCTACCCACCCAAATTTACATACTACCACAAAATTTTAATAGCAATTAAGACCTTATAATGAAACGTTGCATCACAGCAATCGCTCTTTCAAAGTCCCCGCCCAATGTTTAACATTCTCGGGCGGCGTTGACAGAAATTGGCCCCTACAAAATGAGAGTGATAATTCCAGGCAACCGTGACTTGAGTGACAACGTAGCAGATTTAATATTACAGAATCTCGCTCCACATTTACTAAATTAGCTTTAGTGTAAATGAAGGATACATGCTAACATAAATAACGGTTTGTATTGTTGGGTTTGTGGTGATTTATTAAGTGTGATTCTGCAATCGCTTTTAACATTTGACTTCGTTGAATTTTAGACCTTCTCTAGACCCTAGATCCATCATAGCATGAATTCTGTTTGTGTGTCGACTACGTTACGAGATTAAATCTTAATCCTACAATTTTTTTGATGTCAAGATTGTGTTACTTTTATTTCTTTTGATAACTCACTCTCTAAATTGATGACGATTTTGTGCAAAAAGTATTAACAAAAATCCTATAAAAGTTTTTCATATCACGTATAAAAACATGTCCAAGTTCACCTTCCATACACGTCGTTTTTAATCCACTAAAATTTCTCACAGAAAAATAGCGAAATAAAATCTCAGGCGGTTTAATCTTCAGGCACTTCTTATGACGTCACGGAAGAGAAATTCGGCTTATCTATTACCTACAGAGGCTCCGTCGTTCGTACGGAAATTGCTACATTGTCCTTGTTGTCAGTAAGTCCTTGATAAGCTCGAGGTCCCAAACAGTACTTAACACTTGAAGAATTGTTTGGGTCGCTTCTCAACCTTTCCAGAACTTTCTGGATACTTCCAAAAAGATTCCGAAATTCAGACCCGTCGTATATCCCCGCCTTTTGTCATTAAATCATCGTCATTGTTTGTGCATGCAAAAAATATTTCGAGAACGGGAATGAAAACTATAAGTAAGAACAAACTAGTGGCAAATACGTTTTTTATTAGTGGATAAACGAAGTTGTGAAAGAGAAACCGCGAGAGGAAGTATCGAGAAAATTATTATCGGGTTCGCAACTGGCTGGCGAAGTTTTTACGGTGCTCGAGTTGTTTATTACTTGAATGGACACGAACACACAAGGCATAAAACTGTCCGGAAAATATGAAGCTGTTGTTGAAAAGTGGTAACTGAAAATTGTGATATTTTAAGTTACTTTATTAAGCCTTTACTGACAAAGAGTGGGGTTATTCAGTTTGAGCTGACTGCGATGTATGATTGTTGGTGGTGTCTCTATTTGGTATGCCTATATTTTAGATAGATTTTTACTAAAGGTGAATGTTTGTCGCTATAATGGTCAAAAAGAATCTTCTTCTCTCCCCTATAAAAAAATACTATTAGTGTAAGGATCTGAATTGCACATGGCCGGTTTTTTAAAATGGTTAAATTGAAATCAACAAATGGTTCTAGAAAGATTTTTTCGACAGCAAAAATTAAGTAATTGCTGTAAGCGTCGACTGACAAGTTGTGAAAAATTTTGTTGGAGAATATGAAGTAAAGGTTATGTTTTATTTTGTAATCAAATTATCTGACTGTTTAATTAGTATTCTTATTGAGTTTGTTTGAACTTGAATTATTTATCATGTTTTAAACTTACGTATGATATTGATGATCACAATGAAATATGACATTTTTTGAAAAGGCTTTTATTTGTCGTTATTTTAATGGATGTTGTCCATCCTTTGTAATATTGTTGATAATACTCGCCTTGGCAATTTTATTATTTTAGTGTTGATAGTTTAATTTTTATGGAAAACTAGCTGTTGCCCGCGACTTCGTCCCCGTGGGTAGAAGATATAAGTTATGATTTATACCTGCCCTGTTTTTTTCACATTTTCCATTGTATCATCGCTCCTATTAGTCGCAGCGTGATGGTTTATAGCCTAAAGCCATCCTCGACGAATGTTCTATTCAACACAAAAATATTTTTTCACTATGGACCAGTAGTTCCTGAGATTAGCGCGTTCAAACAAACAAACTCTTCAGCTTTATATATTAGTATAGATATAAGTATAGATATAGATTTATGTTTCAGGTTTCATGATATAAAATGATATTTTTGTTTTGTAAAAATAGCCGTACCTATAAATTAAAAAGTAAAGGGTTTTTTTTTAATATATTGGACACATATTATTTGGGTGTTTCCAAAAACATACCTCTAAATTATTTCAGTATCAAAGTTGGATAGACTTATGTTTTAATTTTGCAAATAAAAATACTCTTGACTTTATCTAACAGGCTAGGTCAAACACAAATCTAGCTGAGACAGTGTTTTGTCACGTCCCAATAGCTTATGTCACCTTGTACTAAATTTATATAAACAGCTCTAAAAATATAACCTTTAAAGGCCAAGACGATGAACCCTGACTATCTTAAACGTAACACGATTGTTCCCTAGTCTTATTCAGAGCTCATTTAAAGTTCTGTCACACACACTACACAGTGCAGATGTAAAAAATCAGCATACGACGTGCTTCAAGCAAGTGAGCGTGCTTAAAAATATGTGTGATAGTTTGCATCAAACCAATTTGAAGGTCCCAAAGCACTTGATAAAAAGGACCACTGTCAAACAGCAAGGCTAAAACATGAAACAAATTACAATACTCCCATTTTATGCAACATTTTTCAATGCCACGGAAGCCTTTGAGAAATGATCAAAATATGCTAATATGGACCAAACAAAGGGTTAGCAAGGACAATTTTTTCATAAAAAAGCTCTCGAACTAATTTGTTCTCTTTTACTTTACTCGTGTTTTGGGATAACAGCCTGTTACCGCTTCCTAAATGGTAAACAAAGGTAAATTAGTATTTTTTTGGATGTCGGGAAAATGTCACGAAAAGGTTGTGTGTTGGTTGGCATATTTCTTTTAGGAGTATTATGGAGATATTAGTTTTTCTATTAGACGCTCTTCTCTTAACTTTTATGTTAATAATTTTTAAATAATTAATCTTGAAATTTTTTTCATCAACATTATTCATCATCATCATCATCATCATCATCATCATCATCTCAGCCTATAGCAGTCCACTGTTGGACATAGGCCTCTCCATAATTACCAGAAAACTAGAAATTACATTATTATAAAGTAACAAAATCATTTTGATAAATTAAAAACTGTACCTACCCTAATCTTAATCGTGTTTTTTAATCTTCAGCGTTAATCACACCAATATTTTCTTCGTCAAAAGTAAATCAATAGCAAAAAAGCAATAAGGATACCAGAATACCTACTGAAATAAACACGAGAAATCACATACTCAAAGTAGGGAAACTATTAGCCAGAGAGATTAGTGGTCCAATAAAATCCAACCACAACTCGCGAGAGGAGATTTGTTAGGAACGGTGAACGTTTTTAGGGTTACGTAAAACGAAGGATCTGCTGCCAATTTGTTTGTCTGTTACTAGCATGAATATTAGTCCGTTTAAATCACGAAACTCATAAACTGTTTTTTTCCAGTGTGCTTTTCTGTTGCTTTTAAAGGACCATCCAAAACTTTTAAGGTCAAACTAGCCAGTGTCAACACCGAGTGCTTTTTCTAATGATTGATGTACAACCTGGTGTCAGAGATAGGCCTCTGTGGTGAATTATTCCTTTTTGTGAAACTAACTCAAATTAAATTAAACTAATCAAATTAACTATGTATTGTAATTCGTTTAAACCAGATTAACTAAACGAAGCATGTTAAAATGGCGTTCAAGGGTGAATAGGCTAAAAAAAACCAATTTGAAAAGAAAAATAGTCACATGTCAATAACCATACCACAGTTTTTTACTTCGATTTTAATTTTATTTGTTGTTATAAACATCATCTGTGAAAACCTTAACTGCCTAGCTATAACAGCTTAAGAGATACAGTTTGGTAAAAGACGGACTGTCAGCAGAGCCATAGGGTTCTGTTTTACCCTAATAAATACAAAACAGGAAAATGGTACGCAAAAAAAAAACCATGTAACTAACTACTTATGTGGTGTACAATAAAGAATAAAATAATATAATATAAAGCTTATAGTTACGGAACTCTTGGTCTAAAAGCCCAATTTTTCTGGTCTGTTTTTTTCGACTGGCTAAATAAATAGACTAGGAGCTTGGTCAGTGGTTTCCTGATACATGTGTCGTCCCGCGAGGCCCCGGTTTGTTAGTACTGGCAACTGATGGAAATATAACTGTCTGTTATTTATGTTCTTATTGTCAGTTTTAGTGATGGTAAAGGTCTATCTGACTTAGGGGAAAGTTTTTAGGCGGTAAATATGGGATCTTGGATTATATATATAGACTAGCTGTTGCCCGCGACTTCGTCCCCGTGGGTAGAAGATATAAGTTATGATTAAGGTATACCTGCCCGGTTTTTTTTCACACTTTCCATTATATCTTAGCTCCTATTAGTCGCAGAGTGATGGTTTATAGCCTAAAGCCTTCCTCGATGAATGGTCTATTCAACACAAAAAGAATTTTATCCAGTATAACAATATTTGGTCCAGTAGTTTCTGAGATTAGAGCGTTCAAACAAACAAACTCTTTAGCTTTATATATTAGTATAGATATAGATATACTTTTTAGGATTTTATGGCTAGAGTATAAAGGCTGAATTTTGTTCCTGCTGTCATTAATGTCTGTCCATCTTTTACCTGGCTGTTTTTCCTGAACGTCGATATCTAGGCAGCTGTTTTTCTGTTTTACATTCTGTTACCGCTATAACAACAAATTACAAAAATAAAAATCAACCTTAAGCAATGGTTGTTACGGTCGGCTTTAGATTTGCTTGTTTTTATTTTGTCTATTTACACCCTCAGTATCGCGAATACGGCTCGCTCTGAATTGATTGCTCGCTATGATTATAACACAATTTATTTTCGGAGTCAGTATTGAACATTTTCAAATATTTTTTTGTGGTTTCACAACAATTAAATATAACTCTTTCGTGCATTAAACCTTTATTGTTTTTCTTTCGAATATCAAAATCTTGAGATATCAAAATATAAAACACCTTCCATTTACAAGCATTTGTTTTATACCGACTCGAACAACCGATTGTCTCATATCAAAACCAATAGTATAAATAATTTTTATCGAAACGATTATTATTTTTCACACAACATTTTTATTCGAAAACAGATATAAAATGAAATTGTTTGAACCCCCGAAGGTTTAGCGGGAGATGAAAAAGTTTATGGAAAGCCCCTGGGAGGGTTCCAACGAACTTTTGATATAAAATCAATCCCTTATTGATCGCGTTTTCGCGTTGACACGTACGAAACTTGACTTTGAGTCTCATGTAATGCATTAATTTAACTTTTTTTGACTTTTAGAAGTTATTGAAGTAAATTAAAGGCAAGTGTTTGGCAATTCACGACGTGCTGAACTTTGAAATATTTTATGCAAGGTTCTTCGAAAATGGATGAAAATTTAAGAAAAAAACCATAAAGTTTCCCTTACAAATAGGCTTAATAAAAACAAATAGGTTAACATATTTTTGTCTAACCCATTTTTTTTCTCACTCAATGACAGCAACAATTTAGCTAAACCTCATTTTTTGTATTTTGTTGTTATAGTGATAACAGAAGTACATCATTTTTTTTGATGAAAATTCAAATTTCTGTCTAGCTATCACAGTTCATGCGATACAGCCTGGTGACGGACGAACAAACAGACAGAGGTATCTGTACCTCTAAAGTAGACAGCTAAACTTTAAAACCCTTTCGTTTTAACCTTTGTGTACGAAATTAAAAAAAAACGATTGAGATTCAATTCAATTAAAGAATCTCACGATAATCTGTGGTTCAACTAATGAACTATAAAACCGCTTAACAATTAACCTATAAACGGAAGATTACACCTGAGTTCAGATAACTCGTTTATTACCGGAACTATTAAGAACTAAGCGATAACCTAGGTCTGAAGTCTTGGAGATAAGAAAAAGAACTGCCATTACAGATAAAGTTAATGGTATAAGTTTTTAAAAGCTAAGTCGAATTCTTGAAGAATTATTTGAATTCGACTTCGCTTATGGCTTTATTATGGTTTTAGGTTACGGAAATGTATTGATATAGTTGTTATTTGATATTTATTCAAGTTTTGGAAAAGGCTGGTTAAAATTACGAAGAAAACAATAATACACGTCATCGCTTGATTTGAGTGCAAAATGTGACGCACAGTGCATGGCGTCGTCTCTCTTCCACAACTGCAATAATATTAGCATCATGACGTAAAAAGGCGGTTATTACAATTTGCTCATAAATTCAAAATGACATTAAAACCTTCCGGGATAAGAACCTACGACTGGACTATTAAAATTTAACAGTCGTACCGCTGGTATATCACAGTTGTCCAAGCTATGTTGGGGTCGATTCCTGGTCTTGTCTTGTCTGGGGTCTTGTCAGACTAAGCCGAGAAACTGATTCCAGGTAAAGGTGTTCTATCCCCACAACCTACATAACACAGGTTTTACTAAAGACTTACTCGGCAAGTTTTTTTATTTAAATTACTGGCATGTATTTCTTTACAACAAAAGGTAAATTTACATTTCAAACTACAGTTTTATTGACATAAATAACAATAACTTGGCTAACTTTAATGAACTATTTTCATAAAATTATTTGTTGTTCATTTCTCTGAAGGTTAGAATAACAATCATTAAACATTGTCTGAACTTAATTTACTTTAAGACCAAATTTATTATCAGGTCAGATACGATATTTAAATTTCATTTGTTATTTACCTATTATGTTATATGAACATTTTGAGCATTGATCAAAACGCTAGATCTCTGCATTAGATCATTGCAATACAAGATGGGTGTTTGTGGTACCTTCGTTGTATCTGAATTCCATAACACAAGTGCTTTAGCAACTTACTTTGGGTTCAGAACAATGTATGTGATGTTGTCCGCATTTATTTAAGATCAGCAAGTTATTGTATCCATGTTTCTTCACGGAAAAAAATTCTCACTTATTTGATTGTTTTTAAAAAAAAAGTTTAAGCAAAGAGATCTTTAAACTTGGTATATGAAACTCGGACACCAGGATCATATATACTGTCATATTAAATGAAAAATAAAGAAACAAGTTTATTTAATGTCTAGTCCTAGAGTACCTAAGGATTCAGGTTGATCCGAAACTAGTCAGGCAATCCCGATAAATACAATAGTATGTAGTTGCGTCATTTAATAATATATAGTTAATGGACTCTAGTTGAGTCTTTTCACTATTTAAATCTTAAAATACAAAGGTCTATATTCCGGACTTCAAGATTAAAATTTCAGAAAAATATTTAAGAAAATATCTGAAAGCACTAAGATTAATCTAGAAGAAAACATCTAAAGTGGACTTTGTTTAACGCCTAAAGTTAGGATACTTTTATAAATAAGATTTACGTTCTTTGATGTTTTAGAAATAATCTTGTTGTGTATCTTTCCTAGATAAACAACAGTTTAAGTATATTTTTTATGGAGGCCACATATTTGACGGCAACGACAACCTAGAATTATGATTGTTGGACTAACAAGCTACTTTTAAGTAAATACTAATAAATTAAATACTAAAATAGGTTCCGCCAGACACCAAAACATTTTGGTCCTTTACGTGTGCTTATTACAAAGTACTCGCAATTATCACTCGCTGAAGACAGAAGTGGAAAAAATCTCGTCGAGACCGATCTCTGCGGGCGAGGTATTATGGAAATGACAAAAATTTAACTAAACTGAACTAATACACAATCTCCGGTGAAGATATCTGTCATTCTCATTCATCAATTAAAGTTTTGAATACCTAATAAGACCTTATTAAGATTAATTGCTCAATTCAATGAAATAATGCCTCTGGGTAATAACCGAAAGACAGTGTTAAATACGGGAAATATCGAATTAATTGAATATTATTTCAGCTTTACAATGAAATACTTAAATGGTATTGTAGTAATGGTTTCAATTATTGCAATTACGTTCAAGTAGGCTTCGAAAGAATTTTATTGAAACGTAATAATTTTCAGTAAGTACTGATAAATGAAACACTGAAATTTTTGTTATAATTACACGTACAATTTATCAATGTGTTGGTCGTTTATAAGTTTATAGTTATTATGGAGAATTAAAAGAATGTAAGCTGAGGTGATTACAGATAAATTCATGAATATAAACCCCCCCATTGAAAAAAATAATTTGCCCTCTCAAAAAAGTTTTGACCCTATCGTGCTATGATAAACCAATTACAACAACAAAACACAACCTGCCAAAGTAGAAAAATAGCTAAATATTTATGATAGTACTAGCCCTATGGATGATAAAATATTAGGCCTAGGCCTCTTTCTAAGAAAGGTTCTAAACTTCGATCACCACGCTAGCTCATTTGGAATGTTGGCGATTTTAGATTCCAATCAATCCAGCTTCTGTGACGATGTTTTCCATTACAATTATTCAGCGTCCTCTTAAAATGATTATAAAAGTGTACAACTTTGAAAAAGTCAAGTTAGGACTCGTCTGCCTTGGGATCAAATTTTCACCTCTAGTTTACTAATCCTCATGTAAAAAACCTGCAATTCCACCACAGTCAATAACTAAATATTTACCTAAAGAAAAGTGTTATAAAAAACAACTACGAAAATAATGTAACACATGAATTTATTCAAACAAATTTCATCCAAAATAATACACACGCTTTGAATAATTCAATGTTTTAAATAGCCCGACGGTTATTTGCAAACGAAATTAGGTGTTCCGAAATGGATGAATATTCAAGTATATTTTATAACACTTGTCCGCTATCGGTTTTTAGATGATTGCACTTTATCAAGAGGTTTTAATTAGCAGTGGAGGGTTAACAATCAAATTATTTATGGTGACGAGATAATTTATGTTTTGTTGGTCATTTTTATTTATTCACACTTGAACGTAAAGAGGTTCCAAAAAGAAGGTGGCAATCAATTAAGATCGATTAAGTTAAATCACAGACATTTTGCAATACTACTTAAGTTAATTTAATTTGTAATCGTTCAATTTGTAAAGTATTTATCGCAATCGCCAATTCGGTTGAAATTCCGATAAATACGCGTGAGTTAACCGCTCTTAAGCATTTATGAATCTTCCTCGCGAGAGATATTGTAATCTATTAGTAAATAATATGAAAATGGTTGAAAAAGTCAGAGGGTCTTCTATATTCCAGAGGGTTTTGATATTGTTACATAGCATTCGAATAGAAAACGAATAAAACACTAAAAATATATGGGAATGACATTCTATTTTGACACGTGTATTTTTCTTACTGTCACATATCAGTTTAGTTTCACGTCTCTGCGACAATCTTCAGAACCAAGTCAAGCCAGAAAGTGCAATTTGGTTAGAATAGAAAATGATTAGAAAGAAGCTTAAATCCACGTGTGATTCCTATGTCCTAAAATCAAATAATCTTGTCAAATAATACACCATTTTTTCCTCCATCAAACTAGTTTTATTACCCACATTGAAGATACATTCTTCAAGCTTTTTTATAGGCTGAGTTTCCTTTTTCATCCGCATCAAACCTTTGCTAGCTTTCTAAGGCATTAAAACCTCTTTCCTTTTCGTGTCAGCAAAGAAACCTACACAATTATGTACGTGTCCACAAGGGTTTGTTGAAGGCGATGTGGAGTGGGAAGGCCCTTGCAATAAACGTACCCAAAGAGGATTTATTCTGAAACTATTTTGTGGAAGCAAGGCTCGGTTTGAAAGAAAAATATTTTTGTTTTGATATGAACTTTTCATGTGTGTATTTTCGTGTGATTTCCCTGATTTTTCTTCGGTGATTTGGTCTGTGAATATTAATTGAGTTGTATTTTGGTTTTTTGTTGAAAGAGACAAAATATTTTATCTACTCAAAGCAGACTTCTGGTGTCGAACATATGTAGTAATAAAATTGAGTTTACATGCATTAATGACTGCTGATTTTTTGACAGTTAATTTATATAAGAATTTTCGTTTCTTAATCCTCAAGGCATCAAGGATTAAGGGGATTATTAGGGTGGATTTTTACAACTTCTAATGATTTGGTTTTAAGTAAGTATTTTATTAAACAACAACAATTGTGTTTACGAGTAAGAAAATGTTGATAATATTCAATGAACTGTGACAAATTTAATCGAAAACATGAATTTTGAGGTTGTTGGAAAACTTATTAAGAAGTTTTTGCATAATGATCTATATTGTATTAATCAAAACGGTTTGTTATTTTAATACCTTGTCCTTTGCTATATTTTTGTCTATAGTTTAGTGAGATATCAATTTTCGAAATAAAATAAAATACCGGTCAAGTGCAAGTAAAACTCGCAACCTAAAGGGTTTGTTCCGCGCAAACAGGCTTTAGATGATCAAATCGGTTGGGTGACAATGTGATCGTAACAACTGTGCTTAACCTTGATTTTTATTTGTTGTTTTAGCAGTAATCGAAATACATGTTGCTATTATGGCTTATGATGATATGGTAATAGATGGACAAACAGCGGTGCCATAGAAATAGATTGAGTTTTTATCCCTTGGTAGCGGGTACCCATTGTGGTTGTGAAGCAATTTGGAATAGATTTTATGATGAAGGAGTTTCTTTTTTTTAATGTTGATACTTTAATCATTAAACTATCCTTAAAGTTATAGTTAGATATTAAAATTCGCATTAACATTAATTAGTATCCATAAAATTGAGTGCATAGTAAACATTGTACAATTTGCCGAAAACCCCTGAATAGTCACCCAATTTCGTCAGTCACCCATTTTTTCGCTACGCATTGATACGATCAATCTTCACACTTTCGAGCCATTGGACGACCACACGTCAAGAGTAAAAACGTAAAACAAAAATATAACCTTATTGCTTCGGAATAAAGACTATCTTGTATGGACAGAGGCCATTGGTGGTCCATTCAAGTTATCTCAACCCGTGTCTTGGTCACTACATCTTGTACTTAAGTAGAAAGATCAGTGGGTTCAACCATTCGTGCTGTCAAACATACCAAGTTAATTTTCTCTTCACGTTTGGGACAGAAATGTATTTTGATTTTAAGGTTTTCACATGTTTAGTTCAGAATTTTTCCTTTTTTATATTTCAACTAGCTGTATCAGCAAAGTTGTTTTGCCATCGAAATGAGTTACAGGTAATGATAAAATAGCAAAAATGAGGTTTTTACGATTTTCAGACCTACTTAATATGCACACAAAATTTCATGAGTCGTCAGAGGAGTTCAGTCACGTTCACCGTGACACAAGAATTTTATGTAATTCTAATTGAGAATGATATTCATCTTTTTTCATTGAAAAGCGTACTCGAGAACACAGGTTCAATATGCAGATTATTTGTTAAGAACTTTGATCTGAAATGAAATAGGTCAACGAGAGATTATTCTGGACTACTCGATGGGACAACAAAAATGTAACATCCACAATAGATGCAAAACTGTTGCATGTTATGCCTGTTAATTATTCAGGTATGATATTTTCTGATACTACATTTTCCTCAGTTTTGGGAAACTATGGCAAACCATCTATGTACACAGGATTGTGTAATTATTATCTTAATTTTGATGCCAACGGTTCCATCCGTTTCCCAAAAATGAAAATGGTGACGAAAAAATTTTGATTGTTTTGTTTTGTCGTTTAATTTGACGTTATTATTGATTTTTTTAATAGCCATAAATTTTTGCTTTTATTCGTTGTTGTAAGAGCAACCAAAATACATAATCTGTTCAAATTGTAATATTCTATCTACGAATACGGTTCATGAGAGTTAGGTTGCAGTCTGACAGACTTACGGACAGACAGCAAAGACAAGTAGCCTTACAAATAAAATCCGGTATTTTACCCTTCGGGTAAGGGACCCTGAAAACAGTTACGTAGCCTAAAAAAGTGAATAAAATGGAATGAATTGAACAGCTTAACGTTACTATAAAAGCTTCCGTGTGTCGGTATGTGAGACGAAACTCCGACGAATTTAATGTCGCCCAACTTTTAATGAAAACGACCGTGACGACGAAAATCTCTCGTCGCAGGCATTTTAATTACATTTCGTAAATTCAGTTGACCATTACGAGTATTTTTTGAGGGTATCGCTTTTGAGTTGTTTTATTTAAAAGGTAATGATAAATATACACCTGAAGGGTTGTAAAATGTTTCATCTATAAGAATAAAAAACCCGTTCTCCGAAGGGGCCAAAATTCTGTATCTAGTATGGGACCGGGCGTTAGGCAGTAGCTAATTTTTTTTTTTGATGTATATTTAAGTTCAATGTAATGTAATCTTTAGAAAAAAATAACAAAAAAGGAATTGTATACTTCAATTACATTGTTTCAGAATTCGAATTTTCGAACAATATTTTTCAACAAGTATCGAGACTTTGACTTGTGATTTTAGTATATGCTAGTCATTAGATTTTGGCGCTTCGAGAAAAATGACATCACTCTTGTAAAGGTGTTTAGTACGCGTAGACACTAAGATAATTTTTTTGGATGAAAAAATAATTTTAAAATGTTTAACTAATCCCATAAATTTCTTTTTAGCCTATTCGATTGACTGATTGTTAAAATTCAAGTGCTAATCGTTCAAGCACTAGCTATCGACCCAGTTATATTAAAACTTAAAACCTTTTAATCTTTATTTCATCAACGTCTAAAAGTCTTAAAAAAGAAAATTTAAAAAAGGTATCGAAAATTTTTAAAGAAATTAATTCTTTTGAGAAAAGTAATTGAACAAAATGACAGATTAGATTTTTTAAATCTCGAAGTCATTAATTATGGTGATTCTTCAAAGGGAGAGAATACAACCGAAAGCCTACCGCCCCGTATTATACAAAACTGTGGAAGAGTGACAGCGCACTACACAGCGTAGAGCTTCATCTCTATCCCACATCTACAGTAAAAATAATTCAGAAAGTCGTGGTAGCCCCTGTCTCATCAATCAGAGGAACTTTGATTACATGTGATGAATGGTACAGAATATCGAGAAAATTTCACACGAACTTATAGTTCAGAATTTAAAGATAAGGCGTTTTAGACCAAGTCGTTAGACCTATGTGTCAGTTTAGTATCTAAATGATAGAAGACATTAAAGAGAGTCTAGAATATTAGATTTAAAAGCAGCTGAATTTAAAGTTTTGTGACGTGATCAAAATTTTACATGTATGTAGGTATTGGAACATGATTTTATAGCTGAAATAATTATCTGTTATCGAACAGCCTTAGTCCAGCAGTGGACAAATATGGGCTGATAATGATGATGTTGATAAATGTCTATCAGAAAAAGGAACTGTACCTGATATATTTTACATTTTAAAACTGTATAAGACTTATTGAGGAATCTTTGCTTGCCCGATTCGATATAAAGTTACAATGTCTGGTGCGTATTATAACACCTTAACATTTTATAGGTAATTAAGATTAAAGAAAACAATAAACATAATGTCAAATGATAATATGTACGTTTATAAGATGTTTGGTGTTGGAAATTTTTCGCCTAACGTATGGATCGTTTTATCATTATTATTTACTAGCTATTGCCCCCGACTTCGTCCGCGTGGTTAGAAGATATAAGTTATAATTTATACCTGCCTTCTATCTATCTTGTAGGATTCAGTCAGCGTTTGCAATGTAAGCGCAAAAAATGTGTTTTTTACGACCTCACATTAGAAACCTCAAAAATTGTAGCCTATGTGTTATTCTGATGTATAAGCTAGATTGTGGTAAAGTTTCATTCAAATCCATTCAGTAGTTTTTACGTGAAAGAGTAACAAACATCCATACTTACAAACTTTCGCCTTTATAATAGTAGTAGGATTTACTCTTTATGTACAGTTTAACATAACACTCGATATTGACAATTCGTTATACGATCGATTAAGGTCCTTAGCCCCAAATATGATCATATGCTATCATAAATCGGGTATTTTCTCGAACAAACCTCATAAAAGCTTTTTGAACACCTGAGAAAGCTAGACTAGAATGTATTGATTACGTAACGGTTGTTGCAATATCTTACAGGTTTTATGTACTTCAGGCTCGCATTACCTTAAATCTCAGTATCTCTGATCGTAATATTTTTTCTACTTTATTTATCAAATGTATTATTTTTCTTTGTTGTTTTATTTGTTCGGTGTGATTACTGATTCTGTAAGGTAACATCTTATAAGTTCAGGTTTTCTAGTACGTGTAATTTCTTGCGATTCTTCTCAATAGGAATGACTTTTTTGACCCTCGCAGTGTCAATAATTTATCGACGTAAACGTGCATAATCAGGTATGAAAACTTTTTAATACATTAACATTCTTGACTGTTTGTTTATTCTATAGTATCATTATATTATGTAAGTAAAATACTATAATTGTATTATGTATCTAAGTAAAATATCTCTCGGCCGTGCAAAGTCATAATATTTATGAACACAAAATGTATTTGTATTTTTTTCTGGGTCATTTCCTAATATGTATCTCCCTAATTCATGTGTATTACAAATAAATTAAAAATTATCACTTAGTAACAACGAAGTACTATATTGTGAGGCAGTTAAAAATAACTGACACGAGGTTGTGTGTAGTAAAAAAGAAGTAATTCTTTTTACACTTTAATCTCAACCACACAAAAAAATAATTTAGTCCTTTTGTCCTTGGACACAAATAGAGTTTAAATTCCAACACCACTAATGTTCGTCGTCGTCGAAATGCTAAGTGACAGTCTGAGTAACGTTCGGATTTTAGACAGATTATGTACAATTGAACGTCCTCAGCCTGGTCCCCTGAATCTCGGTTAAATCCCGTGTATTTCCCGTCTCTAGACCAGTCTCGTAATTCTACGGTTTCGAGTCAAAGCGGCCGTAAATTCGATGGCACAGTCCAGTGATTGTATTGCGGTTGTATTAAGGAAAAAATAGGTTGCATTTAATTTAGACTTTAGGATTCGTAGTGTTTGTTTTAATTAAAGTTTCCAAGGAGTTTTTAAATTGTATTCAGCGTTGTCTAAGAATTTATTAGGTACGTATTAATTTCAGTAGGTATTTTATACGAAACTTAAATTTACCCCAAACTCCTAAAAGTACATATTCCTGCGAGAAAATTATAAATAATTATTATTACTACTACTATTTGGGAAAACTAAAACAATTATTATTATTATTACTAGCCTGGAATGTCCCATTACTGGGAAAAGGCCTCCCCACTCTTCTTCCACTAATTTAATATATTTATAACTGTGTAAAATCAATTTTATTACGAAGACAATTTAAGAACAGTGCAAAACCTCGAGGCGCCTTTACTCATAAATTTAATAATAATGACACCAAAATACTAAACATAATATATAACCCGATAGCTCTATAACATAAACATAGAAATCCCTACTAATATTATAAATGCGAAAGTAACTCTGTCTGTCTGTTACGCTTTCATGTCTAAACCACTGAACCGATTTTAATGTAATTTGGTACAGAGATAGAGTTGACCTTGAGAAAGAACATAGGATAGTTTTAATCCCGGATTTTTGAAGAATTCTATTGGAATCGCGATATAAGCGACATCGACGCGGGCGAAGCCGCGGGCGAGAAGCTAATATAATCATAATTTCAATTGTATTTGTTCCGCGCTGTAAACAAAAGCCGTATCATATTCATATAACATTCAATGGGGAGGGGAGAATGTATTGTTTGTTGTTAATAAAGAGTTATTAACTGACAAACTCGTGACGTTTCAATAACCATGGGGGCTAGGATGACGTCATAAAGTAATATCGTGGTTGTGGAAGTGTGATAGTATACTATAGTATAGAGTTCCATCTCTTTCTCGCAACTGTTATTGTATTGCGTTTAGACGTAAGTGTAGGTTGTCACTAAGTATGATGGGATTTTTAGAATCTAAGTTTGAAATATAAAATGTTATTTTTTCGCTTGGTATATCCGATGGTAAGGTTGACCGATATGCGTTTCTATTCGTGGCACAGTGAACCGATATGTGTGTGGTTTATAACCAAAAGCGATACAAGAATGGATATTTTGTATTTAAAAATGTTTCCATACAAGATTTTGTAGAAATTATCAAGCTTTTTATAAAATTTGACAGGTTGCACAAGAGACTGATGAAAACAGAAATATTTTATTTATGTCATATACTTACGTAACTATAAATACTTTATTGAAAAAAATCATTATAAACTCATGATTCGAGACTTCATAAAAAAACACTGTCGAATTAAAAATCTCCTCTCATTTTATAGTAGGTTTAAAATTTCAACTTTACCATTCTACAACCACACAAATAAATACTAATCATCTCTTACATATGAAGCCTTACTTCCTTTTAAGACTCGCCCTTTCATTTTTTCCCATGGGAAGAAAGGGGAAGGGGATTTTGAACACCCGGCTTTTGAACCGCATGCTGAGGAAAACTCTAATGACATCTAACTTCCTTTACACGTCCGAGCTCGTAAATAGATTTATATCTCGCTTTTTAGGATTTGACGAAAGGATATGAGCGGGAAAAATGTTTTTCCCGTTATAACATATCTTATCAAGAAAGTTTGGGTGGGCGATAATGTTTGGGATACTTATGGTAAAAAATGCTTTTGAAAATTTAAGGCTGAAATACATGTGGAATGAATTAGTTTTGTTTTCGAATAAAATTTATTGAATCAGGAAATATTTATAGCTGAAGCTTGCTTTTAATATTTTACACTTTAAGAATCAATAGTATTTTGTAATTAATATTCAATCGTATTCAAATTTTAAAATTTTTTCACCCATAAAATCTACGACAATTGCTGAACCTCGATTTTTAGCTATCGCAGCCAGGCCTCAGTAATAGGGTTCCATTTTAACCATTGTGCCCGAAACTCTAAATTGCAACAACAACGCTCTAGTTTCCAACAAAGACAAAAATAAAATCCGATCTATTTCACGTCACTTAAACTAAAAGTTTAATATCAAACACAATACATTATTTCAAGTCATCCTAATGTTCGAGACAGCGCCAAAACTTACAACAATACCCACATCTGTGCAAACTATAAAAGTTAGCGGCTGCAGCGAAGAAACTCGCTGCATAAATCATTGTGACACCTAAAGTGGACAAATTTCTTCCTTTTAGCGAGTCGGTACCGAAAAGCGGTTTAAGTTTGAAGGCTGGGCGCAGACGAGGACACTTTTTTGTGTCACATCAAGCTACATATGAATGTCTTTAGAGCCAGTATGAAATCACCTAGTTATGAAAGTTTGGTTTTTGGCCAATTGCTTCCACCGAATACTTGAATAACGGTAATAGGAAACTAGAAGCCGTTGATTGAATACACAAGAAAAGTTTACGCAGTGCCTAATACGATATGGTGAGCTATCACTGGGAATTGTAGTTGTTATGTGAGGAAGCGGTGTTTAAAATAAGACGAGTATTGCTATAGTCACAGGTTACCATAGTAACTCAGTACAGGAGTAAGGCAAGGTACGAACGTAGATACTTTTCAACCGACTTCAAAGGGCGTTTGGTATGGTGACCTTCAACCACTCGGCTACTATTGTATCCGTAAATCAGTTTTTCTCAGTAGTTTCTCAATAAAATATTTTTCTTTCTTTCTTTCTTTCTAGTTTTGATTTAAAATCGATTGTACAAGTTTGTTCTTTGAAAAATATTAGATTTCCACCTGACGAATTTCATTTTCTAAATATCGATCCTGAACACATTTCGATCAAGAGCATGTTTAGTATTTTGCGTGGCAGCCAATGGGCAAGACATATGATTCCATATTGATTCTAAAGACACCAAACATTTATCAGTAGGTGGTATCTAAAGCAAAGTGTCCACGTTTGCGCCCTGCCTTAGACGATATGAATATCTGCGAAGCTACTAAGTGTTTGGTGACGTGAGTTTTAATTTCGGCTTTGTGGTTAGTTTTAATGCATTCTTTATTAGAATGCATAATTTTGTTTGAACTAAATTCGCTTACTAAGGCTTTTAGTTACGTCACCACATAAGTAACTATATAATTTATTTATAATATGTATGCATTCAGAATTACATAAGTATGTTTAACAGCTGTCTAGTACTTATTAAAATCTTTGCTTAGTTTGACACGTTCGCGCTATGGCGTTGTACAAAAAAAATGTGAATCTAGATTATCCAGATATTTAACATTACTAAATTTTCTTGAGCAATTAGTTTTCCTGTCTTAAATTAGAAAAAAAACAATCTTTTCAATTTGTTTTTATCAAACAATTGATAAAGACACAGCCTTAAACGAAAAAATAGTAAACGAACCACTGCAATCAGGTCACCATTACGTTGCCAGACTGCATCAGGAATTCAAGCCAAATAAAAAACTAAACGAAAATTGTCTCCCAATCTGGGCAATACCTATTTCAATTCCATTTGTTGCCTTAACTGTCGCAGCATCCGAAATGGTGGAAAACAGTGAAGACCTATCTCCGGAAATCAGGGGATTGGACGAAATAGCACTAAACTATTTTTTGCGTCCAATTTCAACTTGTTTGCTCTGGAAATACTTCACATATGCGATTGTCGGAGCTACGGTTGAGTTGGCAATTGAGTTCGGTATTTTTTGTAACTGTTTCGAGAGTTTATTTTTATTTAATTGTTAAAGTTTTGATCTAGTTTTATTGAAGTGTTTTTCAAGGGAAGTGTGAGGATAAAATCTGGTCAAGTGCTAATCGGATTTGTGACATTGAGAGTCCCGTCAAATACATTTATTTTCATCACAAAATTTCTTATCCATATTATGACCAAAACAACCGTTGAATAAACTAGATCTTTAGTTTTACTTCGGTTCCGTTGTCGTTGTTAAGTTTTGTAAGTATTGGGTGTTTTTGGTTTGTTTTACCTTATCAGTTATATGAAGTATTGAAAAAAATCATATAAAAAATTCTTTTTCATTCATAATTCAATAAAGTGATTCAGCGAAACTGTGAATAAACCAGTAAGTATAAAAATAATTGACAATTATTTTTTATCATCATCGTATATATTAGGATCGGTTTCCAGTCTAACCGTGTGCAGCTAAGTACTAGTGTATTACCAGGAGCTATTAGTTACCAAAATTTGGTACTTACGATAATTACTTATGCTAATTCACACCATCAACTTAGATAGCTGAAATTAATAACGCGATGAATGTTTGTTAAACTATATTAAATCGATTCAGACAATGGAATGCTAGCAATGACATCTCGACTCGATTGATTTGTGATCCCTATCTGAAAAGCGTTAGTAATTCAAACCCATAGCGTTCAAGATTTGATAGTCTCTTGAGATACCTGAAACGCATAATATATATACCTATTAAGATAATTGTTCTCTTCAATATCTTACTCTTGTGCCTGGAAAGACGATAGTACTGATAGCCGCAATATGTTTGGTTTTGATAGAAATGTATTTAATTTGTAAAGCAATCCCTCTCTTAGTATTTGCTGTGGTCTGATTTCCGTCGTCACCTCACCGCATCCTTGCATATCCTTCCTTTTAAGTTTTTAATTAGCTTTTTTTTTAATTATTATAGATAGACAGACTACGGAGCCTTGGTGATACAAATACATAACCCTACAAACGCATTTCATATTTACTTAAATGGAAGACAAAGTAATCCCTTTAAGATCTGATAATCTCAGGTCTTTATGAAGTAACATAACAGCATTCTTATCAGCTGACAATGTAATATTTTTCCAAGATCCCTTCGTCACGACCTTGCCCCACATTCTGTGGTGTTAATGACACAGTTTTGTAATACACTGTTTATTTTATTATGAAACTGGAAAATTTCCTTGTCTACAAAAGTATTCAATTACGGAATGTGTGAATGGAAAAGCTGGGATTTCTCGGAAAAGTAATACATGTGACATTATTCAGTGGAGCGATTTGGCAAAAGACTGTGTCTAATAGAGCAATAGCTGTGGGTGGAATAATGGAATTTAAGTGGCAGATTGACACAATATGAATTAAATTTATTTTTATATAATATACCATGTTATTTTTAGGGTAGTGTGGGACTTCCTCAGTCACGGAAGAGTCTGCACAAGATGGCTGGGCTGGACGCGAGCTACGCTTGCTTATGTCCAGCAGTGGACGAATATGGGACAATGATGATGATGATGATGATTTTTAGGGTTACGTTTCGCAAAGGGAAAAAGCTTAACCGATGAATGATTCAACGGACGGGTGGACAGGCAGAAGGACAGCGGAGCCCTAGTAATAGTCTTGTTTAAGCCTTTTATCCGAGAAACCCTAAGAATCAGTTAATTAATACCAGAACCACCTCAATTTGACTCCCAAAACAACCAATATACGAACAAAACGAACAGCGAAAGCACTTTCTCATTCATAGATTCCGACTTTCAAACTAAGGAAATTCAATTTGAAGTTTGTCAAAACGTGTAATCTAGTCGAGTTCACAGTACACCTAAGGGAGTTACCTGCTCGGATAAAAGGTCTTAACTGCTTCCCGTACGAAAGGACCCAAAAGTTTCATTGTCATACGATGGTCCTTCGGGACGCTGAGTAACAAGGAGTCGGTTACAAAGTTTCGGTATTTTGTAAACTGGTTGTCTTTTCTATTCCACAGCTTGGTTTCTGCGGTTTTAAATTGGAACGCCGAGAGTTCAATCTGGTCGGGTAAGTAATATTAGTATCACTGTTGAGGATATTCAAGAAATAGAGCAAGGTGATAAGTTCGCGACGAATATTTTTCGTCGGTTGAACGTTGAATGGAAAAATAGGATTTAAATAATTTAGTTTTGCTCCAAATACGTGCAAAAATCTGACCAAAGCAAAAGTTGCGTGTTTTTTTAATGCTAGTTATATTATTATTTTAAGCGCTGCTGGTAGATGATCTAGTCTAGTTTTTTCTTCTTTATTTTTATTTCTAACCTAAAATATTTAGTTTTTCTTTAAACACAAACATTCAACTCAAAAGGACATGTAGATTCTAAACAAGCATTTGCGAATCACACAAATGTCATCATTACCTGGTGTCCTATACCATCCAGCTAGCCGGGAACCCAAGATAAAGTGAAAATAATGAAAAAAAACTGCAAAATAAAAAAGAAGATCGACAAAATATCATTTCATTCAAAAGCTCATCATTTAATTGGCTTGCTGTATTGATGTAGTATTTAAAGTACAGTAATATAGTCAGCCAATTAAAACTCTTTTGCGAAGTGATAAGTCACTAATTACATTGCAAAAAGTTAATTGACCATCTCGATTGCGGTGCACTCTGATATACGAAAGCCGCTTACAGAAGACTGTTGAATCGATTCTGAATCGATACTATTAGTGAGGGGAAACGAACGAAAAGATTTTTTGTAACACCGCTTTAGATTCATTTTGTAGAGTTCTTATGGTTGTTAGTTTGGCAATTTGTTATTGGTTTTCTCTTCACTTTGATTGCTGGGGACTATCCCTAGCAATCAAAGTGAAGAGAAAACTTTTTTTGTTAGTTTTATTAGTCCGAGGGCATAGCGCCTCGTTTTTTAGTATATATATACATATATATGTATATATATAACTGGTGGGAATTATTAAGGTTTTTTTGATTTTCAGAGTAACTATAATAAAATTGTTTATTTTGCAGGAAGTGTGAAGTATAATCGAAGAAAAAGATCAGATAGAAGGAATCTAGATATTCTCTATCAAAACAAAGATTTTTTAATAGCAACAGTTGTTACTGTATTCATTTGCAGGTTTGGTAGGTAGGGTTACAAATCTTGGAAATGAACACCCAGAAGTTAATTTGTAATTCAAGCAATTTGTCTACGAGTACTTTTAGTTCATTTCTTTGCCCTCAGTTATGCGAATACATCTTGCACTTAACCAGTTTTTATGAGAGTTCATTCCTCTGAAAAGACAATGCAGCTCATAAAACTCTCCTTACTGCAACCTCTCCCATCGTATAACATTTTTAATGAAAGCTAAGCTTCGGTGTGTGACCGCAAACCAATATATTTCTAATCAGGCCGCAATCAGAACCAATGTTTATCTGAAAATATCTATCTGAAATAAATGAAAGGAAGACTCTACTTTCTGATCAACGACTTGTACGTTTAAAAATATATTTTAAACGATGAAAAAGGAGATAAGTATTTGTTATATTCAGGAGAAGGTTTTAGCTGCTTAACCGATTCAAAAAAGGGGTTCTGAGTTTGACCTATAAGTATGTATGAATGTGTGAAGGTTTTTTAAGCAACTT
This sequence comes from Trichoplusia ni, assembly GCF_003590095.1. Taxonomy (NCBI): domain Eukaryota; kingdom Metazoa; phylum Arthropoda; class Insecta; order Lepidoptera; family Noctuidae; genus Trichoplusia; species Trichoplusia ni. The sequence goes on along the minus strand of NC_039489.1, from coordinate 6,139,819 downwards.
CAAAAAAAAGAGGTAAATATAAAGGAGGTACTTATATCTAATAATGCACGCCTCTATTTCAAACTTATACTTGTTGAAGTCGGTGCCAAACCAATTTTCGTGACAAAGAAAATCGCTGATTTATTATATAGCTTAGCTTTCCTACCTACTAATTGAATATTATCCCGTCGTAGCGTGTCGGTTTCTAAAATCTCATGGTACACAGTCAGACGTTACTAAAATATAAATAGCAGCTTTATTCTTTAAGCATTAAGGTCGACCCTGTCGTAGCGTGTCAGTTTGCAAAACCTCATGGTGCACAGTGAGACGTTACTTAGATATGAATAGTAGCTTTATACGCTAGGCCTTAAGGTCGATTTTCAAATGGTAGTGACGACATATCAGTGTACTGGTCGATAAATTGAAAACTCCTATCACAGGTCTCGTTAGCTCAGAGGGCGAGAGCGCCGATATACAGGTATAAACACCTGAGCATCGGAGGTCGGAGGTTCAAATCCTTCACGAGCCTAATTTGGACAGCCTTACATTTTGAAGTTTTTCAGTATAAAACTTAATCACTTCAACGCAGCACTGTTTTTTTCTTTTCAATTTAATACATCAAACCCTCGAAAACTCTTATAAAACCAATTTTAAACATTTGATTTCATATAAGACTTCGATAATTTCATTTTTTTTAAGACGAACCGGTCCTTTTAAGTTTGGTCCTTAGTTAACTTATAAAAACATTAATTTATAATTTCAATTTACATCAAGACATATTGAATAATAAATCTGATTTAAATCACTGACTCAAAAGATAAAATTCTAACTATTTTAATTTGCATAGTTAGTTAATAAAATAAGAGAAAATTTAATTCAACATCAACATCTGATTGCACGAATAGCCGAGTGGTAAAGTTCACCACGCTAAATCCACGGAACGCGACGTTGCGGGTTTGATCCTCGCATCGGCAAGCATTTATGTGTTCTGACTTTGGGTGCCTTTGTCATCTTCTTTTCTTCTAATATTCTCTTCTAATATATAAAATTCCCGTGTCACGATGTTAGTTGCCGTACTCCTCTTTAACGGCTTAACCGACTTCTGCCAAATTTTATACGCGTATTCAGTAGATCTGAGAATCGACTAACATCTATTTTTCATACCCCTAAGTGTTAAAAGTTGCTCACACTAAAAAAAAAATATTTTTTTGACGAAATTTTTTGTTTCTATTTTTTTATAACGTGGCATTAAAAAATACATACAGCTAGAAATCATTTATTACGCAAAACAACGTTTGCTGGGTCAGCTAGTTTCTTTATAAAGATAAGTTTAAACTTTATATTACGAAGGATTTTCGTTCTAATTTCATGCATCAAACAACCAAGCTTAGAAGAAATACTTATATTATTGAGGAAATAAATGTTGTGTCTGTTTCTTGAGATCTTGATCAAAATCCATGATCGTCAATACTGATTGACCGTCAATCTACCAGCAATCATTTTCTTATAATCATGATGAGTACTTTTCTGACTATCAAGTTTGCATAGGCGACTTGATTTAAACCATTCTATTTTCAATCCACAAAATTAACACACACTGCTGGACATAGGCTTCTTTTAATACACCTCAAAAATAAACACAGCTGTTGACAATTAAGAAAAAACACCGCCAAATATTCAAAAGATAACAATTAATAATTTATTCTAACCGGTGTACACAACTTGAAAATGTAAAATCCATAGTACTTGACCAACCGTTTCATGTCAAAGGCTTCATCCCGCATTCAATTAGTCGAAGAGAATCTGGTTTTCGACATTTTCTAAATATAAAATGTAGCTGGCTCTTGAGTCGGTGCTCGGACGTCACTTAGTGGTTCTCTCTAGGGATCACGTAAGATATAAAGAAGCTGGATGGCATCAAAAAACACTTTTTTTAAAGTTCCTACCCAAAGGGTAAAAATGGAACTAAGTGTTAAAGGTACTCATTCATTCCTCTCTGATCGTCTCTCCATCCGTCACCAAGCTGTGCAATGTTAGGTAAACGGTTAAAACCTTCGTATATTATACGGTATCTCTGTGTTACAATAAAATCAAAATCAAGGTCAACAAGTGGTTGTTAGGTTGCTACCTTACCAGGGAGACTACTTTTTGGGTTTTCGTTAGCCTATTTGGATTAAACCCTTAGCGTACTGAATCTGGCTTCACTTAACTGTGTTTTTAGTATCTGTATCAATGTGCTTGTTATTCTGATCTTAGTCTTTTAATAACACACTGAGCATTTGAGCATTACTTTAACTATATAAAAAGAAATATGTACTAATGATTTATTAATTATTTTCGAACTGAATTCTTATAAGATTCGGACTTGTCCGTCTAATGTCTTAAGATTGATAAATAAGCGTTTGAAACTGAATTCAACAGTATTAATTACTGAGAGTGCAATTGTACTAAGGCAGAGAACACATCGAAAGGCCATCGAAGGTAAAATGAAATAATTAAACAAAACCGTAAAATAATAAAAAAAGATTATTTACTGCGACGGCGGAAAATTATTTCTACCTTTACTTATTAGCCCAGATCCTGTGACCAAGTTAACTTCTAAAGATACCAGTTAAAACTAGCTGTTTTTCGCGACTTAGACAGAGTCGCGAAAAACAGCTAGTTTTTTATGATATAAATAACACTTAAGTTTAATAATAATGATTAACGCTGTCCATTTTTTTCGTATGATGTTGTATTTCTGCTCCTATAATTTTTGCTTTGGAAATAGTGTCACGAGGTTTTCCTAATTGTTGTCTATCTTTTCCAGCATATTTACATCTTTGTAAGTAGTTGAAGCCACTTCTCCGCCCATTGTTGTCGACACCGAGCTTCAGTCTTCAATGTCGGTTCAAAAATAGAGGACTTGCCTTCGTAATTATTATTTGGTCCACTACAGTCGGATCTTTTGTTTATCTTCTTGGAGATATTGTAGCTTTGTTTTAACTTGGTAACGATCTTGCTTTTTGCTCACAAAAAAAACCATTATATTATATCTTAACAGCCAACTATTGTGTGAGTATACTTATTTGTATCAGTTTGGTTTGGGAAATAAATCCAACGTTTTTAATGAAATTTAGCAACTAGGGGGTTTTTAGTGTACGGTAAATCAATCTAACTAGGATTTATTTTCATACAATCTTAAGTTATCCGTATTTTTATAATCAACTTAACAAAAATACCTGAGTAAAAAAGTATTTTTAACAACATTAGAACTCCCCAAAGTTCTAAAATAAAGCTAACGTGTCGAGGGTTCAATTCCTGCGTAGAACAAGCGTTTAGTGTTATTATTGTAACAATGATAAACAATCTATTCACTCCTATCACAACTAACCCATTTCAATACACAATAGGGATGACGACTGGGTATAAAAAGAAAAAATCTCATTAGTCCCTCAGTTAGATAATTGAAAAGTATTAGACACGTATTTTTTCCTTTTTCAGAAAAACTAGAATTGACAAAGATTAACTGTTGTAAAGTTTAGGATAGGGGGCTTGTGACGTAACGATATGGTAAAATTTATACACAATCGTGACGTCACGCGTAAGTTTCATTCACTGTAATTTGGTCAATTTATGTTTGCGGGACAAATTAAAAAATACGTATCCATTATTATACAAAAAACTAAAAGACTGACACTGCAAAAAAAAATTGTCGTCATCCCTATTCAGTCCAGACCAAGAACTACAACAGTACTCTTTAAAATCCAATTCACCTAGAAGAACTAGTACAAAAAGACGTTCAATAAACCGAGACTACAATACATTTCGAGTTCCTTTAAAAGAATACCGTTTTTTTCGCTCGGTTTCCGTAAAAGGTGAAACAAAACATCTATTGCTTTTCTCAATGGATTTGACCACACGATTCAATTAATTACAAACGGTTTCTCACGCCGGTTGAGGTTGAAAAGAATCTTTGTAGCACCTGTATTGTTCGTTGTTATTCAGGAATAGAATTTATGATTGTACTTAAGATAAACAGCTAGAAGTAATGAAACGCTATTCCAAGGGTTTGGTACTCTGTGGGAATCCTAATCCTTGTCCTAATACGGAACCCTATTTCTAAGGCACTACTGTCTCTGTTTGTTTGTCTGTCCGTCCGCTTATGGTGTATTTTAGATGATTCATAAAAAAAAACAAGATATAAGTACTAAAATAAAAATTGTGGTTAAGCAATGATTGATACAATCTCAAATTTAATGGGTGACCCTTGTTGATTGCTTTAATTTTTAAGAAAAATTCTGTGTGCTCCAAGCCTTAACTTTGCCGTATTTCAGCAAAATGCGTTAGCGATACAAACATTTGAATATTTTTACAATGCTTTAGTAAAATGTTAGTGGAATTTAACATAAATCACTGGTTGGGGCTACCTTCGGATTTATGGCCTTTTTAAGCTTTTAAATATTTGTTTATCCGGGTTTACGGCATCAATGACAGAGGGCTGGATAAGAAATGTAATTGATTGGAAAATTTAAAAGGAAGGAAATTATAAATACTCTATTAATTGTCGGAATAAAAGTCGATAATGTGGAATAAGATTTTTATTTGTTATTTTTTTACATTATCGCTGGCGACATTAGAGTGAGTAACTAATTTAATATCACTTGTCTCGCTAGTTTACTTTTACTAGTTTCGAATCTAACTGGAGTCTTAAATCTTGAGTTGACGAGGAAACGTAGTTTTATGTTCATAAAACAAAAACGTACTCGTACAAATTAAAAGGAACGTTTTAATCAGAAAAACGTAAAATTAACGAAACGAAAATAAATAAAAGGAATTTACATTGATGACCCCGCTTCGAGTTCCTAAGCAAATATTTTTAGGAGATTTTCGATATCCCATGTTTTTGTATGTGTTCTAAAAACAGCTGGAAACATGTAAAAGTTACGGTAGAATAATATTTCATGGAAATAATATTTTGGACGAAATGCCTCGTAAAGGATTGTAAGGTACTTAATGTCTATATTAGAATCATGTCGTGTTTTAAATAGCCGTTATCTTTATGTACGCGAACATGAAAAATGGAAATATATGTTTTCTTTTTCTGGTACTGATTCTCGTTTTCTTATGTAATATATATTATTCAAATGCTGTTTTTTTTTTACAAAGTATAAGCAAATCTATACTAATATATAAAACTGAAGAGTTTGTTTGTTTGATAGTTTGTTTGAACGCGCTAATCTCAGGAACTACTGGTCCAAATTGAAAAAATCTTTTTGTGTTGAATAGACCATTTATCGAGGAAGGCTTAAAACATCACGCTGCGACTAATAGGAGCGAAGATACAATGGAAAATGTGGCAAAAACGGGGAAAAATATTCAACTTCGAGGGCTTCAAAAATTCCTAACTTATAACTTCTAACCACGCGGACGACGTCGCGGGCAACAGCTAGTTGTTTATATGTTGTACGACATAAAAATTAAAAAGGAAATAATTGCAAGTTTGTACCTGTACCTACATATGTATGTATATCATTGTTTTAAAATATAGAAGCTCCCTGCATCGTCCTTATTCGGTTCGTGAAAGGGAAGTATCCCTTTTTTAATACAAATTTATTTTTTCTTTTTTAAGATGAATAAACTTTTATTCCACAAAAGAATGAGCAATCAACGTCCTCACTCAAAAACTTTAACAAATGTGAACTTACTAGAACTATCCTCTAAGAAAAGTCGGATTCATTGAACTCAATAGGTATTCCGGACACGTAAGAACTGTTGAACTGTTAGCCATTTATCCGTCCATTAACCCCTATATAAATCTATACTCTATATATACTAATATATAATGCTGAAGAGTTTGTTTGTTTGTTTGTTTGAACGCGCTAATCCCAGAAACTACTGGTTCAAATTGAAAAATTCTTTTTGTGTTGAATAGACCATTCATCAAGGAAGGCTTTAGGCTGTAAAACATCACGCTGCGACTAATAGGAGCGAAGATACAATGGAAAATGTGAAAGAACAGGGCAGGTATAAATCATAACTTATATTATCATCTTCTACCCACGGGGACGAAGTTGCGGGCAACAGCTAGTAATAGATATTTTTGTTTTCGATCTTCCGTTCAGACCAAGTTCCCTTTGAAGCGCTGATCGCTATATATCAGTCGCTTCTTGAACAACGCTTATACTTAGTCCTATGCTGTTAAACTGGAAACCGATCCTAGCATAATAGTGTTCTTTTTAAAGCGGCTTATGTAGTTAGCGTAAGCGCAAGCTTTGCCTACTTCATTGTTTTTGCGAAGTTGTGAAATTAACGTGGGAAATTTTAGACTGCACGGATAGTTTAGTGGTTGAGGTATGCGCGACGCGTTGAGGGTTCCACAAATGCTTGTCCTGAATCTGGGTATCTTTGTGCAAACGACTTGACTTGACTTGTGTTAGGGAAACCCGCGCGACACAAGGATTAAAATTTTGAAATTCTAGGCAGATGATGTCACAAAGCGTAATCAAATAACCGAATGAACTTTAGATTATTTGGGATAGGGTAATTCAAATTATACACGAACTTTTAGGTACATTTTTGGGCATATCCATATACCGAAGCCAAAGAGCCCTCGAGTTGATGAAACGTAATGCATCAAATCTAAGTGTTGTGCTTAAGTCTAACACAAAAATTGCAAATTTGAATAAGACGGTTTTATCGTCTTGGGTCACTTAGGGTCTACACAATATAAATTGTAGTTGCCTTTCCAAGACCTGATGACAATTTACATTTTTCCAAGCGCTAACGCTAAAAATTGGCTATAAAGTACCGTACTGGCATGTCAAAGCGACTTGTCCAAAAGAAATGGCACTACTATACATTTGAAGTAAATTAAAAAATGAAAATTGAGATTTGAGTGTTTTATTCCTTTTTTTGTTATCTCATGTTAAAGTTTTATAGTCTTCTGAATTGATTTCAACAGTTACACCGATTGAACACAAAACTTCATCTCAGCAGACACAGATAAAAGAACCACTTTTACTTTCCTCACGCCATAATTACCATTGTTTTCCCTTTTCCCCTAAGCTCGGGTAGTTTGGGGAATTGCCACGTATTTATGTCAAAGTGATCCTACTGGGAATGAGATAGTGCACATTTGGGAACTCGGATTCTTATCCGGTGTTCACGTAAATTCCCTAATTGGATTTTAGGTGCATTTGTGTTGTGATGCTGATTGTGTGAACCAATGCTGGTTAGAAATTAGTTACCTATTATAAAAATAGTTAAGTTTATTCAATGATGATCAATAAATGCCGCGCAGCGCTCATACTCCGCAAGCCCTACGAAAACAATTGAAATTATCAAAAGTGTCGAAATAGTAGAAAGAGACAAAAGTGACATTTAAATTAGGTTACATTTCACTTATTTGACTCATAAATGAGTCAAAACGTGGAAGAAGGATTTTCTCAAGCATATTCACGGTACATTTATTTGAAAATATTAATAAAAACAATACAGTTCTAACCAAAACTATAACCTAAAAAGCTACTCTATCCAAATAATCTTTGTGCAAACGACTTGACTTGACTTGTGTTAGGGAAACCCGCGCGACACAAGGATTAAAATTTTGAAATTCTAGGCAGATGATGTCACAAAGCGTAATCAAATAACCGAATGAACTTTAGATTATTTGGGATAGGGTAATTCAAATTATACACGAACTTTTAGGTACATTTTTGGGCATATCCATATACCGAAGCCAAAGAGCCCTCGAGTTGATGAAACGTAATGCATCAAATCTAAGTGTTGTGCTTAAGTCTAACACAAAAATTGCAAATTTGAATAAGACGGTTTTATCGTCTTGGGTCACTTAGGGTCTACACAATATAAATTGTAGTTGCCTTTCCAAGACCTGATGACAATTTACATTTTTCCAAGCGCTAACGCTAAAAATTGGCTATAAAGTACCGTACTGGCATGTCAAAGCGACTTGTCCAAAAGAAATGGCACTACTATACATTTGAAGTAAATTAAAAAATGAAAATTGAGATTTGAGTGTTTTATTCCTTTTTTTGTTATCTCATGTTAAAGTTTTATAGTCTTCTGAATTGATTTCAACAGTTACACCGATTGAACACAAAACTTCATCTCAGCAGACACAGATAAAAGAACCACTTTTACTTTCCTCACGCCATAATTACCATTGTTTTCCCTTTTCCCCTAAGCTCGGGTAGTTTGGGGAATTGCCACGTATTTATGTCAAAGTGATCCTACTGGGAATGAGATAGTGCACATTTGGGAACTCGGATTCTTATCCGGTGTTCACGTAAATTCCCTAATTGGATTTTAGGTGCATTTGTGTTGTGATGCTGATTGTGTGAACCAATGCTGGTTAGAAATTAGTTACCTATTATAAAAATAGTTAAGTTTATTCAATGATGATCAATAAATGCCGCGCAGCGCTCATACTCCGCAAGCCCTACGAAAACAATTGAAATTATCAAAAGTGTCGAAATAGTAGAAAGAGACAAAAGTGACATTTAAATTAGGTTACATTTCACTTATTTGACTCATAAATGAGTCAAAACGTGGAAGAAGGATTTTCTCAAGCATATTCACGGTACATTTATTTGAAAATATTAATAAAAACAATACAGTTCTAACCAAAACTATAACCTAAAAAGCTACTCTATCCAAATAATCAAAAGCCTAAAACACTAACGAGAATAAAACTAAAACTGGGCAACAAGCATGAATATAAATCAATTAAGTTACAGCGAAACTAGAAACATCGGACTAATCAAGCTAAAACATTTCGCTGAATAACAAAGTCCTATACAAGCTGATATTTTGCACGAGGGACGCATGCAAGATTAAATACAACCTGCAGATGAAATCAAATAAATACTATTTACTTTTGAATATATTAAAACCCTAAAAAACCATTTTCGTTGAACTCTCTTTTTATCCTGGAATACCCGGTGAAAGGTCATTCGACCAAAGACCGATGTTGAAATTTAAACGTATGGAAATATCATTATTTTTATCGACTAGTGAAATCTTTATATGTCAGTTAAATTTGATCGGCCAGCGAGAAATTTAATGTGTCTACGAGTCTAGGTCATCCCACGCGTTGGAATTACCAAAATTCTGCCGTAAAGGACGGTAGGAAATCTTCGGTTTCACTAGAAAGTCATAAAATTTGCATCAATTCGAGCTCTAGCAGTAATGTGCACACGATTACCTTAAACGTTCGAGCAAATGTGCATAAAGATCAAAGATATATTTCCTTAACATTTTACCCTCAAATAAACAGGGTCTTTGGTATTTTTTCGGAATATTTATCGTTCCTTATTAAGCTTAAACGTCCAAACGGCCTCTGAACTTACTAGTGTAATGATAACAATAGAAAGGGACTGTTTGGAGGCGGTTGTGGCTTTGAAGACAGCGGTTTTAAAATTGCTGATTTTTGAGAGGCTCGGCCTAGTTATGTTCAGTTTTTTTTATAGCCTAGCCCTCTTTGGTCTACTGCTGGGCAATGGCTATCCAAATTTTTATATTATACGGTACTTTTAAAGTTTTTTTATAAAAGTTATCCGAAAAAAAAGCACCACGACAGTTTAATGTGCTAAGTTATGTCCAAATAACTGACTAAGTTGTTTGTGTATTTTTGTGCAAGTAAATTGAATGCTTTTAAACACTCCCACTACGCAAGCATTGATTTATTTACTAGACTTTTCTTGACTTTTCAACGATTCGTCAGCCTTAGCACGCAGAGAAATGGGAATCTTCTTCAATGCCTTTCACATATCCTCAATTTCAAGACCTAACTTACGCATTTCTCTGTTTTCATAGCCACACATTTACGGTCATTTCGGTGGGAACATGCCACAGTAATCTTTATTTATTGTTTTGCGCCCCAAATTTGCTTTGTTTCGCTTTGTCGTTCGCTGCTCCATTTTGGTGCAATGCATGGGTTACACTCAATTTTGGTAACGATCATTGGTAGCTTTTGAGATATAGTTTAGGATAGTTAGCGGCATAAGTGTTATTTCCGGGACCCTTAGCAGTAAAAAAATTAACTTCGGAAAGTTCTCAATTTAGGAATGCCATCAGCTTAACCTTTGCCCAATTTTGTCCATGCTGGTTTTCATTGTAAAGTGATACAGCTAATCACCAATTCTTCCATTGAATGATTCAAACTTACCTCCTCATCCCATATACCCGGACAATACTTTTTCTCTGATATAAAATAAAATTCTCTATATTGCATTATTCTTTCTAGGTAATTTATCACTTCTTTTGCTGTTCTGCTTCAATACATTTACTACTTCAATACTTTACAAGACCGCCTTTTGTACTCATCATATTTATTTGTATTGACCTAATTTGTTTTTCCTTATGGTGTATAATAAAGAGTATTCTAATTATCTATCTCTTTACGTTTTCTAAAGAAAAAGCCTTGGTACAACTCTTTCCAGTATAGTAAAATAATACATTTCCACTTACTTTTCCGTTTAAAACATAAATAATATTAACAGAAGCTTATTCAAAACATTACTCCTAACGTTCTGACTTAATCAAGACCATAAAATTTATAATAACGTAATGAACCCTCACCTTGTTTAATTTTTTTATCTCTTAATTCATCCCTGAAGGCCGCAATAATTATTTGAGGGGTAGACTATAAAGATTAAGTGCTTTATGATTCCCTTTTAATACCTTTTCCAGGTTAAAATTGGAATTTTCTGCGAATGGTGTGGTGTTGGGAGTTTTATTGCTTTTCTGTCGGGGCAAAGGATTGTGTATCATGATAGCGATGTCACAAGATCTATTTTTATTTATTAATAATTTGATACATTTGTATAACTTATTCTTTGTTAATAATACGAACTGGATTTGATGGAGTTGTGTGTCTTTTTATTTCCTTTTGGTCGCTTTTCAGGTCAAGGTTTAGGTCTTGGTTTTTTTTTGAGAGAGCTCGCTTTCACTCCATATATACAACTTGTAAACGGATCGACCAATTTTTATCAAATATGTCTCAGAACAGTGGTATATAATTTACCTTAAATAAAAATTGAAATCAATTATTCCGTTTCGGAGTTAGGATGCCAGAGACAGACAGACAACGAAATTGATGAGGTTATGTCGTTTTGTTGCGGAGTTACCATTATTAGTGCCAGCATCATAACAGCTTCATGAAATCATTATATTGCCTTGTCAGGAAATACACATTTGTAGCAAAATTATAGCTCAATCTAATATGATGAATTTTAGTCGCAAGATATTATGTACAAAAAAGTGTGAAAAAGGTTAATTAAAGGCTTGTATGTCAATAAATAAATAACTACAAAAAATGGTTCCAGGAGTTAATTTTTAAGGTTAATAAAATAATCAAACTATTTTCGGTATAACAATATAACTTTTAATAAATTGAAGTTTTTGATTGTGGCTAAAAAACTGTTTTGTTTAAATTCCATGAATCACCAAATCAGAGCTATTCATTTTTAAAATTCTGGTTTAAAGCACTTTTAAAAATTTGCTTATTTTCAAATTTTAAATAATTTTGTACGATAAAGTGAAAAAAAACAGGCGCAATTTTATCAAATAATTTTCTAACCTAAAACTTACCTAAAACAGTCAAAGTATCAGCATTTTTCTAGACCCGAAACAAGAATATAGGACAAAATAAAAGCGACTATAATTAATTAAATACATTGTCTATCCATCTATCTGGGAAAACGCCATTTATCACATTCCTTTCAAGGTCAACCTTTTGTATATAAAATATATACGAAAATGCGTTACAATCTAACAGGGATTGTTTTATACCTACCTACTACCAGATCTAGCCTATGTGGAAGAAAGAGGCTGCTTTATGCGGTGTAGAGCGATGTCCCGCCTCCACAATTCCTTTACAATATAAGCGGTGGTTAGCTCTTAGCTTCTAGTAATAATTTCTGTATTCCTAGGTAGATATTGGTAGACAGGTTTAGATGTCGGCTGCTTTTTTTTTCGCACGAAATCGAGTAAAATAATCTTTTGTTTTTACGTATTTAATATGTTTTGTTGGTGTTATTGGAAAATAGAAACCAAGACGTTTTCAATTTCTGATAGTAATTGAGTCAAATTAGATTTCTTTGTTATTTTAACTACCAATAACGAATTTCAGAAGCATTACAGTCAGCTCATTACAGCTCATTTCTACTAGCCTCCAAAAAATAACTATACATTTACATATATTAGTATCTTATCATATATTATGGTATCGTATTCTTTATGGTTTATGTATTAAAAGAAAAAAAAACCGCAAGTGCGAGTCCAACTCAATTTTGAGGGATCCGTGCAAATACGCTACAGAGAAAAAAAGTAAAAAAACAATAACAGCGACAAAAAAAGAATACATGCTTGAAATTTTCAACTATCATTTACAGTTTCTGAGATAAAGCTTTATGGTAAACGGACAGACAAAGGATTCCGTTTTTACTCTTTAGGAACTGAACCCTAAAAACAGGATTTTAATATTCATCCGAATGTCTCAATACCCGTTAACTTTTATTACCGACTTTCTGGATTTAAATTCAATAAGTATAAAAATTCTTTATGTTTACTTTAATGGGTATTTATCAATAGGGAAAGAGATCTTCATATGGATATTAGATACTTACCTTTAAATCTGATGCTGTTTTATTATTCACACGTCTTTAACTTGCATTTCTTTGAGACGAAAATTACGACATGATTTTTTTTTACTTTACTTTCAGGTTTCTTTAACTAAAGGATGAAATCAGAACCATATTACTGAGGCACTGCTGTCTTTCCGTCTGTCACCAGGCAATAACCGTGTACAATAACAGAGGCAGTATGACAGTGTAAAATTTAACAGATGATGTTTTTCTGTTGCTGCTAAAATAAAATATCTAGGCCATCATTAAAATGGAAATAGAAGTAAGCAATTTTTTGATAGTAACTATCGTGAGAATGATTCATCGGTTTACTCACGCGTATTTATCGGGATTGCCAAAGGAGTTTCGGACACCGCAGCGTCATCTCATGATTAAAGACTTCGATTGAGTCCGAAAGAAGTCGGTCACAAAAAAATAATATAAAACATACCAACTTCATAACTGACAGCTATTGAGCTGTCTACCGAATCTCAAATTCTATTAAAACAATAAAAATAATGTATTCCCAAGAAGTCGACTGATCGCCTACACAACACGCCCGTTAATGCCTGCCTACTTATCATTGTCACATTAAACGGCGTCACTTCGCAACACAGACGCCACTTATACACTCTTCCCGAGGCTAACCGTAAAATCTCTTCCACAATAAAAATAACGACATCATTAAGGTAAAAAGTGATAAATACTTGTACAGTAACCACATAAAGTAATGAAATCATTGAAAAACATGAAAAGTAGCAAATTATACGATGAAATAATATGAACAAGTGTGATAGATTCGCGTTTGCCGGTTCCGTATCATTTTAGTGATACATTATAGACTCTTACATGCTCAATCTTAAATACTGAAAATAACGATTAAATTGTGTGAAAGTGTGACTATAGATACGACTACACAGTGCACTAATAGCTGAGTGGTTGAGGTCAGTTGAGTCAAACCTACAGAGCGACATGATGCGAGTTCAATCTCTGCGAAGGCAATCAATTGTGTAATACACGAATGGTTGAGATACTTTCTGGCACTCATAAAAATACTTTAAAACTATAATCATAAAGTTTGTAATCAATTGAAAACAAAATACAACAAAGAATTAGGAATTCACTTCTTAACCTTAAAACAGGTAGTTTTATAGCTTGTTTTCAAGTTTCATACACAAATCCATGATTAATTAATTATTAGCGATCATAATAGGCAACCATATGATACTGTGGTTTTATGTAAACGGAACCCCAAAACAAATACTAGTTGACCTAAATAGTATGCTGATTCATATCATTTGACTTTATTATGTTAAGCGTAGTGATCAGTGAAATCGAGATATTATACTCAACATTTTTTTTGCGAATCTTTGGAGTTTGCCCTACATTTGAAGGTAAATTGAAACTTATTGCCGGAGTAAATGATTTGGTTAAAAGAACTTCATGTTAGCAAGAATCGACGGAGGGTAAACAATTGGGTGGGATAGCGATTGTTTGTATGGATTTGTATATAATTTACATGTTCGACCCCCACGCAGGCAAAGTTCCAATAATATATGCTTTTTTGTAATAAAACTGTGCTATGTATAATTGTAACCCCACTTATCTAGCGTGGTGATCTATGCTCAAACCTTCCCTTTTAGGAAAAGACCCGTGCCCAGCAGTTGTGCGTATTTGATTATAATGTGGGATACTATCTAATAAATTGTTTTATTTAAATGCCTTATAGCTAGGAACGTTTCCCCACATATGTATCATCATCGGCCTAGCCTTTTCCCAACTATGGTGGGGTCGGCTTCCAGTCTAACAGGATTCAGCTAAGTACCAGTGTTTTACGAAGAGCGACTGCCTATCTGACCTCCTCAACCCAGTTACCTGGGCAACATGATACCCCTTAGTTTGACCTGCTGTCAGACTTCCGAGCTTCTGAATACCGGTAACGACTGTCAAACATGTATGAATAACAGCCGGGTCCCACAATTTAACGTGCCTTCCAAAACACGGAGGAACTCGTTATGACAAAGATGGTCACTCATCTATGGACCAACCGCGTCAAGCGTAGCTTAACCTGCGATTGATTCAACAGACATATACTTTAACAGGGGTAGTTTTGACCTTTCGAAAATTAACATGAAATTAAGGTAAAGGTATAATAAATTATTGAATATAAACTGAACGCAAAAGTCATGTATTTTAACTTTGAAAATAAATACAATTCATTAATGTATGAATGGCATTTATGACTTGTATTGCCGGTTTGATAGATTGAAAATTCGGTAATTTATATTTTACTACCGGTATTTTAATGATGGATCTATGTATATATTTAAGTTTGCTACCTTGATTTCTTTAATTATTTTTTGATTGAACGTAAAATAGCTCTAATTTTTTCCGATAAATTCGATTAAAAACATCCAATTTGGATTCAATGTTTTTAATCGAATTTTATTTTATGTTTTTTTTTTGTTAAATATTATTATGATTATTATTAGAAATACATCTGTTTTTAGGTTTACATTCAATGTTGTGTTCATGTTTGTACTTATGATTTCAATGCAACAAAAAAAAATGCGTTTGTTAAGAAACGCTGATGGAACTGAAATGGTGATGGAGTGTAAGTAGCCACAGACTACAAGGCGAAGAGGCCAGTCGGGTTTTGAATTTTTGTTTTATGCCTAATTCCTCCAAGTAAATAAACTAAGAAAAATATATCGATGGGTCCTACGTTTATGGGTCAAACTAACAATTTGGCCATTTTCACTTTTTGACGGTAAACGATCTAAAAGATGTAATGTATCATGTGAGTTATTAAAACTATATATTTCTGCCTAGAAACATGATTTCTTTTTGCTGTAGAAGGGTCTATGTAACGTGAATTTAAACGTACAAGGTCCTAAGAGTAGTTAGAGACTTATACGTGGGTAGTTCTCGCGCATTTGTTTCGTTGTTCGGACCAATCGGCATATTTGACACTCATACGTTTAACGGACAACGGCCAAACTGCTATGAACACGAAATGTCGTTGTTGTGTTTTTGGGTTACAACTTAGTTTAATAATAAAAGATGGTATTCAATTACCGAACTAAGTTGTCGAGAGGTCGAGATTTGGTAAATTTGGCATTGAGAAATGAGTATCTGTTTTTTGCTAATTTGTGAAATACGCGTATAATAGCCAATATGACACATTGGCCCTTTTACTGTGTCTTTAAAAAAAATAATTAAACAAAAACTAACGTAAAATGGCCAATATGACGTAAAATAAAACCTGTATAATATATACATAAAATACTATCGTATATATGAGGAGGATAGCTGTCTCAGTAAACAAGCAAATAATCGTGAAGTTCGACTTTATCAATCTGAAGTTATATTAAATTTAAACTTTGGAAGCCTCTCCTGTAAAGTTGTCATTTTGCATTTTGGCCCATATACGTAGGACTCATCAATATTTAAACACTAGTTGACTTCAAATTACTCTTCTCCAACTAATTCCTTCCCCACCTGCAGAGTTATAAAAGGGAACATTTCAAATAAATTTTCGCAACTCACGGCAAAATAATCTTATTCTAGGCGGTATTGCTAAAGCGAAAGCGATTGGCATTAAAAAATCCACCAATTGCGGGCAAATTTCTAATTTGAATCCAATTGTCTTACTTCTTATATATTCATGAATGGTTATAACTATTATGAAGGTTTTGCCATTGCATTGTTTAGGAAGATACGTATTATATCTGCGGTTCTTTCTTTACGTAATTTGCTATCCCTTGATTTTATTCAAGGGGCATTTAAAAGTAAAACCTTTTTTATCTGTACTACGCATGCTTTCAGTTTTGGGGTGAGACAATTAACTGTTTTCGGTTAAGTGCGCCTTTTTTGAGATGGGGTTCTGTTTGTTAAAGTAATATAAGGTGGATAACGGCCGTAATTTATCTTTTTAAAGCAAATAAGTGTTAGGATAGGTTAGTAGAATAATTTTATTGTATTTTTCCTGAGGTTGATTCAAACTTAAAAGAAGCAACCGCTTTGAGTCTAGTCGGGCAATTCCGATTAATACGCGTGAGTAAACCGTTGCATCATTTTTTTTGGCAGGTACCTAATCAGCCTGACGGAGCAGGGGCATTGTCCGAAAGGTTTATCATGACCCCAGTACACGATGGGTATAGGAATGAACATGACTGGGTTTTAGTCATTAGGAGTCAAAAACTTCATTTCACTCACCCAAAAAATCGCCTACCTAATCGCAAAATAGAAAAAAAAGTATGGAGGAGAGGAAGACTATGCCTATTTGACTTAAAATCTAGTCTCAGTATTAATCCAGGGCGTATCAAGACCTTCACACTAACTTTTATTCATTGTGTATTATAACTGAAGTATTGTGTTTGTCAAGAGCCTGTTCTGCGCCGTTCAGTTTGCTGTCCCGTTTTCATTTGTGCAATAATATTACTGCCAGACGTTTCAATTGAATAATTTAAATTTTCAAAGACGATGCATTTATGTTGCAACAATATAAAAGAAAACATCGAAGTTAAGCAAATGTTAGTAAGGCCAAGCGTTGGCTTAGGGCCAAGCATGGAACTCTCAGAGTCGCGAGTCCGACTTGCACTTGACAGGCTTTTATTTTTATTAATTATATTATAATAATATATTATGCCAAGGACTCGGTAACCAGGTGACGTTCCTGGTTAGAAACCATTTTCCTCGACCAATCACATTCTGGAAATTGGTTTGCCGGTTATGCGAAGCTACCTCCGTGCTCGCTCTCAGACTTTTCTATATTTAAATAAAACTAGAAAATTATGCAGCTCTAGCAAAATGAGGAAGTATTTATTATTTTAGAAGCGTATGTCGAGTGATTTGTGTAATACAGTTTAATTTGCAAAAAGAGTTTTATTTTTTTTAAACTTTTATAGAGAGGTATTTAACTGTAGAATCAAAATAGTCCGCTTAACTGAAGGATTTTTATAAAACTAAATATAATAAAGTATGAAGATAAAACGTCTTTTATTGTTTAATTTCGTCACTAATATTGTTAAAATTTAACTTAAAAGTGAAGTCAAACAAGATGTCAACTTACTGTCTCATCTTAGTTTTTTCACGCGAAATAAGAAAACATAATTATACGATGTTTTAAATTTTATCCATTAGAAATATAAATCAATATATTAAGTAAAACTGACACCGATGTTGCAAATAATATTAATAATAAATATAAAATATGTTCAAGTAACCGTATCCAAATCAATTTACTCGTCAAAGTGCTACGGTGCTACAGAAACTCGTAGATCAAACTCCCTACGAAAAACCTCATGCAAAAATCATGGCCAAACACAACATACAATACCTAAATCTTTTTCAAAATACAACATAAATGTTTTTTCTCATAAAATAAATGTCAATCATTAATCACAATATAAGATTCCTGTCTCCGTGACCTCTGAAAAAACGTGTCTAGACAATAAGTTCGCCGCGTGGTGTGACCCGTGACTTATCACACATACGTTAATATGGTATATGGTTATGAGATTGTATAAAGATTGTGAAACTATTTTTAGTAATTTCATTCATTATTCAATGATACATTTACATTTATCCGGATTGCCGGACTAGTTTCGGACCTACCGTTGCATCATATATTTCATGGGAAATAGGGAATGGAGCACGGCGGGCAAAGCCGAAAATTAATAGTAATCTTTGAGGTATGAATATTCTTTTATAATAATATGTCGATCTCAAAAACAACTGATCCATTTTTGATGAAACTTAAACAGTTCTTAAATTAATTTATGACACCTGCTTTAAGTAACAAGTTTTATCTATTCAAAATTAGTCTACAGATTTTAGAGTGGAAAAATAACAGATATGAAAACACTGATAAACTGATTTTCTTTATATATACATAGGTTAGTGTGATTGTACTGGAAAAGCAAATATCAGCTGATCTAGAAATGTCAAAGCTTTTAGCTTAGACGACGTCTTTCAGTATTGTTTATACGGGAGTAATATATCTTCATGCGATGCCAAGTTTTGAATGCGACGCAAAAATATATAATTTAGATGTCAAAATAACATTAATAATTTAGATAATGTACTATTGTGAAAGTTGCCAATTTCGATTTCACGGATAGCCGAGTGGTTGAGGTCACCGCGCCATACTCACTAAGCGCGTGGTGTCGTATGTTCGATCCCCGCACAGGACAAGCATTTGTGTGATTCATGAATGCTTGTTCTGAGTCAGGGTGTCCTTGTGCATGTGATTTGTATGTTTGTGAAACCCTCCGCTAGGATGAAATTCCTAACTGTGGGAGTCGTTAAAAAAATAACAATTTATGTTTTTAATTTTATTTAGTAACAAACTCTAAAGGAAACTATTTCTTGTTTTACAATGGTGGTTGAAATTAAGTATCGTTCGTTCGCTTTCCTCAACTTTCATCTTACCTCCGGGTTTTAACTGAGTTATTCAAATGAGAACGCTCTTTGACTCTCAAACTTAGTTCCATATTTAAAGTTTGGAAATAGAACTTAGTTTTAAACTTCAAATGCTTCTTGTAAAGTGAATGCATACTTTTAGTTTCAATAAAGACGAAATTGAAAAATTAAATATAAAAAGTATACCTTGACTGTTTTTTAACAGACTCAGACGTCCATCTGATGGGTTCAGGCCTCCGCCGATATAAAGACGGCTTGAGCGTTGATCACCACGCTAGATCACTATCTTAAAATCCAGGTTTCCTCACGATTTTTTTCTTCACTGGTGGATATAATAATAATTTAAAAAGTACAAAAAATTTAAAAAATAAAATACATTTTATGAAAATTCAATAACATAAAAAACACGTTGCTTTAGTATTTTATTTTATTATCTGTTTATTTACGTACCGTTATAATTTATGTGACGTCACGACATGTTGCCTTCAGAGAAAATATTTTTTTTAGTTTAAAAAGTTCGCTCTCAATAAACACTAAAAACCCTCAATAAAGAAAAAGGGAAATTGCATAAAAAAAACTCACTAATAAACCTGTAAACACAAATCACGAACATTTACTGACAAACATACTCCAGTTTCAGTGTGAAACAGAAACTCCAATATTTCTTGATATATCGCAAAACTTTTTATAGCTTCCTCAGTGGCGAAAGTTTGTGGAAAATGCGAAAAAAATATTTTACACATATGTTGCCTGTATGAGGAACTTCGGTGTTTTTGGGTTACGGTAGATGTTTAAACGAGCGATTTTACAAGGTACGTAAAAGTTTATGATGCTGTAATGGACTTCAACGTTTCCATCGATGGCTAAATTGTTTGAACCTATTGACAATTTGGATTGGGATTTCAAGAAGTTTTCCTTTGAGTGCTTAAGCCAAGAAAAAATTAATGCGGTATATCTCGTTTCTAATAGATCATTAAACTTCCACTTAGGAATCAGTCTGCCAAACAGCCATCGTTTTCGCAGCTAATTGGACCTGCCCACTGCCATTTCAGCTTTGTAATTCAATCGCCTATGTAGGTATCTTTAGATCTCTGAGGAAGCTGAAGATCAAGAAAAGTGGAAAGCCAAGGCAGAGGCCTATGTCCAGTAGTGGACTAAAATAAGCAGCTAATGATGATGTTGATGATTTTAAGCGACGACTAACGTTTACGAATGTCTTTAATGTATTGAAGTGCTATGCCAAAAACATGTGAAAGTCAAAAACTTATGTTTAGCTGTTTTTTCTTTTACTATTTTTTATTAAATTTTATATATGTTTCCTATTCTAATGCAATTAGAGCACAGACAAATGTCCTTTAGATTAAGAAAGACGCGAGACTTCGATCTGTCACTTTCATAAATATGAGTCATTGGATCAGCATTAAATATAACAGAAATATCACTCCTTTCAGATGTTTTTAAATTTTAGGTACCTGTTTTTATAAGAAATCCAACTCAAATATATCCTATCCTATCCTTAAGAAAGCGAATAAACGGTCAAATAAAAAGTTCCTTTATATCCAAACCACGGCCGAATCGAGATTCAAGTCGTAAAAGAGCATATAGGTACAGAATTACTAGTCTGGTTTAATAAACCAGGTATTTTATACGGCGATAGGTCCAAATAACGTTCGTGGCCTCAACGCTATCCTCAGTCGTCAATCTGTGATAAAATCTCAAAGTTTCCTTATAAAAAGGCCTTTGGAATGGCTGCCTTATTTCGAAGATGATTCGCAGAAAAATGTTTAACATGGTAAAGTTGATATAACCAAAACGTAGTTACAGTTACGGCGTTAAATAGCGCATTAATTAACAAAATCTTAGATTAGATCTTAGATTTTGTACGGAATATATTACTCCATATAAATTTATTAACACTTTTTTGCCGTCGTTACCAAGAATACTAAATTTACGGCTATTTTTTACAATTCAATTTATTTGAGTTCGAAAAATACCGCAGTAACTTGGTCCCAAGAAACTATTACTACTATTGATAAAATATTTTCCTGAAATTATGAACCTTTATTTCCGTTCTAAATAGACTGACACATCAGTTTTCTTATTTTTAATTATTACAATGACTGTCAAAGCGACAAACTAAAAGTTATTGCATCTAATTCTTATTCATCACCATCACTTGATCAACTCAGCCAATTTCGATCCACTGTTTTGAGTTTGTCTCCCGCAATGCGTCACCACACCCAGACCAAGCCAGTTAACATTATATACCATTATTTCCTTTTCTTTTGTCTTACATAATCTAAAATGTCCAAAAGCTTTATTCTCCTCCCCACTTTGATTCACTTGAACTGATCAAAATAGATAAACGATTTTTTTCCCATTAATTCCTCTCAGACCTCTGTTAGCTGTCCTATAATAAATCTGATTGCCTTTGATCAAGGATTTGGTCAGATGTTGATTCACACGAAAATCTAAAAAAAAACCTTTTATCATATAATTAAGAATACCTTTGGTTTTCAACGAGGAAAACGAAGTCAAAAAATGTTTTCGCAATTCACAACTGGAGTTTCACCAAAAAGGTATCCTCCCAGATTTGGCTTATTTTGACGATTGCGCTGTTTTCCTGTTGATCTTGGTCTTAAAAGAAAATAGAACGTAGCATCTGTTTGATCCGATTTAATTTGCAATTTGCAAGGAGTAAGCAATTTGCAGCCGTCCATGGTTTCCTTGAAATATAATTTTGTGTTGCAACATCGTAGAATCATATTTACAGGGGGTTCTGAGGCGTTATTCATTGGATTTGATTAGATTATTCCTGTCAATGCCTGTTGTACATCAGTAACAGTCTTAGGGTTATTTACTCGAAACAAATAAGGAAGTTTCCCATTAAATTAATTTGCAACGATTTGAATTCGCAAATTGAGCCTCCCATTTCTCCCATTTTTATGACTACAGGTTCTCTTCTCATAAAAACTATGTGATTCCAAAAAAAAGAAGTCAGATTTCAAGTCAACAGATTCCGTAAAAGGACGTCTGAACATATAATTAGGATTACAGTCCTCAATTCTGCATCTGTAACCATTCTATGTCTTTCTTGGCATTTTCCCCTTTCTACCCTACACAATTTTCTTTTACGGGGTTTCATTTCATTAAGCGCCCAGTCCATTCATGACTAGAAAAACAACCCACGTTACATAACGATACATCACAACATCATTTATGTCCAGTGCAATCTGGGCACAGATGTATCAAAACTGTATCATGCGGGCATTATAATTTGGATGTGAGTAGAGCAGCATGGTCATCCGACCTCGCATTATGTGGGCAGCTATTTTCTGGCCAATGCTTAAGGCGGATATGGTTAGCGTTTGGTTCATGTGATAGGCAATGGAGTTTAGTTGATGGGTATGTTCATTCATTTTGAGGTAAAAATGATTTTTTATTTATTAACTGGATGTAAAACCGGGCCACATTACTCATACCTGTCCGCTGTTAGGCTGTCTGTCCGTTTGTTACACAGCCGTTTTTCATGAACCGTGATAGTCTATAACTTAAGCAGCGATTGGTATTGTCTATATTCGAGGGATGATCATGTATATTTGTTTGTTATATGACTTTTTCAAATTATTTGTACAGAGCGTCACATGTTTGATTGTCATTTGACCATTCTCCCACGTTTTTATAAACTCTCTTTCTTGTTTCATAAACATAATCACTTACTTTTTTAAACGTAATTACGTACTTTTTTAAATTTCAAAAACACAAATGTATATTTTCCCAGAACCGGACTAAGGTTTCCATGGTATTTCTTTCCATTTACAATTAAAAAACATACGTATGTATTTTTAACTATTTGTGGGAACTGTCGTCATTGGATTCAAAGAATAAGCTTCACTAGACCTGTCGCTTTGTTTTTAAACTCGAACACATGTCATATTGTTCACTACTGGAATTACACTCACAAAACATCATACACAGTGTGTATGAAATGTATGAAATTCTAAATTGAAGCAACGTGGCTATTGTTATCAGATTTAACCTAGATAATAATGCTCTAAAAATATCACTCTTTTGCATGCTTCAATTTAGTTTCCCCTGTCCCTTTTATAGAATGTGGCAAGTTGAATTTGACCCAGATACCGAGGTTTTGATTGCATGAATATAAAAAAAAGATATTTAGCTGATCCGATGGCGGAGATGCAAGTAGCCAGTATGTAGTAATACTGTGACCCCAAAGAAAAAAGCAAGATTTCTTACAATGTGTTCAATATTGAGAATACAAGGCAACGTTGTCAATTGATGAGATGAGCTTTTTTTCAGTCGGAAAAACTGCCATATAAAAACCAGACAAGACAATTCAATGGGTGAAGAAAATCATCGTGAGGAAAGGTGGATTCTAAAAAGAGGAATCTGAAATCACCAACTAGCAAGAAGCTCTCTGTTTGGGAAGGTGTGTTATAAAAAGTATTAATGTGCAATGTAATATGGTCTAGGTGTGAGTGAGACAGAGATATAGCTTACTCGCTCTAACTGTCATGGCTGGCGTTGTTCTGTGTTTGCTTACGAGAATGAGTTGCTCTTAGTTAATAAATATGTTTCATTGAAGTTAAAGCCCGTTTTGTCTTTCATACTTTATCTATCATATCCATGTGTTTATTTCGAGGTATTCACGCATTTTTCCGACTCCGCTCCATTTTATATCTTGAACCTCCAGAGTAATATCGCAATGTCAACCGGGGGTAGCTTCGCAGCGATGGCCCAATACATATGAGCGTGATCGCATCGATTTATTTTACATCATGATCGGTGAGCGATGTCTTACAATCACTTCCCATACATTATTATTACGGAGCCTTTTATGGCATGGTGAAGGTTTTTGCTTGATCGGGAACTATTGATCGAATATTAGGTACTTATATGACTATTATTCAAATACTTTTTGGTTTTGATACGTTGTGACTTTAAAATATGATATAGGTATGTCAATTATGTCAGGCTTGGTGGAGTGATGATTTGCAGATGGATGGCAGGAGATGGATGCGAGCAGCCGAAGATAGATCTCGATGGCTTGCAATTTGGGAGGCTTATATCCAGAAGAGGACACAACTGTCATATGGGCTGATGATGATGATGATGTCAATTCTGACAACCCCGACGTAAAATAGAGGTTTTATAAGTTTTACGTGTTTGACTGTTTGCCTGCTAAAGGTGAATCATGAGTGAGTGTTATTAGTCATGTTTTGAAGTTAGGGGGATAACAGTGGGATGAAGAATAAAAGATTGTTCGTCTTTGCAATTCTGCTAAAAATGTCATGTGGGTTACTTAATTGTCGAGGATGTTTTACTTAATTTTATCTTTTTTCAGATAGGTTCATAAAAATATAATCACAGATAACATGTAATTTGCAAGAAATCAACCAAAGCAAATTTTAGGTAAACCTGAAAAAATATTTACACACATTTTCAGTACGTTTCAAATTTGCAATTTGATTGACAAATAAGTCTTGCCACATTCTATTCCTTTTTCAGATTAAATCCTTGTTTCCATCTTATCAATCGTTCCTATTTGCTCATATATTGGGAATACTGGTGCATGAAATGAAATCGGGAATATATTTTATTCATTTATTTTTATTTCTTGTTTACCATATATTACGAGTGTTGCCTAGAAGAGTTATTGGTAGATCGTCAATTTTTGTTTTGTCTTAGTAAAGGTGATTAGGGTCTATTTATGTAAGTGTCTAGTTATTATTATGCTAAGTTTAATAAGGACGTCTTATTATATTTTTAACACTATATTGTGACACACGTTGTGCTATGCATATGTTCTAAAAAATAATCTTGTATCTTTCTTTCTTTCGGAAATAAAAATAATATAGTTATGGCAGAACCCCTATACCTCTTTAAAATATCATTTCTTTAGAATACCTCTGATATAACTTTGGGTAAATTATCTAGATAAGATTTGATATTTTAGATACATCCATATTTTTATACAATTATATGGCTTTTATTGTTTTTTTTCTTCTTTTCACCACCCAAAAAAAATCCAGTGCAATAAGAAATAATATCGGTTTTCTGGAGATCCCAATTTTTATACCTACCGATTTTTATAACATACTTTTTTTCTCATAATCTAAAAATGTCTAACAAATCTAATTAAAACTATACCAAAAGTGGCTTTCTAACTAAGCTGTATGCATGCGATGTACACGTCGCACGCATTTGGCTCACTGCCAACAAGACTTCATGCGAATGCCGACGTATCTTGTGTTCATTCGAGCCTATTGCGGCGTTATGAGAGAGGGAACAAGCTATTTAAAGGAGAATTTTTGTGCAAAAAGTCCTTTCTGGATTGAAGGAATAGTGATTTTTTTTCTAAAATTTGTGGCATACAAATCTAAATTTAACCCGTCATTATGTTTTTTATTAATTTACACAAAAACCAGTGAACCGATTTAGACGAATCCTGGTGCACAGATAGTTTATAAATAGGATTAACACATGGGATAGTTTTATATTCCCGTGGGATATATTCTTTGAAGCGGGCGGGACCGCGGGCAAAAGCTCCTATAAAATATTGGATACTCTATTACTTTTTTGTCCCAAATGTTACGGTTAAATAAATTTTTATTTAAAGAAATAGTCATTTAGAATGATAGTGTTCTCTCAAATTTCAATCATTAAACAAATTGTCGAAAGCGAAGAATTTGCACTAATTACAAAACCACTAATCAAACAACCGCTAAATGTGATCAATGACATCGCACTAAACACATTCATACTAGGTAAAAATTCTACTGGGATTTCAAATAAACTTTTTTGGAGCAAAAAAGGTCTAATGCGAGATGGAATAGCAACGCAGTGGGTTGCTTGCAATTAGGAAAAAAATATGCAATAATAAATTAAATAGCAACCCAACAAACTCATTACCGAAACAGGCGTTTACAAAAGTTCCCCAAGGAATTCAATCCTTGTTTCGCCAAGGGTTTCACAAACAAATAAATCACATGCGTAATGACACCCAGACTCAGAACAAGCATTCGTTGATTACACAAATGCTTGTGCGCTTAGTGGTGACCTCAGCCACTCGACTATACGTGCAGTCGCTGTCATTGTTGTCATATCAGTATCATACTTCGGTAATAGAGTTTTTACTGTTAAGCACGAAACCCTAACAAAATACATTTTTGTTTACTGAAATAATTTTAAATATTAAAATGAAATATGAATAGCTACACACATGAGTCGTGATGGAGAATACGTGATTTGAATGAATGTGAATATTGAATGAAAATTACTTTTGATGTTCCGAACAAATGTTTTTAGTTATACATTTTTATTGTTATTATTGCAGTTGGTACTACAATAATAAATATAAATATGCGTACGTTTTATTTTTTACTTTTCGATTTAGTTTTGAAATGATTAGTAACGAATGCGGACTTATTGGATATTGATTTTTCGTAATTTGATCTGCCCTGTTCCATTTTGAAGGCTCTTAGGCTTCAGGTTGCTTTTTTGCTGGCTTCACAAAATCTCTTAAAATAACCGACAACAGTACCAATAAAACGCCACTGAAACCCACCATTTTAATCAAATCAAATCAAATCAAATCAAATAATTTATTTGCAATGAATGTAGGTTACAATAAAAATACAGATGGAGTAAATAAGAGTGAGCCGTATACATTCTGCCTGGAAATAGGCATGCAAAGTTTTCAAAAGTTTTAATCTAAGCTATCTAAAAATAAAATTATAAATTTAAAGTGTCACAGAATTTTAGCAATCATACATACAATAATTAATACTACAAAATGTTCAATTAAAATGTGAATAATAAATACAATTTAAAATTAAATGTTAGGAATTAAGTACATATCCAGAACAACATTAACACATTAAAAACTGTTGTCTATTAAAAAATCATGAATTGAGTAATAGCATTTTTCTAGAAGGAAGGCTGTTTATACAATTTATTCCGTACCCAAAAGTAAGTTCGGATTTTCCTAAACCCGCTCTTGTGATTAGGGTCCTGTATCATTGTATTTGTTTCATGTGTTTATTTAAATAAAGGCTCTACTCTTATTAGGAACTTTTAAAAATAATCTTAGTCTATTGTGTAAGCAAGATAGCGCTATAAACTGTTTATAACGGCGTCTCGCTTTCACAATATTAGTCTTGCATCAAGAATTACAGGGTATAGGAAGTGGAAGTGTCACGTGTGGTTTTCTGTCCAACAATGTTTTTGAAGTTTGAAACTAAATGGCTTGAATGTGATCATTCTAATTTGAGGGTAGTGTGAATGAGATTTAAAGGGTAAATCTGCCCTGGTTAACTTATGATTTTTTTCACGCATACCAAAAAATAGAAAAGAATTGTAGCCTTTTTCAGCAATTATACAAATTATCAGAAAAATCTAGCAATAAACAAAAAAATCTCAATTCAATCTTAATTTGTAACATTCTACCACGAAAATATTCGAGTCGTAATTACAAGAAAAACACAGTTTTATCGATATTGTCACAAGGTATATGTTAGCAGTAAATCTTAATGTAACAGAGTATTTGGTTGTTAAGCTACTTAAGAGTTTCTAAACACTCCTTAAGTCACCATCAAAATGGTGTAAACCTTAATCTTCCGTGTATTACTACCTACTAGATAAAACCAGAAGTCCCACTCAAATAACACGACTATTATAAAGGAGACTATTGTACAGAGTTTTAACGAATACAGGAGTTCCCTATTCACCAAACGACGTTAGAGATTTCCTACTATTGACTGGTTTTCATTGCACTTCAGTCGATATGAGATATTTAACCCTGTTATCCCTTAATCTGGAGATCAGGGAGCCCTAACTCTTCTTTTCGAAGTAAGATATTGATTGATGAGTCGTCATACTAAGGCCCTTCTTCGCCACTTATGCCACTTTATGCCGCTCTATGCCGCTCTACGCCGCTCTACGCCGCTTTACGCCGCTCTACGCCGCTCTACGCCGCTTTACGCCGCTCTACGCTGCTATACGAAACTCTACGCTACTTGACGGCCTTCTTCGCCACGCTACGCTAATCAATGCCGTAAAGAGCGCTTTTCCGCAACAAGATCACTTAAATGAGCATCCATTAAATTCAAGCTTTGAGTGTACATTTTTAAAACCGTTTTGATCTTCTGTAACAAGAAACCTGTTTAGTGGCGTTATCACCGCTGTTAAATGGTTTTCACCCTGTCCCATACGTTAACACTGTATCGTTTATGGCGATGAGACATAACGTGGGCCATTGTTGCTGTGTTAAGATTGGATGTGCGCGTTTATCGGAAATGTTGAACATTTTCTAAGAAAGGTCTTGAACATGAAATGGGACTTTGTAAAATTTTAGAATTTTGTGTACAGTTAAAGCGGTTACAGAGATAGAAGGAATAATGAATTTGAGACCACTCAACACGTCATTTATGAAGAGGAATTTAAGTTGATCACAATTTTAGCTTCTAATACAAATATTTGTAGATGAGTACCGCAAAAAATACTACAAAAAATACCACTATTATACATACACACACACAACATAGTGTATAACCAAACTTTTACACTAAACCTAAACTATAATCTATTTTACTTTTCCACTCCATACGCGGTATAAAAATTTCCCAAAGGCATCGTATATTTCTAGTACAATTTCTTGGCGCACTAGCTCATAAACTGGGCTATGAAATGGAAGGAAAAACAATGGCGAGCGAGCAGACGCGCGGACAATCGGGCTTGCTTCGGATGAGATGACCCCAATAGCTCATACGGAATGCACGGCTATTATGACGTATCTGAATATTAAAAGTCGTACGAGAATATTGAGAGCTAATTTTCTAAGCAGGAATTTTGTAGTGATGTCTTTATTGGCCGAATCTTTTACAAACTATGTTGGGGTCGGCTTCCAGTGTAAAGTGACTAGATGCGGTCAAGAATTTTTGTTTTGAAAATAGCGACGGCTTCTCTTTTTAATCCGCGGTCGTCAAAATTGTAATTAAAGTTTAAATAAATTTTTAATTGTATACCATAAACACTGTTACAAAAGGTATACATTACGCCATTAAAATAAGCCAAGACAGTGCTTAGGCGATAAAAAAGTGATTTTGACTATGAGTATTTTCAGATTATAAAATATGTCAATAATTCCACAATATTAACGGTATCATTATATTTTAACTCGGATATTTATTTGACCTAAATTGACCTTTGTTCAAATGTTATTTGTGCAAAACCGAATGTCAATCAATTGTTCAATCAAAACAAATGCAATATTTCACATGATAATACTTGTAGAGATGTAAATTATCTTATTCAAGAGACCATCAACAGAAGGAAGTAAACTTCAACTAAAGAATTAAAACCTGCAAAAGAAACTATGTCAACTTGTTTCAAATTACCCTTTTAAATAACACTGCAGCAATAAAAAATGTCTGCTTCTCGTCTCGACATCAAGTATTTAGCTCCGTTGCACAAAAACGAGTTTTCTCGTCTTTTTAGCATTACATTTTGTTTCTAAGAGAGCTGGCGTCAGCGTTACTTTGAATTAAAGCGACAAAGAATTCCTTGCTGTCACTGTTACGTAGAACCCACAAACGGTTTAGCGCTGTACTGCTAAATTTAGTTGCTTTTGAATAATTTAGTTGCTGTTCATATTTTTTGGTTTATTTTTGTTTTGGTATTAATAATGTATTGTTAACGGAACCTCCTTTTCAAAGTGAAACCTCCTTCAAGATCCTTAGTGAAACCTCTTTCGAACCTGGGATTTTACAAGCAGTCCGCTATAAAAGACGAAGCGCTCTTAGCAACGCTCTCTCCGGTGTCAGCTGGCTTCGCTGGAACATCTCCGTGACCTTCGTTGTATTTATTCAGCATAGCAGCCATATTGCTATTTCGATAATTGCCATTCATATTCCTTTGCAGTAATTAGAGTTTGATGTACTAACTTTAAGTTATCTTTTTAATGATTTGGTTAAATTGTTTGTGACGTAACCGTGCTTTCTTTTTAAAAACCTGTCCTCACTTCTGGTTTCTAAGAGTATAGATACAAAATTATCTTTCAGCAATATCAAGAAAAATAACCAGGGTATGTTTTGAAATCAAAGTATATAACTAATGTTACAAAATCTAAAAAGACTGCAGAGAAATAGAGACGTAGGCATGTCTCTGAAAGCATTTGTATTTTAAAAAAATAACAAAACCAAAAACAGCTCATTCACAGAAACGTCCACATAATATTAAAAAATAATAATATTCTCATACTTCATTACAATTTAATAGAGTCAAAGATCCAAAAAATGATTTGGATGGAATTCTTCTTTTATTACATAATTATGAAATTTGAAATAAATTGATTTATTTCATAGATTCTTTTACACAATTGTGAAAATAATGTTGGCTAGCGACTGGTGTTGCAAAGTATGTAACGTTGTTCGTTACGTTCGTTGTGTTACATTTTTTTTATTCTTCATACACAAGGGAGAAAAAACAATGAAGTACAAAACGCATAAAATCAGAAATTATAAAAAAAGTGATTCAGAAAAATATTTTCCGCTTCATGAGTTTTGACTAAGCACTCGTTATGAATAAACCTACTAGTTAGTCTGATCTACCCATTTACAACTCTGCATTTAAACTCCGCTGAACTGTTGGATTAATTGCTATTTTTACCGTATTTGTAAGTTTAGTTTTCATGCTTAATTAGGGGTGGGAGCGAAACATGAGTTTCTTCTTAGTTTACTCTCAACCCGCGTAAGCTGAAAAATAAAGACGTCAATAAAAATATAGGTACGTTCGTAAATACGATGC
Organism: Trichoplusia ni; assembly: GCF_003590095.1. Lineage (NCBI taxonomy): Eukaryota > Metazoa > Arthropoda > Insecta > Lepidoptera > Noctuidae > Trichoplusia > Trichoplusia ni. Next base: position 6,108,962 of record NC_039489.1, on the reverse strand, counting down.
AAAAAGATAAAATACTTATTCAAGTAGGATTACTTCAATCGGACAGCGAATCTAAACTAGCGCACCAATTCAATGTAAACTCCAGCGCTCTTAATAAAACAATACATAAAAGATGTTGGGAACTGTCCGTTCTGTTAGCCATTTTAATTTGCTTGAACAAGAAGTTTGTAACCAAGTAGGTAGAAGCTTGTCTTGGATACTTGTTTAATGTAAATTACCTTACCGGTACACCAAACAAATAGATGGGGAAAATTCTGAGGGAAATTGCGTTTTTCAAGGAAAAAGAACAACAAAGTACTATAGCGTGTGTAAGATGTTTTTGTCTGATATTATATTAATTTTTGGGCAGTTTACTTTTCACAAAAAAGACCCCAAGTTTTGGGAGATTTTTTAACGATGTAAATACAAGGGAGATTTTTGTGTTGTAATTGTTATATTGTTTTGTTTAATTAGAGTAAGTACTGTGTTGAAATGTGTTTGCTTTAAATGGGTAAGTAATTAGTTCTGTATAATAAGAAAAAGGAACAAAAAATGTTAGTGGTAGAGTTTTTGTCTTATTTATGGATTTCAAGGGCTTATCCTTGGCTTAAAAGTAATATTATAGTGGTTGAGCGTCATCTCTTTTCTACACGTGCAATTATAATAACCTCTTCGTCTAAAGGTAGAAAAAGAACTTTATAACGTAGCGTTAGGCATCCTAATTGCATGTAATATAAGTAATTCAACTCATTTTTGTAAGTGTACTTTTGTAGTGATAAACATTCAAACATATATATAGATATAAAATAATTTTTATTATTGAAACCCCAAAACTGGGGGTCTTTTTTCTGAAAAGTAAATGCCCAAAAATTAGTTCATCACATAACTGAATATGCTACGTACTTTTTTATTTTATTTGCGTGGAAAGGTATTAAATTGAGATTGTACGTGGAAATCTCGTGTAATTGCTACTGTATCTCAAGAACCGTGACAGATAGACAGTCGAAATTTTCAGAGATTTTTCTGTTCCACGCTATAACAAAAATTGGTGGATAACATATCTTCAAATTGATTTTTCAACCGTTTTGTAGTCTGTAGTCAATTTGTTCGGAATCCTCAATGTCCGGGTTGTTTTATCAAATGCTCTGTTCTCATTATCGTATCTAACTAGAAATAAATATTAGAACAACGTACGACGACTATAATGAAATTATAGGAAGTAACCGGAATCCAGTTGATTAAAGGAAATGTTAGAAAACTTCGCGGTCCAACGATCTAGGACATCGGGATAAACACATAAATTAAACGAAGAAGACGGAGAAAACAGGTGCACAAAACATGAAATTAAACGTACCTACCAAATGTGCGATAAGGATAAAACTATAACTGGCCAACGAAAATTTAAAGTGAGAATGAGATGGCATGATTTTGTTAGTTCCATTCATATGAAGAATGTATTATCGCGATATTGGTATGAACAAAACGCCAATCAATTATAAAAGGAGTCATCGATCATTTTGGAAGCGACACAAAGGCGGCTTGTGGACCGTTTAGTTTTCTTGTTCATGTGATTAGCCAGTGATTGTACTGGACATGTTCTACTCAAATCATATTATAAAAAATAGCCTCTACATAATATCTCCCTGCTGGGCACAAGTCTCGTCTCTTCTTGTATAGGAAGGGTTTTAGCATTGATCGAAACCCTAGCTCAATGATTTAAGATTTCAATATTTCAAATTTTTCGACAGGTTTCCTTAAGATGTTCCGATTTGTTAGTGTTATCTTATAAAAATTAAGAAAGTGCAAATAAACTAAAAAACTCACATTGGCGCTCTGCCTGATTTGGGATCTTACATAATAACTCTCATTTTACTTTATAAAATAAACAAAAGCCAATTTAGACTGAGAAGAATACCTTTACTTCATAAAACAATACAAATAAAATAAAATATACAACAGCGGGACTCGGAACAAATGTTTTCTTAAAACTCACGTTTCACGAAACAATATTTTCAAGCAGCACTCGTCCAATTGTTTTAAAGCAAGTTGATGTAAACGCTCCATAGAAACAACTATAGGTTGTACACGCTTGGCTTTTAAAGAAAAATCTCTTTAATGGCCCGGAATATCCGAGGCCAAGATTGATAGCAGAACACTCGGCAACACAAGCGGCGCATTAACGTTTTTGTACTCAATACGTATAATTTACAAAGTTGTTGGAAGGACTGTAAAAGTTTTATACTTAGGAATGGTGTAGTGCAGTATAATATTTTGTTTATCGTTTTGCTTTTTATTCGTATTAATGAATAGTATTTATGATTTTTTGTGAGGATTCAAACGGAAAACAACCGTTTTGCGTAAATCGTATTGAAATTAATATTTCTTTTTTTTATATTTCAAAGAAAACGTAAGTTACGTGGCATAGAAATAACTCATTACTTACTTAATGATATACTATATAAGGAGAATTATGAATTAATAATAGGTAGGCATTTCTTGAAGACCTTTGGTAGAAAATAGAATTCTATTTATTATGTTACATCTTTATTTAAACCTATTATCGATACTAATATATAAAGCTGAAGAGTTTGTTTGTTTGAACGCGCTAATCTCAGGAACTACTGGTCCAAATTGAAAAATTATTTTTGTGTTGAATAGACCATTCATCGAGGAAGGCTTCACGCTGCGACTAATATGAGCGAAGACACAATTAAAAATGTGAAAAAAAAACAGGGCAATTATAAATCATAACTTATATCGCTACCCACGGGGACGAAGTCGCGGGCAACAGCTAGTTCAAAATAAAAATCTGCGTCTGCTAATTTAACAAAGAACTGATTAACTAGAAAACTTGAATAACATAACATTTGTTACGAAGATTACTCCATCAAAACCTTTCCACATCAATATTCAATCAAAATAAGCCGTACACCTAAAACCAGGCAGCAACGCGTTTGAAAACTAACACCACACAGGACGAAACCGTAAATATTTAACGCGCCCCAGCGGCGTACACTTACTATGAAGATATAACGTTCCTGAAATACTAGAATTTCCTCAGTTTTCGTAAGTTTCGAACTTTTCCTTCGCTTTCCTTCTCCCACTATCTTAGTATTTTCGCAGTCTCGAACAAATGTCTGAACATATACAAAGGAATTCTATTTGAATTTGGAGACAACCCATTTATTTAATTCTGGCTAGGACTTGCTTCAAGTTTAGTATAACAATTTTTTTACTGATTTGTTTTTTTCGTTTGGTTATAATCACAAGAACTACAGATGGTACTTAAGTTACAATTTTCCGAGCGCTACTGCTGACGAATCGCTTAAATGTATTGTATTGACAACTCAAATTCACAATATATATTTAATTGTTTCTATAATAATAATTGAACATAGTCAAGACTTTTTGATTAATTTGTCAATTTTCTTTGGAGTTCGAATCTTACTGAGAAAGCTTACAGTTTTACTTGAAGTAAACTACTTACATTGAATTGAGAGTTAACTCTATTTACACAATATATTGTATTAACAAGTTTAAGCGAAAGTCACTAGTCAAACATAATGTTTTCCAAAATATAAGGGTCCGAGAATCCAGAAAAGGTTCTGTAGAAATAGAACTTCAAAATTAAAATCCCTTTTAATTTATAAACGCAAAAGTTTGTATGTACGGATGTGTTTATGTGTGGATGTTTGTTCCTCTTTCAAACGTAAATCGCTGAATGGATTTCGACGAAATTTAGTACACAGATAGTGTATATCCAGGATTAATGCATACAATAGTTTGTATCCCATTTTTATGTTACCGTAGGATCATTTTCAATATGTAGTGGGCGGGCCCGCGTTCAACAGCTAGTACAATATAAAACTTTCAAACTGACACTCACAGTAGTTTCGATAAAGCTCGTAAGGGATTCTCTATTAACACAGCTTTATTACTTCGCAGACATGTTTTGCATCCAGGAAAGCATTATATTAACTTGATATTACTTTTAAACTTCATACAGATTTTAGCTCTTAATAAGAAACCTTTTTAATAACAATAAAGGTCTTTGCAAGGAGGTATTTATTAGTGCAATAAACTTCATGTTTCTCGTACTGAAACTCGAAATTAGATTCAATGGTTTTCATTTTCCAGTTTTGCACACCAAAGCGGAGAGGCCAATGTGACATGAGATCCGGTTCACAGCTTACCGCGACGGTTTGCGGTGTCATATACTCGTATCAATTGCCAAAGACTAAGCGAATATTCGAAAGGTGTGTTTTCGAATTTGTGTGGCAAATCATAAAACTGAAATTTGTATAATTCTTAAAACACTTCGTCACTTTTTTATAGCAACTCTAAGGAAATAAATCAATGTGTCGCGTTTAACAAATATTAGTAGACTCAGTACAAGCCTTCGATTACGAATCAAATGCCGGTCGAATTGGTGGCCGCATAAGCAAATGCATACTACTTTACCAATTGCCAATATAAAGTGTAATTCATGCTAACTATTACTACATGTACAAGATACACTACAAAGAACTACTATATAACTTTTATCGGAGCCACTTAACAATAGTCTATTAGTAGGGATTGGCCTTAACTCTTGGTCTATTATACTTTTCAAGCTAACCGTCCAACTATAAACCAATTTTCCCACCTAAACTTAACTTCTTCATCCATAAATTTCATCTCCACCAAAATATGACTTAGCTTTAAATCTCCTCTATTTTTCTTTTCCCATCCATTCTGGCACAAACTGATCTGGCATTAAGATCACTGTCCAAGTCGTAACAACTTAAGGAGCTCACCGCCTTATCTTTCAAACTTTTATTAACTTCCCCAAGAGTAATTAGGGTTACGAATCTTGGTTAGTCGTTGCAGGGATCCCTTGCTTCTGTTGTTTTTTTTTTTTGTGGAAGATGTATAATAGTGTATCGTTTCAGGCATTATAATATATATCAATTCAATAAATTAAAACGTAAATAAATAATATGCAAAACCAAAAAAACATGGTAATTACTTTTTAATTTGTGATTAAAGAGCACCAAAAAAACTATTGCGTCATATGTCCAGCAATAGGCACGATGTGCCGAATTCATTGATTAAAACACGTTTCTAACAGCAAACAATATTTTTACTCATATGCTTATTCTCTATTCTTGGAAAACCACATTACCTTTTAATGATTTTTATCAGACTACCTTCCTCACACAAGGGGCTTACCGCCACCGTAAACAAACACGTTGTAATAATAAAATCGTAATTACTATCTTATGTGTCAATCCTGCTCATAAACTATCTGTGTACTAAGTTTCGTTTAAATCCGTTCAGTGGTTTTTGCGTGAAAGATGAAAAAACATCCATATAATCAATCATACATACAATCTTTCGCTTTTATAAATTTACCTGACTTAACACTTTGGGATCAAAAAACACAAGACCATATGATGTAATAGCAAAAAAAAACTATCACCAATTATTGCTAACACACTGCTTTAGATACCTAATACTACTGTGGATATCTATTTGATTCGAATCGAGACATCTGAATAAACACATTTGGCATCGCTTGCTTCCAGGTTGCCTAGCAACGATTCCTTTGTATCCGTCCATTTCGCTTCTGCTTAGCATCCACAAGTGTTATAGTGTAGTACAGAGGTGGCTTATGAAGGATTGTAATTAGACTGTTTGGTCTATCTTCCATTAATGAGGACGATGCAAACCAAGTTTGTCTCAAATGGAAATGCTAGACTAAGATGGGGTACTTACGTTATATCTGCTACTAATTAGAGGACGTCGTGGGTGAAATCCTGTGTAGTTTTAATCGATTTTGGAGAAAGCTGATTATGTAACGCCTACGTTTCTAGTCGAAAATCATTTAATTCAGCCAACCTTAGGTTTAAGTAGTACATTTGAGCATGTATTATTTGTGGAAGCAGCCGTCATTTCCGCGACTTTGCTAGACGAGACTTATAACAGCAAAGGCTTTATGCTCCTATTGATGCAATTCGGTTAAAAATAACATCTAAAATGGTCTAGCAGTTTGAGAGTAAAAGTATACCACATACTCATCCATAATTATAAAACTTTGCCTTAATATTTCTTAGTTTTTTTTGACGAAATATTGGAATCAAAATCGAAAATTGGAATATAAACCTTGATAAGAACAGTCTACAAACAAATCTCTTTGTTGATATTATAATCCTAATAAATCTGCAGCTTATAGATAATTACGCTTTCTCAATTGAAAGTCTGTTTTTAATATTATATTTAGTAAATCTCGGAGTTTGTTTATTTTTGTTATGCTGATATTCTACAGAAACGTTAAGAGCGAGTTGGAGTGACACACAAAGGGTTCAAAAATTCAATTAAATCTAATATATTCACGATGTTAGTTACCGTACTCCTCCAAAACGGTTCGAGCGATTTTTATGAAATTTTGTATTTTATTATATTGGGTAGGTCTGAGAATAGAACAACATCTCTTTTTCAAACCCCTAAGTACTGGGTTGCTCACACAAAAAAAAAAATTTTTTTACGAAATTGTTTGGTTTTTTTTATAATGTGGCATTAAAAAATACATACAACTAGAAAAAAAATGTATTCGACAAAACAACGTTTGCTGGGTCAGCTAACCGATTATAATAACCAAATCCTAATAAACAAACTCGTGTAATTATGAACATAGAATAATTGAGGCCATACGAAATTCAATTATTTGCCTACAATGTTAGTTTGGTAGAACAATAACTGAATGTACAAGTTTGTTTTGTTTTCAGTCGAAAGTTTGGTAAACAACTCTTTGGGTTTTGGGTAACGTCCAGAATCAGATAGAGCGATTAACTGGAATGCAATGAGAACTTTGCCTGTACGAGTATCTGGACTGGTAAGAAGGCATTATACGTTTAATCTGAGACAACATTCTGAACTTAAGTTGGTTGGCAAATGGACTTTGAAAGTTTTGGAAGCTGGGTTTTTCGGAACCTTGTTACTAAGGCTCTGTTGCCAGTTAGACCACGCGTGTGTTACTAGGCTGTCTCTTACGAATGATGATAGTTAGACAGTTAGAATTTGATCATTTTTTTTAATTTTCGATGCCGCTATAAAAACGAATGAAAGTAAAATTGAAATTAAGTATCCTTGATTGCTACTTGGACTATTTGTGGAATACTTCCAGCGAAATTTTGACAGCGTATTACGACGTATATTGCAATATTGATGTAGCGCGAAGGTGGTCATAGGAGATCCGTTAAAAGACACTATATAATAATATAGAGTTAACTAATCTGAATGGTCGTTTCGAGTACTTTGACCGATACAAAAAACAATCTAAAAACTTGCTTCCCAAGAGTGTATTTTTTATATTTTGGCTTGCTCCAAATTTAGAAAGCAAAATCTAAAATGGCAGTCTAGTCAGTTCATTCATTTCAAATCCTAGCCCATTAATGAAAGACGAGAAAATTTCAGTGGTTTTTCACTCACTTCCTCACAAATTCCATCAAAGGGTACTCGAAGTTTCTTGAAAATATGTCCAGTGGAAGGTGAAAGGCCTGACCCCTAATTACATGTTACAACACTGTTTATCCCTTTTGGGAGTACGGACGTGACATACATACACATACAATCTGAGAGTTGGTTTTCCTGAAAGGGCAATGTTGGAATTTCTCGGAATGGTGTTGAAAGTAGGTGTAATGCTAGTAGTTCTCACGAAATAAGAGCTTGGAGAATTTTATTTCTTGGTATCGACCACAACTCTGGCCATTTGGATGTCAATAAGGTGAATGTAAGTTTGAAAGCATTTGTATATTTTGATCAAGTATTTTTTTAATAAACTTTGAATTTAGAACTGTGTTGAATGTTAAAGCCACATCAGAGGGTTACTGGCGGGTAAGCGGCCAGCCAAAAGAAAAAAAAAGACGTTAAGAAATTATGTTATCACGTAAATCAGATCAGACATCTTTTCATCATTAGTATATAATACACTAGCTGTTGCCCACGACTTCGTCCACGTGGTTAGAAGATATAAGTTAAGATTTATATCTACCCTGTTTTTTCCACATTCTCCATTGTATCTTTGCTCCTATTAGTCGCAGCGTGATGATTTATAGCTTAAACCTTCCTCCATGAATGGTCTATAATCTTTTTGTGTTGAAAAAAAAAGATTTTTTCAATTTGAATCAGTATTTCCTGAGATAAGCGCGTTCAAACAAACTTCTCAGCTTTATATATTAGTATAGAGTATAGATAAGAACTAAAGAAACCGGTCAAATACCGAATTACAAAAATCCTTGCTTTTTGATGTCGGTTTAAAGTAATGTCATACTTTCGCATTTAAATGTTTAGTCTTAAAGTCTTTTAAACGTATCGCATACTTTGTCTGATTCTTGTTAAATCTAATTCAAGGCACAAATCAATATTTCACTTACCCACTTCCCACGCAAAAAAAATAAAACACAATTTCCAATTGCATCAAAAAATCTGAAGTATCCCCAAACACACTATTTATTCTTGTAATGAAAACTGGCAGGTGTAAGCAAAAAAGCGCAAAATACATAAAAAGAGTTTCACAAAAGCAAATTTGTTCCATCAAAACAAATGGTAGAAAAGAAAAACCAGTAAAATAATGGGTGAAAATCGTTTTCTCATTATCTGGAGTTTTCGCGTTCTGAATTTATTATTTTGACATAAATTTGTTCGTCTGTAATTCCGTCGCTTGCCTTATTTAGGGGATTGGTTAAAAAAGCCAACACAGACCAAATTATTGCCTTGGTTTACAGTGAATAGCAGCCATTTTTTTACTTGCTTTTTGTGGTTATATTGTTTACGGCTGCAAAAACATCATCCTCTTACTCTAATCGGGTCAAAGTAACCTATGTATCCATCCAGGATTTTGATAAATCCATCAAAATTTGTTCAGTCGTTTAAGCGTCAAGTGATATCAACCGCACATACTCCAATAGTTTCGCCAGTTTTGTGTAATTAATTAATTTCTTTGTTACAAAAATAACGCTATGCTTATAATGTGGTGATGTTTAAAGGATTATCTGCTACAGATCTACTATTAATATCGATAATGATGTAATCTGACTAATTAAGACATATTATGATAACTTTTTTGTATGAAATACTTAATTAGGTGAAACAAATGGGTTAAATAATATGAAGAGTGATTTTGTTTCATTATTTTGGGTTTAAAACATTTCTCAAATAAGAATACGGGCTCCGTTATTTTAAGAGCGAGTTGCTATAATAAGTAATATTTTAATACATCGTTGAAAAATAGTTTTAACATATTTAGCAAAAAAAGTCCTTAAAACTTTTCACAATTGAATTTTCCAGAAGATGCAGAACTAAACCATCGAATTGTTTAATTAATTCATTATATTTTAGGGTACCGTACTGTCTCATATGGGAAAAAAACATAGTAGATCTTTTTAAATTTATTCCGTAAGTGAGTCAAGGGCAAAACTGTTTTGAAAATAAATCTCGTATATGTTAGATCGTTTCCTTTGTTTATTTTGCCAGTGTAAAATATATTCGTACAATAAAATAATTAAGTAGGTGTAAAAGACCAACAAAAATTTGGCTTGACTTAGAATATTTTGTACCTAATGATCAATGGACTGCCAAGTAAAAGGTTGAACGTTTGAATCCAGACACGCATAAAATGGCTTTTCAAAATCATTTACTTATTACAAAAAAATTATTAGGGACTAAAAATAGTCAACAAAAACATCATCAGATGACCATCACACCTAGAATTTTTCAACAGTTTTAGTCCTTGTCTTCTCTAGTCCTTCTCTGTCCAAGGTCTGTCTTAACATAAGGGTCAGACTTTTAGTAATCAACTTAGCCTAAAATAACTGTTTCAGCTTACACTGTAACGGGATAAGCACGACCCGATCACAGAACCGATTGCCATTCACTATTAAAAAAACAAAAAGTTTTCAACACTTGAAAATCGTGTTTTAAATTACGATGACAGGATAACGAAGAGGCTTAGAAAACAAATACCACCGAAATGAAATGCGAAAAGTGAAACGAACAAAATTTCAAAGTACCTAATTCATGAAAATTTGATTTTATCATTACTATCTGCCAATATAACTTTGAGTTTGTTTAAACAAGTGATTGCTCTCCAAATTGCTTTATTTGGAACAATTCCAATCGTAAAAGTATGATTGTGTTATTGTAATTACTTATGAACTTATGATCAATTCTGAATCGAAAATTAATTGAACAATCATTGAGACAGATGTTTTGTTTCCAAATGTTTGTGGTGTTGTAACAACTTCTGAGAACTGAACTCTACAATTTTCAGTGAACTTGAGCAAAATTTTCTTTTTTTTAAGCACTGTTTTACCACCTGCAATTTGGTCGCGAAATAAATCGCACATCTGAACCTGTCAGAGTTTAAGCCTTCGCTAAGCCTCTAATGATGTTTAATGATATATACTACGTGCGAAAAACCACTACCAGTTACTAGTAAGCCTTTTATTTGGCTAAACTAAATCGAAAAATTTTTAGGTATTCCGATTTTGCTCATGATGTTTTCATTCACCGTTTTAGCTAATGATAATTGCTTTGCATATACCTGTATGTATGTAAAAAAAAACCATAAAGATAAGTGTATGCATGGATTTGAAACTATGACCTTTAACTTGGCAGTCCAACGGAAACACCACCCGGCCACCCTTGTAATAACATTATTTTTCGTTCCTCCCTGAAACAAGGGTATTGAAACAACATAAGCCAATATTAGATAAAAAAAGTTTGGCTTATGATAGGGATATAACGTAAACACGGAAACTCAGCAGGAAAACTATCACAACACTAAGTGAAATGTGCGAAACAAGGAGTTTTTCCTTAATCTGATGTTGACAGAAAATAGGTTGTATTAGCACCTTTATACGTTGAGACGTCAAAGATTTTTCGTACAAATATTACATTATTATAATAAAATATCAGCCTGTTAATATTCCACTGCTAGGCACAGACTTTTTTCTATGTAGGAAGGTTTGAGCATTGATCACCGAGCCGCAAGTTTGGTAATTGTAAAGAAAAAGCCAAAATAAGTAAAAAGTGTGCTTATAAATAATGACATGAGTATTCATTGACCAGGATTTATTTCTGGACATGTCGTAATTTATCAGTACACTTTTTACCGACTAGTGACGTTGTTAGGCCCATTCCCATGCGTTCCACCATCTTTGATGCGTTTTATCGTCGTATTTTCTTCATCGATTTAATAATAAAATCATATCATATCGACAAATTAGTCATATACACACATATACATATATTATACATATCGACATCAATACAACTGAAGCTATACATTTAAGTATAATGATATCGGAGCCCGCAGCTTCATGTGGTCCTTCAGATCACACTGCGGCTCGCCACAGTGCCATCCTAGCCGATTGCGGTCACACCCCTACACGCTATGACAGCGACATCTGTAGCAACATTTTTGCTTGACTATGTAATGAAACAATGTTTTACTAAATAGTTTTTTTATAGAAATCTGAGCTAATAGATCTGGTATTAACAAGGAAGTATTTTAGGTCTATTTTTTGAACATTCAAGGAGTTTTAACGATCCGGAACGGTTAAGGACGTCGTAATCTAAAGAAAACTGGACCTTATCACTGAGTCTGCTGTATCTGTACGTCGGCCGCCAGAAAGCAATGTTTGGCTAATTTGACTAGTCACCATTTTTGCAAATTTTTTTTCGTGTGAGCCCATTTGTATGGAAGTTATGGAACTCAATGTCGCAAATCCAACTCGCTCTTTGCCGACGTTTTTATTTTATTTTATCACTTAGTTTGAATCGCAAAACGTTTTATTCACATTTTATTTAACCAAAACTACTATACACAATCGCAGCTTTAAATCAATGCCGTATTAAAAGCTTTGCAGATAAAAGGATCAAATAACAATAACAATTGTTTGAATTTGGTGTATTTTAGGGGAAACTTAGCTTAGTGTATGGAATTTATAGTCTGTTATTTTTTAGATAAAGTTTAACGCTTATTACGTGTGACTCTCGGTATGACATTATTTTTGGATTAGAGGTGTTCGCGACCACTAGCGGTAAGAAACTCGAAAATTGCCTGCGGTCGGTGTATGAGGGATTGCAACGCATTGCCATATACTGACACAAAATGCGTTTAGGTTTAGTCAGTAAAAGTCTGACTCTACCCGGTTCTTTTCGCTTTCTTGAGCAAATTATAGAATACATTTAGATCTAAAACATTTCTGCAACTAATTAAGGCCAATTTACATTATTGTATTTTTTATTTAACTAATACTCAAGTAAGACACATTCGATTGAACCTAAACATTTATTTTCAGTTATAGAGTAATTGTGCCACAAAAAAAGGAATTGTACTAAAGCGAGTAGAATTTAAAAAAATAAAGATGTTCAATACAGTTTGATTTAAAATCGTAGTAAATACATTTTCTACCAAACAAGCGCTTTTTTATACCTATGAGTTGTAAAAAAATAAGGTATTTAATTCGCCCCCATTATGTAGAGACGAGAAGAGTTCTTTGGCTGTTTTCAATCCAGTATAAATGAGACCATTCTAGGCTAATTCACCTCTAAAGCAACAAAAATACACACATAGACTCTTCACACTTATAACACTCCATCGTGCATCGTTTATGCGTCGCGGCTTAAAACCCAAGATGATGTTCACCAGACATTACATCTATCGCTTTCAAATCATCCATTGTCTTCGTACGTACTCGTATATATTCGTATATCTTCGTGAACTAGTCACGCACCCTCGTTTTCTCTGATTACGCGGCGTGAAAGACGATGTCACCTTACGCCCCTAACTTTAGACTTTTTTCTCCGTACAAAGTATTGGTGTCTAAGTTTCGGAGCAAATTGAAAACTGTCTATTAAGTTAATGAGTTCTGAAGAATGTAAATAGAAGTGGTTTTTGTTGGAGTTTTTATCCTTATTTACTGTGTTCTTGGCATGGTACGGTTCGCTTAAAGACTTTTGGTCGTAAGCTCATTAGGAACAATAGCAGTAGAAGAAAAGTTTTATTTATTGTTGTTTTAATGTGACAGTTTAGTCTTCTATTCAGAGTATTCGCTTTTTATTTTTCAGTTTTACTAAAATCTTTTTTATTCTATATTTACATTGGTTTTAAAAATTATTCTGACTATAATTTTAGATCGATAAATGCGTTTTCAGAAGTTGTACTGAAATAAAATGAAATCATAATTATTTTTAAAAACTCCGTAGGATTTAATAACTTTTTCAGGAGTTGTGAATGTTTGGATTGACTTGCCAGTGTAGGTTTTTATAAGAAGTCTTGAGAAAAAATGCTAATGAGTAGGGCAATACAAGTTGGGTACCCATGTTTTATCGGACTGTATGGCTATCGGACAAGATGCAGTTCAAGATTTGGATCCTGTCAGAAATAAAATCACAACGCCCGAAAATGTAGGACAAGATTTTTTTCGTCGTTTGTACAATTCGAATAAATACTTATTTCCGATATTAATTGACCAAAACGCAACTTCATCGTCACATTTCTTAGAATTGTTTTCTTTACTTAAAATAAAACGTGATTCGACAGCATTGACACCAAACTTCGCCAGCAACTGTCAGAGTTCAGAAACTTCCTCTTGTCCGCTTGTTCAAAGAACTTTGAGAATCTTTGCGACTGTTTCTGTCGCTACCTTTGTTAGTGTCTTTCCAATATCCAGTTGAGGATGTGCCTTCTTTTGAAAAATCATTGGCGCAATCGGAAAGTTTTAACATGTCCACAGAACATAGAAGAATAGAAGAAAGTGGTGTTTAGGTATTATGGTCGCTTTCAGGTGATGATCACACTTATCATTTCAAAAAGGTTTGGGTAGAAATTTTGTAACCTAAAAATACTGCATAGAACACAATATGTTAATATTGACCGAAATTTTCAACGGTGAACTTACGTCAATAGATTGATGGTCGACCTATTTTAAAATTTGTCAATCTGGATCAAGATCACGGATATTGATCGTCGTTCTTATCTGCCATTATTTTTCAATATGAAGAATAATGGAAAGCAGCAGAAGAAGTGTTTTTGCATTTCCCATGTTTTTATTGACGATGTCCGTTGCTCATCTGCAATTGGAGAGCTGTTTGTTGTTCCTTAAGGGATGTTTTTGTTTGTCCGGACTTAAAACTATTGCTTCAATTTTCATAACTAAAGTTAGAGGTTTGGAGTTATATTCACAATAGATGTAAGAAAATAACAATTGGAATATCATCTTTTGTTCATCTTCAATCAAAGAGGCTTATTCATTGTATGAAATTAGAATAAATATTTCCATTAATTTGAAAAGGAAACAATTTTACATAAAAGCGAAATAGTTCCAGAAACCTAAGGATTTAATGTCTCCATTAACTAAAACCTACGCAAAAACATTACGTTAATTAAAACAAAATATACTTGACCTTCCACCTCCTTAGTATCAATACATTGTAAGGGTCAATCATAACTGGTATACACGAAATGTTCCTAGACCTTTGAATCGAGACTTCTTCTCGAGTACCATACAATCAGGTGGCATTCGATTCCGCGACGTTGAGCGTTCATTACTGAACGCAATTGATCGAATCGAATCGAATGGATACGGCACTGTAACTAGACATTGATACCAAATGTCTCGATTTTTTAGTCGATTTAGGTAGCTTTTTGGACTAGAATGAAATTTTCGTCGCTTTGATTGGACTCTGTTTTGGAATGAATATGCAGGTAGGGATCAGATTATCTTTTACCTACATCAAAGAGCTGTCGAAATTGTAGAAGCCGAGTAATGATTTTCGTATTAATATCAAACAAAGTGTAAAATTGATAAATCTAGATTAAAACTAGTATTTAAGAATGAGATTGAAAAATAAGAACTTGTTTATTTTTTCTACTTATTTTGTGAGTTTTTTTTTATATTTTCTTATGGTGTCGTCATTTATCGCATTTCACACGATGACGCTAAAACTAAATGGGTATTAGAAAGTCCCACGTTGGGCGCCAAATGTAAATGAAATTTACTAATGGATATATTTAATAGAAATGTATTCTATAGCTACATATAAAAATTTATCAATACATATTTGTGTAGCACTCAACGCCGCAGAATCGATTATTTAATACTCGAGTAGAAATCTCGATTCAATTTTTATTGACTGCAATTTTTTTATTTCTAGTTTTGTTTTGTTTTTTATTCGCATAGCCTAAAAAATGCAGTATTATACAACAAAGTAACTGGAATCCCTGATCTCGTTTGAAATATTGCGTCTGCCTAACGAATAAACAAACAATTTTTACACAGATTTTAACCATGAATGCTGTCGTTGTTTTCGAAAAAACATGAATATATTTTTTTCATTTTTGTGGAATCATCGATAGCTTTCATTTATTGGAAATATGTGTTTCATTTGTTTCTTCTTTTACTATTACTTCGTAACTAGCTTTTGTCTGCTTACACGTGCGCAGCGAATCGTTTATAACAGCATATTGATTGAGCGGTTTAGTCCGAAACTATTGGTTCGTATTTTTAAAATTGCTTTATATTCCTATTGTTAATTGGAGTTTGAGCAATAAAAGCTTTTCTGATTTGGACTTGAAATCTATCAAATTATTCCAAACTAGATGTTCGTTGGTTGACGCTGATGGTTACGAATTCGTTCAGATGGTTTTTCGAAAAAATAAATAGTAAAAATATTAAGTCATGGTTTACTTTTGATCGTATTATCACCTACTTTCGATCGATTTAACTTAAAATACTTAACACTTAATAATCATTATTCTATGGTAATACATCCATGTAACACATGACAGTTTATAATTCTGGCTTATGGCTCGAAGCGGTCACTTTCACGGTAGTCACAATTAAATTTGCCCATAGTGAGTTGCGAATATAGTCTTGTTAAAGAAAAAGTTCTGGGATTCTTCTCACATTCACCTTATTCTTAACTGTTTCCGTATTCTATTCGTATCGATACGTTTTGTTACTTCTACTAACTAGCAAGGAGTATCTGTTTTTGTTTTTATATAAGGATCTTTTGAGATGCTATTATTCTAATGCTATAAACGCAGTTGAGGATGTGAGAATGTATATTTGTTACTTTTCTACGCAAAACCTACTGAATTGATTTTTATGAAATGTGAATCGTGGAAACTTCTTTGAAATATACAATGTTTGAATTTAGGGTTTCATACCTGAAGGGTAAAGATGGAACGGTATGTGTTCGAGTGTCCATCTGCCAACAGGCTATACCTCAAGAACTTAGAAGATAGCAAAACGACTGGATCGAAGTTTCAGCTGGTGCACTAGAATCATTGGGTGACAAATAAAGTCTCGCACTGATTCGTCACCTTATGTATTTCTCTCAAGCCTTTAGTACGGAATCCTCAGTGTCATGAACCCGAGTCGCACTTGACAGGTTAATTAATAATTTGAATTAAAAAATTTCAAATAAAAACTATGTTGTGTTTAAACTAAACTACTTAAATAAAACATTTACAGAGTTGTGAATATTGTCTGCAAAGACCAAAAACATATTGTCCAACTTAATATGATGTCCAAAATATACGAAACACTCCATTATTAAAAGTTGGACACAGCCTGAAGCAAATTTACGTAACGGTAATACCCTTTATTTATTTTGCCGGTATGATGTAAACATTTATTTTTACACATTGAAACAATACAAAAGTGTTAAATTTAATGTTGGCAAGTTTTAATTAAAAATGCATCCTACTCGAAAGTTTTTTATGGATGGATGTTTGTTCATCTTTCACACAAAAACCACTTAACGGATTTAGACAAATCTTGGTAAACGGATGGTTTATAACCAGGATTAACACATACGATGGTTTTTTATCTAATTGGTATGATATGATATAAACGATATCTTCTTCGTATTTCTTTTCCTCTTTCTACACTATTACAAGCTTCTAAATAACGCGTCGCTTTGTCTGTAATCAAATATTGCTAAAATATTTTTATAATAACTACCGTAAGACTGATTCATTATTAAATGATGTAACGGTTTACTCACGCGTATTTATCGGGATCGCCCGACTAGTTTCGGACCCAACCGGAGTTCTTAATCATGAGCTGACGCGGCGGGCGAGCAAGGCGGGCACCCCCGATAAATACGCGTGAGTAAACCGTTACAACATTTAATAATTGCTAAAATATTATTCCCAAACTAGACCCAATTTTTGTTTTCAGATAAAGCTGAAGTTTACTATGTGACGACATGGGGCTAATTGGGTGTTGGAGTAGGAAGAAAGAACGCTGCTGCTATGCGCAGGCCACAAAGGGCCATTGCACAGCGGGTCGCAAGGGCCTATCGCACAGTGGGTTTCGCGGCGGCGTGCGCTCTGGCGGGAACCCCTCCTTGGGAGCTCGAGGCTTGGGTGCTCGCTAGGGTGTACGACTGGACGGCGGGGCAGAGGGC
This sequence comes from Trichoplusia ni, assembly GCF_003590095.1. NCBI lineage: Eukaryota > Metazoa > Arthropoda > Insecta > Lepidoptera > Noctuidae > Trichoplusia > Trichoplusia ni. The sequence goes on along the minus strand of NC_039489.1, from coordinate 6,091,520 downwards.
GCTCAACCAGCGCCCCGATCCGATAGAACGCGAGGAAGTGCGTGAGGAGGCGAGGGAGGCAATAACTCAGCACTGGGCCGATGATCTCGCCTCTGCAACGTTCGGCCGCCGGACGCTAGACGCCATCGGGCCCGTCCTCAAGGATTGGCTCGATCGGCGACATGGTTGCCTCTCCCTGCGTCTGGTGCAGGTGCTGTCCGGGCATGGTTGTTTCGGATCTTACCTGCACCGGATTGGGAGGGAGGAGACTCCGCAGTGCCACCACTGCGAAGCCGCGGTGGACACGGCCGAGCACACCTTGGAGGAGTGTCCATCGTGGGACGCACCCCGCCGCACCCTGATGGCAGCGGTCGGAGACGACCTCTCACTCCCCAGCGTGATTGCTGCCATGCTGGGGAGTGCGGAGGCATGGGAAGCGGTAGCCTCCTTCTGTGAGGTCGTCATGTCACAAAAGGAGGCAGCGGAGCGCATGCGGGAGGACGACCCTCTCGCGGCGCCGTTCCGCAGACGAAGAACGGGCGGAAGACGGCGAGCACAGCGCCCGTCCTCATCTGCCCCAGGGGGTGATCAGCGGGCGACAGGCGCGGGGGCGCCACCGCCTGCATCACAACTATCACCCCCCATGCTCCGGCCATTATAAAGCACCCTCCCCTCTGGGGGGGAGCTTGAGGGGCTTGCCGCAAGGCAGGCAGTCGCCGGTGGGGGACTGGACGACATGGACTCCCAGGCCCCCTCCACTCAGGCGAGGTCGGAGTGCCGCTGGGTCTTTTTAGTGGGTATACCGGGAACGTCGTTTACCGGGGAGTCCCACATACCCCTCTCTCGCCCCCCGGCGGGAAGGGGATGCGTAATAGCATTTTTTCCCAGCGAAAAAAAAAAAAAAAAAAAAAAAAAGGAAGAAAGAAAATAGGAATCTACACTGTTTAAAATTAAATGTTATATGAAGAATTGCAATATATTTCCATACACCGACACAGAAACGTGGATGACTTAGCACGGTGTTTAAGTTCCAAAAATTCATACCCGACAAGAAATGCTGCAGGGTTTGTAAAATAAGTTTGTTTAGGCAAGTGGGTTTACTGAACATGCTTACACAGTGCCCAGAATCGGGTGACTGGTCGAGCTCAAAGCAAACGACAGGTAATCCACTTAACATTTATTTAAAAAGCATTTTATCCGTATTTACTTAGACGAAGACTGCTTTCATAAGGTAAGGGTCGTGTTGTCATACGTTTTTGCGTATTTTATGCTCATTGGATTAGCGGTTGATGGTTGCGCATCTGGTTTGATTATTCAAGTGATAATGTTGGGTATTATGCTCGCGGTACCTTTTTAACTTTGTTTTATACGTTTGTATTTTTATGAACAATTGTTTTTAGGTTATTTGTATAGAATTCTCAGACTGCTTTTCACTATGATACATTTTTTTTAACCATTATGTTAACTTAGCGCCTGTCTTTACTCTTTGAAATCTAATTTTAGCAATTATGAAAGACATTATATATCGTTGCCATTCAATTTATACAAACTGTACGTATAGCCGAGTGGTTGAGGTCACCACGCCAAAACCACTGTGCGTGTCGTGTCGCAGGTTCGATCCCCGCGTAGGACAAGTATTTGTGTGATCCACAAATGCTTGGTCTGGGTCTGGGTGTCATTGTGCATGTGATTTGTATGTTTTTAAAACCCCCGCGACACAAGGACTATATCCTGTCCATAATCCTCAGGTTTAACAACATGCAACGAGACAAGTGAAACTATATCAAAGTTGAGACAAAATTAACTCAATATTTTCCATTTCAATCAAGTAACTTAAAGACTCTATAACGCTGACTGAGGTCTGTTCACTTCAGTTTCTGAGTAAATTCAAAGCTTTGACTTTCATTTGTTGATCTGCTCATAGACTGCCAGAAAACCCCCGTACTATAAATCTTAATACTTGATACAGGATTAAGACGATCGTGGAAGAGAGATGGTGCTTGACAATTCGCATAGTGACGTTCTTTTTCCACAGCAGCCACATTTTGCTGGTAGTTTATTAGTAAGAGTGCAGTCTCAATATAGGAGCATCAACTAATAAAGGCTTTATATTCTGGTGCATAAATTAATGTTGATCGAATGTCCGTTATTAGATTTTGGGCTCCATACATAACGTGTTATGTTACACACAGGGTCACTACAGATGAGATTTTGAGGAGCATCGTATTTTAATTTCAATTAGTTAGAAATAATATACTACAGGCAGAACAAGGAGCCATACGTATGCTCTAGCGAGGGTGATGATACTTTAATAAAATGTTACTGGTAAGGGCTTTGAAGAAAAATAGTCAAGTGTTTGGTCACCCAAAAACACTGTTTGTGACTTCTTGCGTGTTCGATCTCTAGGTAGGACAAACATTTTTTGTGTGATCCACGACTGCGTTCTGAGTTTCTGTCTTTTTACACGTAAGTTGAATGTTTTAAAAGCATCGTGACACAAGCATTAAATTCCTTACTAAGAAAATGAATAAGTCGGAAATGTGTTTCACCTTTTGGGAGGTTTTTAAACTCTAATAAATGAAGAATGTTTTCCACGGCAGACTAATTTGATTTGTTAAACCTCACACGCTGAAGGATTTTAAAACAATTATTGTAATAACCGGGAGGCTATACCTAGAATTTAATATAAATAAACTTAATAAAATTGTAGGCTTTTAACATATTCATAAAGTTACTGTTGTTTTTGGAGCATAATAGGTATATGATAGCATTTGTAAGTAATGGCAGTGAATGAAAACTATTCTAAAACAAACAGTATTATATTCTACTAGCTGTTGCCCGCGACTTCGTCCGCGTGGTTAGAAGATATAAGTTATAATTTATACCTGCATTCTATCTATCTATCTGCCTTCTATCTATCTTGTAGGATTCAGTCAGCGTTTGCAATGTAAGGGCAAAAAATGTGTTTTTTTACGACCTCACATTAGAAACCTCAAAAATTGTAGCCTATGTGTTATTCTGATGTATAAGCTATATTGTGGTAAAGTTTCATTCAAATCCATTCAGTAGTTTTTACGTGAAAGAGTAACAAACATCCATACATCCATACTTACAAACTATCGCCTTTATAATAGTAGTAGGATATATAATACTGTTTGTTTTAGAATATAGTGAAATATTTTACTATTTAATATGTTTTTCTTATTCAAAAGATAGCAAGAATCCAAACATTATATCTGCTTCAACTATTGGTTAAAAACGGCTGTCGATCAGATGGTTAAGCAGTTGATCTTTCAGAAACTTTATTAAAATATAATTTAAAGTTTTACATGTGAAAGGATAAATTATGTAAATAAACTATTTTAAGTTTAAAAACTATTCAAGATTTCATTTTAACTTTTTACGTTACTGCAAATGTTGAATCTAATTTTTTTTTTAGCACATACTGATTCTTGATAAGGAAGATAGTGAAAGACATCGCTTCACAAAATATCGTTGTTGCATAAAACCATAAGTGAATATCCAAGAAACAAGAGACAAACAGCGACACCACTCCTTATTCTCTACCGCATCGAGATCACATAAACTGGCGACATACACTTTGAGAATTCCTCAGAATTTCCTCAAAACAGGATGGTGAACATAAAATTGACAGAATAGCTGCGCGTACCAACCTTATAAACTCGATTGACGGGACGCTCCACGCTTTCGCGAGAAAACAGACAAACTGAAGCTGTGACCAGGATTTAGGAAGCTGTGAAGGTGTGTAAAAAATTCCGGTACAATCATGAAAAATGTTTTGTTTAAATACAGCACTGCAAGCCTATACTAGATTGGGAAAGGAACAAGTACTAAAGTAGTACAAGTAATATACGAATATTAATATTTATTGTGAAAGACAAACTATAAAAAAATAATAAACAAATTATTTTGTTTTTTTTTATGGCTCATGCTATGGCCTACAGTGTCGCAAATCCGACTCCCGCTTGACCGGTTTTTTTGTTGTCCTTGACATGTTATTCTGCCCTGTGCTTTACTCAAAATGTGTGTAAAATAATTTCTAGTGTGTCATAATGTAATTTCTAAGTATTTAAATCAATATTGATCTAACAATAGGCTTGAGAATTGATTTTATTCGTTCAAACATTGCAAATATACTACATATAAGATCTAAATAAAATAAAATAATAATATGAAGATTTAAATACTATTCAACAACTTTGTTTGCAGTTTTGATAATTCTTTTAAAACCTTGTCTAGTGTAAACAAGATAAAATTCATATAAATTTTGTTGGAATGTAAATATTTGTATAAACAAACTGCTTAATTGCTTTTTGTTTACAAAACTTTAAAACAACACCTGGTGAATTATTTTACTAACTTTCAAGGTCAAAGTTTACTCGTAAGTAATTACGGCTCAGTTCAATGGTCAAAAGTGTTATTACTATTCAAAGAAAAATAGTTTTCTGGGCTTGCTTGAGTTAACATTAAAATTTCATATTTGTCAGAAACATCCTGATAAGAAACGACGAAACTCAGGCGTCATCGCCTCTTTTTTAATCCTGAGAAAAACGGGCTACATAATATGTCATATACAAAACTGATGTGAATATCATAGATAAAGATTGCCTGATATGTGGTGTCTAAGGGATCAATGGTCGTTGCTAAACCTCTATAACAATACCATTTGTTCCCTTAGAATTTATCTTACACGTGCATGAAGGATTGCAACGCATTGCCATACACCGACACAAAAACGCTTATGACGTAGCACGGCGGTTCAGATTTAGTCAGTGAGAGTCTGACACTACCCATTTCCTCCCCCGAAGAAGCGGATGTCCATGAGGATTCCCCCGCCATACCAAACAAAAACGGCACTCGGAGACTGTCGCGGTAAAGCTATTGTATGAATTTCTGTATTCGGTCAAGACGCTCAAGGCCCGCGATAGAAGCTATGCAAAAGCTTAAAAAATGTCAATTTTACATTTTGCCACATCCTTCCTTTCACACATCCCACTATCGACACCACATGCATTATTGCAATCTTCTGATCCAATATTATTGCATCTTCGAGTATACGCGAACACCTTGTGGACTAAATTGAATTTTTCTGTCGCTTCGTGACGAACAATTTGACTTTATAACCTATTCGATGAAGATATTGTGTCATGTATATTGTTTTTCTATTGGGAATGGTTAGATCACATTTTTGTCGCATTTCGACAATAAGGCATGGTCTTGGTGCTCTTGAGGTTCTATGCAGTGATTTTTAGCATGAGGTGCAGGCTGGATTCGATCTTAACTAAGTACCAATGCGAATTTATGAAAGGTATATGAACTTAATAATTACAAGACACCACTGATAGAACGGTAGAAGAAAACATCGTAAGGAAACCTGGTTTCCAAACTGACTTTCTAGTCTAAAATCTTCAGAACTCGGTGAGCCAGCGTGGTGATAACTGATCAAATCTTCCCTATTTGCTAATCAAATTATCCCAGAAATAGAACGTATATAGGCTGATACATTATAAGAAATTTCTAAATTCTAAGACACCGCGCACAAACATCGGAATCTGAAATCGCCAACCCGCAGTGAGTAAGCGAAGTGAAGAATGTTCATACCTTCCTTATAAAAGAAATGCCTGTGTCCAGACATAGGAACTTTATATGTCGGTATAATGATTTTCTTCGAACCAATAACTGTCTGAGTAATACTAGTGACATTAGTGACATTTGGACAATCGTTAAGAACACCCAAGTAAGTATATAAAATCTATACTTCTATACTAATATATAAAGCTGAAGAGTTTGTTTGTTTGAACGTGCTAATCTCAGGAACTACTGGTCCAAATTGTAAAAATCTTTTTGTGTTGAATAGACCATTCATCGAGGAAGGCTTTAGGCTATAAACCATCACGCTGCGACTAATAGGAGCGAAGATACAACGGAAAATGTGAAAAAAGCAGGGCAGGCATAAATCATAACTTATATCTACTACCCACGGGGACGAAGTCGCGGGCAGCAGCTAGTAATAGATAAACCCTCAAGATCTAGTCAAAACAAAACACTAACAATATTTAATATTTGTCACCATCCATTAATGTTATATCGTTGGCAAGTTTATTGGAAGCTTCAGTCCGTCGGAAAGTATCTGGTTTCAATATTTTATTGTGTTTTCTTAGTCCGGAATATCGGGAATTTATTGAGGGCCTTGTAATTGTATTGATATTGACATTGTATGAATGAACTTTATATGTTTTTATTTTTGAACGAGGGCGAGAATAATTGTTCATTCGTGATATTTGGCGCTTTATTTTTAAGCGTCAAGTATTCTTTTGAAAAGTGTTTGTTTAAACCTCAGTCATATTTAATTACCTACTTTACTGTGATTAGACATTAATAACTTTCCTTTTTTTAACAACGTACCTTCTACTTAGGTTTTTAATGTACCAAGACGCCCAGACTCCCTTTCGTGGAAGAAGTTTTCGTTAAGATGGTTCTACTGTGTGTCAAAATAACTAGCGTTCACCATGACGATTATTCATGTTGTTGCCCTTTACTTTATCAAATAAAATTTCTCATTTAGGATATATCGCAGTTTTGCCAATAATCCGCAACGAATTGTTATTGTTGGTGCGCTGAACAGCATCAAGAAATTCCATAATTGTCAGAATCGCACCTTTGCCTTGCATTTCTAGGTTTAAATAAGACCTTTTTCTTTTCCTCCCTCGGGGGAACGGGTAGGTCAGACTCTTACTGACTAAACCTGAACCGCGGTGTTGCGTAATCTGCGTTGTCCATGAAAATAAAAATGCATTGTAATAATTCACACAACTTAAAAAGACCTAATTGATAAACTTCTGATCTTGCGTAACACTCGCTAATAGACCACTGCAAACGATTAATTCAACTTCAGCCTACGAACAAAATCTCCAGCTAATATACTAGTAACTTGTGTTATTCCCATTCATGTTACCTTCGTAAGAAGTTTTATAACTTACTTATTGTTCCTCCGAAAACAAAGTGAGGACATTCCTTTTCCCGTAGTTTCATTCAGTTTACCGAAGTTGCAGGTAATTTACGCTTTGTTTAGTGGATCGAGAAGTTTCGCTGGGAAGCCCTTTGTACGGTCAGAAGCAGGAACTATTGTATATGTTCATATATAATGAGTTCTTGTTGTGGGGTTAAGAAAAATAAGATGGGTTTGACACTTAGTAAAGGACACCACACCAAACTCGCTGTCTGTGACGTGCCGTGGGTTTGATGCCCGCGTTGGACAAGCATTTGTGATCCACGAATGCTTCTTCTGAGTCTGGCTATCTCGTGAATGAGGCTTAAATGTTTGCGAATCCGCTGCAATATAAAGACTTACTCTTTTGTAATAGAGTCGTTTTTAAAGGAAAAAAATTAAATGAAAGTTGTTGGTTAACTCTATCACTCCAATTTTAATAAAACGGAATGTGTTGACGGTCCTCTGTTGCTATCTCTACGCAAGATATATGATAAGTCAATACGCACTATTCAAATGGATAGCAATAGTATAACTTCAACCCATGTCGAGGACGGTGTTATCCGCCCGTTATTCACCAGGTTGTATCTCATGAACCGTGACAGCCAGACAGTTGAAATCTTCACACCTGATTTATTTCTGTTACAACTATAAAAACCAACCAAGACCAGATTAAAGATCGAGAATAAAGGATGTTGTTTCGCAATAGAACTATTCGTCACAAAAGTGACAGTTTTTCGAAAACAAAATCGAAATAAAAAGTTTTTATTTCCAGTAGGCCGTTTTCCAGGCACTTTCAAAACGTTAAATTGATGGCTCTAGTTGCGTTTTTTCTTTAAACTATACTTATAATAAGGAAAGATCAACTTGTTATTAAACCAGTTCAAAAGATTAATCAAAACCTAATTAAAATTCAAACCGTTCTCTCCTCTAAGATACAACGCTGTCCCTTCTAAAATAAACAAATTTAAATTAATATGAATAAAGAAACACCACTCTTCAGTTAAAGTCATCGTTCACGTTGACATTTGAGTGATGAGTAAGAGGATACCATTTAAACTTGTTTTCCCAGAGGCCTTCAGGCAGTTCGGCGGTCGCCCGATTTGAATCGGAACTTTGCATAATTTCGTCCGCAGTCATTTCGTTCCAAGTACTTTTTGGTGAATTTAAAGCGGTCGGCATTTTGTGAAACGGTTTTTTAAACTTTATTTTTCTTTTGGAAGGTCTTCGTACTGTACTAATAAAGGCATTTTTTTCTAATAAATACCTACTTAGAAAGTGCATTAGAGCATTTAGGAAGCGGTGAAGAGTTGTTGAATCAGGGAGCTGTCCAAAGTCGAATTTTACTTTCGGGAAATGCTACTTAGTAGCCTAATTTCTTATTTTGCAATCTTTTAACTGTTTCTGAAATAATACTTATAAATCACATTGTAAAAACCCTGGAAAATTAAAAATACTTCTTATCTTTCAGCGTAATCCTCATCCTTCGTTTTTGAACAACCATTATTCAAGTCACTTAATCTAAAAGATTCCGCGCGAAGCTAAAAAGAAATAAACTAAGCTTTCCTAGTATTCTAGTAGTTGCTTGTAAGGGGTTTGAGCCTGCAAATACTCGCACATATTATTTAAGAGAAATGCAAACGCTTGTTATGAGCATGTGACTTAAAGCGATTATTATAGTTCGAATCCTATTTCTCATTTACCCGTAACATCCATGGGTAAAACACATGTACATTTCGCTTATATGGGGCAATAGTTTATTCACTCCGTTAACGCGATAACCCGACTAGTTTAGAACCAACCGGTGCACGCATGTGACTTGTATGTTTGTAAAATTCCCCGTGACAAAATTATTAAATTGCTAAGAGTGAGGGTCATTTTTATTGAAAGGAGAAACAAAATAAAACAGATTTAGATACTTTAGAAAATTATTTTAAAAAGTCACATTGGTACTTTGCCTATACTGTGACCGAACCTGCACCTCGTCCATATGAATTTTCATGCATAAAGTCGTAAGACTGCCATGAATTTGGCAGTGACGTAATGAAAAATATAAATTTTCTTTTTTCGATATTTTTTTAAAGCAGGCCAAAAAAAATGTGTCAAGGACTATAAATTAATATTTTGGACATTAAATCTGTTTTAGGAAGTTAGTAAAAAAATATATTAAAAATAAGACGCAAAAAGAATATTTAATACGATGTAATTAAATTAAAAAGAACGAGATCCCAAAGAGGTTGTCGTGTTTTTAATTGACTTTTAACTTGAGAAGCCTGTGTTAATTAGTTTATTTTATCCTGTTACCAAGCACCAACATCACAGATTGGCAATTTGAATAAAAAATCTTATATAAAAGGATTATGAATAAATAATTATAATCAGTTTAATAAACTGGATTATTTCCTGGTTATGCTCGGCGCGTTTATATTAAAAATGCTCATAGAGTTACCATAACAGGAATATTGATTTGTTTTTAGGGCACTATACCTACTAGGCGAAAACGAAATTTTATTGCGGTTTTTTTCGTTTATAGGCCACTAAAGACTTCTAAAGCATATAGGCTCTAGCAACACCTCTAAAGTTAGCGAGTATGACTGGGCAATTACTAAAATTAAAATTCTGAAAATTAAATCAATTTATGTATTTTTATTACCAACTTATGATACCTTTTGATCTTGTCTTTAAATAATACATACAGAAACTAGAAAATAATTAATGATGAAAATATTTTCTTTTTGTACTTCTTAGGGACCATTAACAAAAATTTTGATGTTCAGTAAAAATTATAAGAAATCAAGTAATAATTGGAACTTGGCTCGTACGCCATTCTTTTTTTGCATATCGCAGACACAATCAGACATTCTTGGAAAAGTCTAATGGTTGCGAGAAATCTGAGGTTATCTATAATTGAATTATTTTGATCGTGTTTCTGTTACCAAGGTCATTCACTTTGTGCTCAAGTTAAAAAGTCGACGATAAAGAAAAGACGAAAATAAAATTAAAATCTAATGTTTTTCTTAGTATTTTAATTGAAGTAATCCTTTAATTGGATGCAAATGACAAATTTGGAGACAAAAGAAAAAAAGGGTTCTGACTGAAATTGAGTTGAATGGAGCGGAGCAGGGCTAAAATTAATTCAATTATTTTTTAATCGACTCCCGCACTATATTTGAATTTGTTTTGGGTGGTATTTTCCAAACATCTAAGTATTCACCTTAGGACTCATTTTCATTCAACAGGGGGATTGTCTGAAACGGTTACCGTCCCTACGCCCGGTACCCGGTGGTCCCGATACACGAAGGCCAAAGGAAGGAACATGGGTGGGTGGATCATTAGGAGTCTGACACTTCCTCCGACTCAGCTCAAAGCGCAAGACATGATGCTTACGACTGGGCTTGGCTCAGCTCCGCTTTTATTTTTCTTCTATATAATAGCTTATCCCTTCTTTTTTCTTTCGCTCGTAGTGAGAGTATTAGGAAGATTTTGTCCTAATAGATTTACTTCAGATTGATATCAATAATTTATATCGATACTTACATCGATATTTAAATCGATAATTTCAAGATATTAAATCGTTCCCTGGGACTCACAGAGCTAAGGTGCTAAGTTTTTTATTGGTTATGTGTCATCGTGGATCCTGTTTTAAGGGTGGTTATGGGTAGGAAAAGCAGGCTTAACAAATAAAAAAAAATAAGTCACATGCATGAGACAGTCATTAAAAATAAATTGAAGGTAATAATAAAAATTGAATGAAAAACACGGGATTTTTTTGTTATCACCTAACCAAAACAAACAAAAATAAAAATAAACAAACCAAAGTTATCAATGAAAACAAATAATTAAATACAGAACCACGGTCACAGTTTATCGCTAGTTTGAAACAATGACCTTGACATAATAACGTGACATATAACTTTATCAATAAAATCATCTAAATAGGAGTATTTACTAAGATTTGATGACTAAACAGATGTAATTAAATGATAAGATTATGATGCAAACATTATTTGGCTCAGGAATTCGGCCAGAAGCGAGACTAAATAAGAGTTCCGTACGAAATTTAATATTTTTGTTATGTCAGAGCGAATTTTCTTATTATTTTTAAATTTCTTGACGGTTTTTAAGCAATAGCCCATAATCCACAGCTGGGTAACACGATAAGAGTCTCATGTATTACGTAAAGCACTATTACAATCGCAAATTAGTCGAATAAATTTTAGTCCACACGAAAATAAATAGTATTCATTAAAATGGTCAAGGCTGAATTTGAGAGTTAGGGGTTCCTTACAAATTCTAAAGTAAGAATAATTTCCTAAAAAATAAATTAATTTTTGTTGTGATCGCGGCAATCATCATCATCTGTGAAAATTAAAAAAAAGAACAAACAAAAATACCTTTGTTGTAGGGCTCAATATAATCGACTTCGGGTACGAAGTCTACATTCACTCCAAGACAAAAAATACAAGTTACAGTCATATTATCTAAACCTCATTTCAATTAACTCTTTAAACATAGACATCTCCAAATAATTTTTCGTCCTTATTGCATCTACACCCAAACTGACCTCGATCGGAAACTTCATGATAAAGGACTCTTTCGAAAACTGGTCGGGAACGCCCGAAAACACACGAGTGCGTTGCCAAGTACCTTGCATACGCTGGACATTGGAGCGAACCACTCAATTAGGATGCTTTATTCGAGTACCAGTTGAATTACTGATTATCTGGGACTGGTCTTTGTGTATAGTTTCACCTGAGTTTCATTCGTGAGCGGTATCGACGTACGATTCAGTCAAGTGATTTTGTAGTTTTGTTTTTCTTTATATAAATTGTTCTTTTATATGCTCTGCTATATTTTTGAAATGTATTCATGCATGGTATGTTTTTATTTAGAATCACACTCATTTTGAAACGTCTCCAGGGTTCAAGGTTTAAGAAACGTCTAAAAATAACTGAATATATTCTTAGAAACTAAATGGTTTCAAAAACAATTTCACAAAAATATGACTTAAGTTCAATGATGCGGTAAACAAAGCATTTACTTGATTTATTCATGGATGGCTAAAAAAAAAAGAGTTTTACAAGCTCTGTTATCAGAACTCTTACCTTTAACCGATCATGAGCGAGGATGCTAAGAGTTCCATCAAATTTATAACCGTACCAGCTTTTGCTAAACCTAGAGTTATAGATATCTTATTTACTATTGTGGCGGCAGCAAAAAAGATGATCAAAATTACGTCTGTCTAGCTTTCAATGTTCATGACTTTTAGCCCGCCGCATAGACAGCGGGGCCTTAGCATTACTGTTCCGTGTTTACCCTTTAGGGACGGAACCCTAAAAAATAATACCAAGAATAACCGTCACTTATCAATCATGTTCATTCCCTCGTCTGCCTAATAGCAAATAAACTTGAGATTGAATTTTATCAGTCGAGTATGGTGTGAAGGTTTTACTATCAGTTAAATTATGATGACCTCAATAATCTTTTGTAATATTCAGGTATAAATGTTCAATTATTACGAACAATGGACAGTAGTTGTAATTAATTCAACATGCTTCCCTTGCTTTTGTTTTTCGCGTTCGTTAGTTGTGTCGGTAAGTTTTTTGGAGAAGGAAATTTGGAAATACCTACGAACGTTGAAGTTAAATAATAGAGTGAAAATTTTGAAAAAAAAATATAGTGTTAAAAAGTGTTCTTTTAAAATTCTCTTGTCTTCAGCCGTTGTAAGTTGTGGGCTGAAACTAGTTTTCTTCTTCGAAGTTTTTCAGTGGTCTTAAGTAGGTTGTAATTGAGTACTTTTTTGCGGATTTAAGAATTCTTGTCATCTTTCCGAGGTCTGAACTAGATAGGTATAGGTTAGTTTTTATCTCGAAGTTTGAGCTTCTTTTCTTTGTAAAGTTTGAAGCTGTGAAGTTCGTGAAGATTTATGTCAAAAGAATGAATTATGTGAAGACCTAGTTGAGTGTATTCATTAATCTTCCATAAATTATTAATTAATATCAGTTCCTACTCATTATTCCTAGCAGATTTACATTGAATTAGTTAAATAATACAATAGACAAAAAACATGTTTTAGAGGAAGAAGAACTCGTCAATTTAGATCTTAGCTCATTTAGATAATTTTTTTTAATAAATCAAAGGACGACTTTTAAAATCAAAAAACGCTAGCCAACAAAACCTACTTTTGACGCCGCTGTAAGTGAAAAAAAAAAAATAAAGCAATCGGGTACTTGACAAAATAAAATCTGTTTAGTTCGTCCGACAGATTTACAAAAAAATGTTGCTTCGTAGTTTTTATTTTTAAGGTGATAGAGGCATTTAAAATTCGTGCGACGTCACTTATCAGTACCTACGCTTTTTACAAGCAAGTGATGTTTTAGTACTACCATTCATTTACAGTCTGAAGTGTTTTTAATCTTCCTTGCTTTTTAATAATGTTATAAAATTAAAAATACATGTACTTACAATATTTTTTGGAAGTCTTTTTAACGAACTAAACAGATTTCTACAATTAGATTTAGCCAAATCCCCTATTAATGTGTTCCAGTATCGACACCAGCGGGGAAATCCCTAGCTGACCTCAAGATAGTTGGTGGTGAGGACATCGATATCACTGAAGCTCCTTACCAAGTGTCACTTGTGCGAAGGGGAAGGCATGCTTGTGGTGGTGCCATTATTGATGATGATATTGTATTGACTGCTGCACATTGTGTTAGTGGGTAAGCATTTAGTTTTGTATACTGTAGCATAGGGATTGAAGTAGGGAGAAGTGATTTAAGTGTTTTGGTATAAAGTAATTGGGATTTTTGCAGTGAAAGTTTTAATGTCGAATTTCGGATCCCTCTTTGTAACATCAAATATTAAGTTTTTCAAATGCATTATACTCGTAATTCATTTACTGTATTTTCAAAACGAAAAACAAATAAGCGTTGAACCATGTTAAAAACGATAAAAGATATTCCTTGTGTTGGTTAATAATTTAAAGTTTTTTTTTGTATTAAAATTGTTTTATAATTTATTCTTATAAAAACAGCTACAAAAGAAAATTCATCTTTTAATGATAGGTTTATTATCAAGTAGGTACATTAGTCTAGAAAATTGTCAACCCAAAAATTTAATCTTTTCTCCTCATTAGATCATCACCTTACGAATTCCAAGTACGAGCGGGATCTTCATACAGCTATGGAGGCGGCCATTTATACCCCGTGGGAGACATCCTGTGGAACCCAAACTTCAACTATCGTAACATGGACCATGATATTGCCATCCTCTGGATGTCCAGACCCTTCAACTTTAGCGACAGTATAGCGCCAGTAGAGCTTATGAAAACTCATGAAGAAATTGATGATGGTGATCTTACTATGGTGACTGGATGGGGTAATATTTTTGTAAGTATTAAAGTGTACTCAATATCATAATAGGTAATACTAGTCTGTAAAGTAAATGAACCACTGTGGAGCAATGGATTGTTCTATATAGAAAGGGATTAAGCATTGGTCAAAACGCTTGCTTCCTGCAGAATAACGATTCCAGATTTCATTATAACTTTTAATAAGTCGTATTACAATGTTCTCGTATCGGATTCGACCCATCCCTCACGCATAAAAATAAGTTCACATTTAATAGTTCGAGATCACCATAAGAGATGAAACAGGACAAAGAAAAAAAAAAGTATAAGTACTTGAAGACTGTACGAAAATTAATTTACAGGAAAATGGCGGCTACCCGAGTACGCTCCAAAGGGTTTTTGTTCCTAAGATGAACACGAAGGCTTGCGACGCTGCATACAAACCCGTCTACACCATCACATCCAGGATGCTCTGCGCTGGTACTGAGGAAGGTGGAAAGGATGCTTGTCAGGTAACATGTAGACTTTATTAATATGTGCTTGTCATTGTCTAATGGAATGAGTAAATGCCGAAACCAAAATTGATATTCTAAACCTAGTTAGGAGCTTGTGGTGTGTAATCATTGTAATTTTTGTTGCTTTCGATGCCGATCCAATCATTTAAATGTCTGAAAGTAAAAAATCGATTATATTTAAATTTAATTTCAAGTTTGTACACATACATTGGAAATCAATTACGCGATTATTATCATTGTTAATGTTGGTACTAATTATATCACTTTACCTAAAGAGACCAAAGTCCTTTAACGAATCCCTTCATATTTTTTTATTAGATAACTAATAGCAAAACATTAGTCTGACTTATTGCTCTAATAGTTATTGGTCTTGCTGTTTCGAAGATCTGGTATCGTTTGCCTCCCAGAACCAATTTTTATGATGCACTAGTAATGATAAAAATTTTGCCTTGTTTAAGACTAGATGTCATTAGGTGAAAGTTGTGAAAGATTCTAAACTCTCTGTTCTTCCAGGGCGATAGTGGCGGTCCGCTGGTCTACAACAATAAACTGGCTGGCATCGTGTCCTGGGGTCTCGGATGTGCCAGACCCGAATACCCGGGAGTCTACTCCAAAATTTCGGAACTACGTCCCTGGATCGATCGCAACATGTTTAACTTACGTCTAAGACATTCAGTACGATTTCCTTAATAATTTAAATTAATACCGAATAAATATTTAAATCTATTTGCGATTTTATTTGAGAATCATTCCGCACCTGTTATCTTTTAAAATGGTATTCTGTCATAAATGCAAGTCTCCCTATGTCAGTTGTCAGGAAAAAAATATATTTTAACCGTACAATTTTAGGAGAAACTCAAACATATATTATATTATTTTAATTAATGTTGAGACACAGCGCTAAAAGCAAATGCGACAAAGTAACGGCAAAATTGTTTTCACAAAAATGAGGCCAAACTAAAGAATACAGCGGTTCGTTAGCAAACTTAAAATCGGATATGCTATGCAAAATTGGCAACTTACGTTACCTCTATCTCCATATTCAGACTAAACTAATGTCCCAACTTCGATAATATGGGAAAAAGTTTTTCGATCGTGAAATGCAATTTGAGAGAGGCACCATTCATTACTTTTCGTTCACTCGTTCTATTTAAAAAGCTACTTTTGTGCTTACTGAGGGTAGTTACTCTTTTAATTCAACCATTCAGGTTAAAAGCCGGGCGATACGAAGATAAAGGCGGTTTTCGCTTTCAGAGGGTTAAGAATAATGGTGGGGCTTATAGCACTGGAGCTAAGCGGTTGGTTTTCAAGCTGTTACAATAGCCTCTTTTACAGAATACATAGAAATTTTCGTTGGAAGATTCTACATTCATAAAAATTCGTGGTGGCCTAGCGGTTTTTCGTATGGATACGAGGTAAAGATTAGATCCAAAAAGATGTGGATTTTCAAAGCAATATGTACTTTTCTAAACATACAAATGCTGGTTCAGGGTCTGGGTATCTTGTAAATGTGACTTAAATGTTGTGAAACCTTCCGCTTCACAATGATTAAATTAATATCGTATCTTCAAAAGACCATTTTAATTAGTCAGCACAATCATTTACAATATATATTTCCGTTACAACAAACCCAAGTCAACTAAACCTAGTACATCTGGCATATTCGCTCAAGACCCACTTAATCAAATTTAATGAGGCTCTGGAGCTAAGGGCGTTTCTTTCGTACTTGTTTCAGTATTGCTGGAGATCTACTTATAAAGAAAAACAATAAAACAGTATGGAGTCAAGCGGCGAAACATAAGAATTCTTCCATTATAGCTCTTAGGCCGAAATAATTATGTTCGTAAATGGTAAGAGTAATAAATTATGGAGGTTTTTTTATGGTTGTGTTATTTGTATTTCAGTAAGTGTTTGCTGGCCTATAAGTAGAGTAGTCGTGATGTGGTACTCAGCAGGTTGAATTCTCATTATTAGTGCGTTAATTCATACTCACAGTAAAAAGAACAGTTTTGCCAAGACTCTGCTTTATATCCGTCCGTTTATCACCGTTTTGTATTTCACGAAACGTCATATAAGTTTTTTTTTCAAAAGTTATTTCGCTAGTTGCAAAAGAATCGAGATTATTTTTTAACACTTGGTGGCAGGGTACCTACTGTACTGTGTGTGTGTACTGTGTTTTATTTTGATTTGCGATCGATTTTGAAATTTATTCGGTTAGCGATACTTATGTATTGTAGAATTTCCCTACACAAGTATTTGTATAAAACACGAACGAGGTTAGATTCTATAATGTGATTTATTCATTATTTGGGATCACCAATTTTTTCGTTGTTTGTTGTTGCTATAATAATATAAATCGTCTTATACAATTACCTATTTTTAAAAGCTGATGAATAGGTGCTGTTTTATTATCATGTTAATTCAAGTAATGTATATGTATAATGTAATCTCAAATAGATGTAATTTTCTATAACACAATACGCTTATAATGGCGCATACCGGTTAGTTACGTTTCTGCATGCAGAGCGATATAGCGAGTAATATCGATGCGTCCAATAAACTATTTTCTATTTATACACAAGCTAACATTATCTTCTTCTCATTACACTCAGAGACGCGGTAGTGACTATGTCAATAATAATCAAAGTACTTGTGTTTGCGTTCCTAATCACAACAAATGAAGCGGCAAAAATATTGGCTATGTTCCCAGTGCCGTCAATCAGCCATCAAGTGGTATTCCGCCCTTTGACTCAGGAACTGGCGAAACGTGGACACGATGTCACGGTCATCACACCTGATCCCGCCTTCCCGAAAGGTCAAACCCCTCCGAATTTCACCGAAATAGATATACACGATCTATCGTACATGAAATGGCAAGAACTATTGAAGCACACCTCAAAACCAGGGACTACTATGTTGGAAATGCTGAAAATTGGCTTCAAAGTGATAATAAACATAACAGAAACACAATTCAAAGATGAAGCGGTTCAACAGTTACTAAAAGAGAATAATTCTTACGATTTACTGTTGATTGAAGCAAGTGTAAGACCGGCGTTGGTTCTGTCGCATATATTTAAAGTACCGGTGATACAAATCTCCTCATTAGGACCATTGCGTTTCAACTTGGAAACGGTTGGATCATCATGGCACCCTTTACTGTATCCAAATCATTTCAACCAACGGATATATAACCTGACCAAATGGGAAAAAGTTATGCAACTTTGGGATTACTATAGACTCGAAAGTTATATGGATAGCATGGTAGATGTTGAGCATGAAATGGTAAAAAGGCTGTTTGGACCAGATGTGCCGTCACCCAAAGAACTACAAAAAAGTGTACACATGCTCTTTTTGAATATTCATCCTCTTTGGGAAGGAAATCGTCCTGTGCCACCTAGTGTTATTTATATGGGAGGAGTGCATCAAAAACCCATTTCGGAATTACCAGCGGTAAGTTTTTTTGTTCTTTTCCTTATCGTTATCAGACCTTATAATTTGTCAACAACTACATTTATCGGAGTTAATAAAATGAACGTCGCTGTTTCTTACATTTATTCTTTTAAAAGCTAACTGTCATAAAATATTGAGATGAATGAAAAGTATGAAAACTGAATAGATTCGAATATAAATTAGATAATCCATAACCATGACGTGCCAGCAGTCTAAAGAAAAGTGTGTCTATAATTGCAAATAAAAGATTATAGACATGAATGATAATAATAAACAAATCAAATGCATTTATAAATAAAGCGACATTAAAAGTATTGATTTAATTATTTCAGGATCTTAAAAATTACTTAGATGCGTCAGAAAACGGTGTTATCTACATGAGCTTAGGGACCAACGTAAAGCCTTCGTTACTACCGTCAGAAAAAGTTCAAATGATAGTGAATGTATTCTCCCAACTGCCTTACGATGTGATATGGAAGTGGGATGAAGACGAACTTCCCGGACGAACAGAAAACATTAGAATATCCAAATGGCTACCGCAGTCGGATCTTTTGAGTAAGTAATTGTTTGGGACTGTTTAAGTAGTTTTTAGTACGCGAAGTGTCCGATCATGAGCTCACGATATTAAGCCCAATATATTTTATACTCTTGACTCAGGATCATTTGGAATTAATAGTACAAATAGACAGTAATCCATATAAATACTCAGGAGGTTCAAAAATTAAAGTGAGTGAACAATAAGTATGTATGTACTAACAACATTATCGCTCTACCTATCCCTTAATAGCTTTTTCACCAAAAAAGTCTTAATACCAGAAAACTGAAAAAAAACAGCTTCTCGTTTAAAAATCTAGATATATTATGGGTAAATTTTATTTCCCAATTATTACACTTTAGAATATTATGCTAAAAATCTGAAGTAACTATTTTTTCTACAAGCCATAAAGCGAATCCTTTAATTAACCATTCTACATAATTTTGGACAACGATAGTATGTTGTTTTATGTTCGTTCGTCGTTCAAATTCTAAACTCAATCTATAGCACTACTCCTACCCTTTGAGGGATCTGTATTCAAATTTCTATCGGATGAACGACCTTTCCCAAATATTATTCTATGAAAATTGGGTTTATTTTCTCAGGTCTCTTTAGGATGTAAACTCAACCTAATATTATTAAAGCTGATTAGGTGGTTTAGTTTGCCCTTATTTCGATGTCGCAATGTAATATTATTATTAAATCAAATGTTTCTAAACTGAAGTAGAATCTCTAACTTGTGATTATGTGAAGTTATTAATTAGTTAATGTGGTTCTTTGAAATGGTTTGAAAATATGTCGTTAAGTTTCTATAGCTGTTTAATAGACTAGAACTAGAAGTGGCTTAGACTTGATTTGATACTACATTTATTCAATTCATGAATTCTATTCAGACTGGATATCATGAAATGGGGGAAAAATTGCAAATATGAAAATAATTAAAATTTAATATTCCTTCAAAAATAACTATCGAGAGGATGAGGAAAGCTTCGACGGTTTACTCAGTTCGACTCGCGATGTTGCCGGACTCCGGTTTGGTCAGAAACTGGTCGGGTAATCCCGATATATATGCCCGAGTTAACCGTTACATTAATATGTAACAATTGCAAAACCTTATCCTTAATTCTTTCACTTTCAGGACATCCCAAAATCAAGCTGTTCATTACCCAAGGAGGCTTACAATCGACAGATGAAGCTATAACAGCTGGAGTGCCTATGGTCGGTATACCAATGATAGGCGATCAGTGGTATAATGTGGAAAAATATGTATATCATAAAATTGGAGTCAAAATTGATATGGTTACTCTAAATGAAGAAGATTTTAAGAATGCTATCTATACTGTTATCGGAGATGACAGGTATGTTGAAGTTATCCCATTATAACATTTCCTTCGCTACTGGCTTAAAATAAGACATCATAAAATTGTTTACGAATCTACAAAAGTGCAAGCAAGTCGAGTCGATCGGTACTCCAATCCCACTGGTTAGATTTACCTGTAGTTTAAGAGCTCCTGTGATCCACGTATGCTTGTTTGGATGTATTTGTGAGGTGACAATTTTGACATTAAAGAGATATTTTTTTTTAATAGGTTTGAGTCTGTATATAAATAAAACATAATATTTATAATTATCGTATGCAATAAATTGAATCTATAATTACATCTTACGCAATACCTATTAAAATTACGATTCCATCAATATAAAACATAAATCATAATTGTTTATTAATTTACACGCGTAAATTATTATGAATACAACGCTAGCAGACATAATTAAATAAAATTATCTAATGATTAACCTAGCGGTCACTTAAATAATAATATTAAAAATAAGGTAACAGAATAAACGGTTTTTTTTGTCAAATGTCCTATTATTCTTTACACTATATATAACGGACATTGAAAAGAAAAACTGTTATACCTAATGTCAAAAATCCTTTGCTAGGAGAGGAAACTAGCTGTCTGCGTCGCAGCTGGCCTCTTTGAACTCATAAGTTATTTATATTCAAAGCAATTATCCGTTGCAACGCCCAATCTAAAGTACGTTAAATCTGTTTTACTAAACAAGATGTTTTATAATGAATGACCTAAATATTACAATTTTCAGTTATCGTCGCAACGTGGAAAGACTAAGGACTTTAATGACAGATCAGCCCCAAACGCCATTGGAACGCGCTGTCTGGTGGACGGAGCATGTGCTCAGGCATGGTGGTGGCCACCACTTGAGGAGCCCAGCAGCAAACATCACGTGGTCTAAATACCTAGAACTGGACCTAGTACTAACGCTATTACTGATCGCTTTTGTCATAATTTTAGTAATATTTACATTAGTATACGCTTTGTTTAAGTGCATTTGCAATAGTGGGAAAACGAAGAATGATTAGTGCGGTACTGCAGCAAATATAATTATTTTACTGTTAGAAAATAAGTAGTAAATGTTTTGTTGTGTTTTATTTAATTTGTTTTTCTATCACAATTTATGTAGAAGTAAAATCACGTTTTTGCTTTGGTAGTATGTTTTATTAAGATTTTGAAAGGATGACCTTGCACTTGTTCGATTTGCACGGAGTCCTGGTTTGATTCCGAGGCAGGCAAGTAATAATGTGTATTTTAAAAAATGACATACACATCCCCCCATTTTATTATTCTAAAACACTACTAATTAACAGTTCTTATAAAAATCGTGCTAAAACTTAAACCGCCTAAAATTGGAAATAAAATTACCTATCCGCAGTGAGCCAGCGCGCCAATGTTCAAACAGCCCCTTTATGGGTAGAAACCTGCCCAGCAGAAAGACATATATAGACTGGTATTACTTCAAATTCAACAAATAAGAATATACTTAATACCAAAAAAAACTTCACAGTAATAAAATATTCATCGAAGCAAAGTACAAAGGTATTTATCGTTCATTAACATTAGACCTTGGACTAGTGCCCGATGAATGCACTCGCCAACGCCGAAGCGAATCTTAGTTCTAAAATTATCCGTATTTGTTACGAGCTGTAGTACTTGCATTACGTACATGCAAATTGCGACCGTGTTCATGAACTTACTACTACAATAGAAATCTTCGATACGATAACAATTCATGGCCGTTATTTTATTTATCTAGTTTTCATTTACTTCCGGTACCTTTGTCAAACCATGCAGCTAAAAATACACCACGTGCTTTTAAATTACTTGTAAAGAAAAACAAACAGACAACAACCTAATAAAAAGAAGATTTGAAGACTCTTTCGTGAATTTAACTTCACGTCAATTACTGTTGACAGTCAAAAAATGTCTTATTAAATACAACAATCAGAAATTAGTAAATCAAGAATTATACTGAAAATAGGGATGATGACAATTTTTTTTGCAGTGTCCGTCTTGTAGTTTTTTGTATAATATTGGATAAGTATTTTTTAATTTGTCCCGCAAAAATAAATTGACCAAATTACAGAGAATGAAACTTACTCGTGACGTCACGATTGAGTATAAATTTTACTCTATCGTTACGTCATAAGCCCCCTCTCCTAAACTTTAAAGCAGTTAATCTTTGTCAATTCTAGTTTTTCTGAAAAACGAAAAAATACGTGTCTCATACTTTTCAATTATCTAACTCAGGGACTAATGAGAATTTTTCTTTTTATACCCAGTCAACATCCCTATTAAATTAAATTATCGAATACTTTCTGTAACTTTATCGTATTAAAAGCATTAAACGAACAAAGATAAAATCATATCAAGCATTGCACCCAGACAACGACCTTGAGGAACTCCATTGTAATCATCTACTATCGCAAAATGTTTCATAATTGATAAAAGAACAAAGAGCATTGTCCCCATATTACGACTCAGTTCGCATTAATTAACATGAATAATGTAATTTTAATTATCTTTCCGGTATTTTATCGGGCACCATACGAACAAGTCGGACCAGACTAGTCAATCAAAGGCTTTATATAAATTAAATATCTGAACAAACAACTTACAAAAATTTCACATCATAAATCATGTTTGTGTAAGACGAAATCAAATAAAAAAATCAAGAAAGAAAAAATAATCTACAATCTAGATCAAAAATATAATTATAAAAAAAATATTGTTTGTTTCAGACTACTTAATTTCCACAATTTGTTAGTAGCTATATAACTTAAAAATATGTTACTACAAAATTTTTCGAGGGACTTCATTGATATGATAGGTATCATACCTATACATATAATTGCCCACATTCCATTTCGCTAGACAGTTATTAATAAAATACTTAATATTGTAAATATTATGATTCACGATGAACTTTGCCCTTTAGCTTCCGTGTTGCTATAGTATTTACATAGCGCTTGTGATAACAGCACACGTGTAACCGTAGTACTAAAATGAACACAGACTAATTTGCGGACGAGTCCTAATTATTACAGGCACGGTAATGCGGTGTCGCGATAATTATTACGTACGGACGAAATGTTGTCCGCTGTTATGACAAACACGTAAAATAGGATTATTTGGATCTGAATGTTGGGATTTAAAGACTCGAATGTATAATTTCATTTTAGTCATGTTGGAAATATGCGGATTGAAAAGTGTCTAGTGTGCAAGATCCTCCCATCGTCAGCTATGTTTCTACAGTCAATAAAAATTATGAGATCCCTCTTTAAAAAAAACCAACCGGTTGTGTGATAAATTAATTCGAGATAAGGTTCTCATAAAATAATTTGCTCCTATTTATTTATACAAAATAACGATTTTTTAAATTTATTTTATTAATAAGAATACAATATGAACAGTATACCATTAATAAATAATTAGCAGAGCGTTAAAAAAGACATTTTCATCCAGACAACGACAAAGACGGCAAATGTGCCCAGAAGGCTGGCTGCATTGCCAAGTTGGGTACTGAAAACTAATAAGAAAGCAAATAATTATTTTCAGAATAGATTTTCGCTTTCGACAAAAAGAACATGTTCAACAGAAACGGTATGCAAAATACAAGAAAATACACATACGAAACATGAAAAGCAGGCAACCAAGTAAACAAACTTATGTACTTATATCGATACTTGAGACTCAGACTTCCTAAGACTTCTTATCGCAAGTCATATTTCATATGAATATTAAGAAACAACATTTGCTGTTATAGATATCGTATCAGAAGGAACTTTGTGATTCATTGTGAATTTTATCTTTTGGCTAAGTTTTTTCGTTGCAAACTTTGTTTTGGGCTGTTTCTGACCAATCATGTTTGATGAGGAAATACTTGCAAAAAGTTTTATTTATTTGATATGCGTAATATCTTAAAAAATGTAGTTTTGTATGTACTTATTAACAAAAAATATTGGATGAGATGCGTATCCAATATTTTTTGTTAATAAAACAAAAAAAAAGTTGTATACAAAAAATGAAGTAGACACAGTGATTTAAAATCTCGTGTGAAGTCATTTACCAGTAGGTACGTTTTCTACTAGCAAGTTATGTTTTTGGACCCCGCTAATTTTCCCGCTAAGCTTTTTAATCTATACTCACGTAAGCTGAAGAGTTTGTTTGTTTGTTTGAACGCGCTAATCTCAGGAACTACTGGTTCGATTTGAAAAAATATTTTTGTGTTGAATAGACCATTTATCAAGAAAGGCTATAGCTTATATAACATCACGCTGCGACTAATAGGAGCGACGATACAATGGAAAATGTGGAAAAGATGGGGAAAATTCTAACCACGTGGACGAAGTCGCGGGCAACAGCTAGTGATGGGATAAAATGAGAAAATACGTATCGTATACGTATTTTTGGAAATCTGTCTGACGGACTAAATAGAGATTTAATCGAATATCCGATTGTAAAACTCGTTCTGACACTATTAAACAGAAAGATTATTTTATGTAAGAGTATACCTCATTTGATTGTGTTTTCACACTCACCATATAATAAATTAACTTCACTCTCCATTGCTGGCAACTTTCTTGCACACTCACAAAGACTCATCTAAAACACTCTAAGCTTAATAAACTAAGCCACAATCTAGTCCAAAATGTCCTTTCATATGACGTCACAGTAAATATCCTTAGTGCACTATAAAACGTTGCCTCACCGTTATATCCTGAAAAATATGATGGCACATTACACAAAGTGCAGTGGTGCTATGAAATCTTTGTTATATAACCTGATGTGGAAACAAGCTGAAATATTACGTGTACTTACAGTAATTTTATGAAAGTACGCCTGAAATGAGATAGCCGTTAAAACATTTTTAGACAAAGAGGGGAGATATAGCCTAGACACCTTGGATAGCATTTATTTTGTGTGGGGAGATTCTTTTTTGTATGTTTTTTTTTAGAATAGGGAAGAAAACAAAAGTTAAAATTCTGGAACTGTAATATTCTAAACAGAAAGTTTTTTGGTCGCTGGATGAAAATAGCCCCTGACCTTAATCTGTTATTTTTCAATTTTTGTGTGTTAAAAAATGTTTACAAAAATCTTTTATTTTTTTTTGTTCTGGAGTAAAAATAGTCAATCCTTTTGAGAGCAAGCGTTGTGTTCTACGTTCAATCCCTGTTAGCTCTTCGCTTGACGTCAGACGAAGAAGTCATTATATTTTTTCAGTATTTTCTTTAATTTTTTACGCTTATCAAAATCTAAAAGAACAGGTTAGAAAAGAAAATTCAATCACCTTTCATAAAATGTTCAACAAATAAAGTGTTGAAGAAAATTTCCTTCTGAATTCGGAAATTATCTTCGAGAACTTTTCAAACATAGTCCTTAGGGTGACGTTAATATTCTATTAAAGTTTGCAAGTTCATTAACTTGTTCCTTTTGTGTTGCAACTGAACTCGTTAGTGGAGCTAATGGCCCAAACTCAAACCTCACTCAACTTTTAAGTCGCTCTTAAGTCATTTTGAAACGGTAAGTGGTGGTACCTGAATTTAAAATATTTTTTAATTTTAGGTCATAGCAGATCTTGAAACAAATGGAGAGGCTATCTGAATGTTTATGAGACAAACGAGGGACTAATAACGCTAAAAAGAAAGGTCGCAGAGGTTTGCGAAGCAGAGCAGCAAACCCTAAAACTAAGTCCGTCGTTATGTTATGTCATCTGATCAGATGCGCTTTATTAATTGAACCATCATCATCATTGGCCTAGCCTTTTCCCAACTATGTTGGGGTCGGCTACCAGTCTAACCGGTTTCAGCTAAGTATCAGTGTTTTACAAGGAGCGACTGCCTATCTGACCTTCTCAACCCAGTTACCTGGGCAACACGATACCCCTTGGTTAGACTGGCTGTCAGACTTTTTCAAGCTTCTGACTACCTGTAACGACTGTCAAAGATGTAGGAATAACAGCTTTATTAAATTAACCATAACATCAATAAGTTTGCTATCTAGTTATTAAGTTGATAACAAGTTAAGCGTAAATAAAACTCGGGGTTGAGGGTTTTCAAAGCATAATAATAATGTTCTTTCTTAAGTTAAAAATACGTAATTTCTAAGGCTACATTTAAAAACAGGAAATTTTAAAACTTTATTCTAAGCTTGACCACAAAGTAATTTTCTATGGATTCTCAAGACGTAACTCAAGTCTTCATAAATAGTTACAAAATAGCACATAAGTTTCCACTTGCAAGTAATTAAATATTTAACATTATCAAAGATTAACCCAAACATTACCAGTTCATAAAACATTTAACTATTCAAAAGGCAAAAGATATACACAACTTCAAAAACAAAACATTTGTCGGTCTACATTTCTCGCAATGCAGTAAAAAGGATCACAAAATTTTGCACGCTCTAAAATTTTCCCGTATTTGTCGAAAACATCAGAAACCCTTTACTATTACGGGGTTTAACCTGAAAATTCTAGGCTTTTACGCTTCCAAATGAGTGCTCGAAACGGCTCAAAACACTCGCCTCTTTAATATCTTAATTACTGTAAAATGTACTCTCTTTTACTTTGCGGGTATGGGTCAAGTCAGAAGAACAATATATTAAGGATCGGATTAAGGTTTTTGGAACACAATTTTGTTTATAATCTTTGTGGCTATTAACTCAAAATTTATGTTGCTCACTTAATATATTTTACGAATGTGATTAATAGTTTATGTGCGTAAGAAAATTAAAAATGTACAGAAGTGATTTTTTTTCCAGCTAACCCGCTGTCCTAGAATTGAGGACAATACTTGATAGAAGTTACTAGTTCAAGCAAAAGATTTCTTTTTTAATTTTATCTTGAGATTCCGTAGCGTCCCTCGTTTTTACTTTTCTTTATCATTTCAATTATACCTACCTTCAGCGACTACACTAGATGAGAAAACACAAAGAACACAGTTTTAAGGATCACATAAATCTTTGACATATGTGTATCAAAGTTTTTACTGTTTACTACACCTAGTCAATAGCTATAGGTATCAACCTCTTTACTATACTCAATAACTCGAAAAAGCACACCATACTATAACACTACCAGTACCTTCTCACACTAACACCTACAGCCGCTCCGATCTAATTCTCCATCATACATTCACCGCCCATCAATTCAGAACGCGGCGTGATCAAAATTTAGTTTGTCGAAGGGTAGAAATGTCAGTTCGATTAGCTTCAACGTCAGCAGTGCAAATAGTAGGTGCGTGTATGTATGTAAGCGTATTGGAGGCAGGGCCTGACACCCGTCGCTTTGCGATACAAACGGCAATGATACACGAACCACAAAACAAGGTACATCAGTGCTCAATAGCCAACAGAACATTTATTGATCCGCAGACGTACAAAGTTGATAGTTGGAAGGATTTTATTTGCATTCGATATGAATATTGCATAAAACTTTTATACATACCATTTTCAGATAGGGAGTGTCATTTTTGTAATAATATTCAATTGGTAGTGTAATTAGAGAATTTAAAGACACAACATGCACGAATAGCCGAGTGGTCGAGGTCACCAAACCAAACCCACTGTGCGCGTCGTGTCGCGGGTTCGATCCCCGCGTAGGCCAAGCATTTGTGTGATCCACGAATGCTTGTTCTGAGTCTGGGTGTCATTGTGCATGTGATTTGTATGTTTATGAAACCCTCCGCCACACAAGGAATTAAGTTCCTTGCTACGGGAGTCTTTTTTTTGTAGATGAGTAAGAGAAGAAGCTTAATAATCAAAAAGGGTTTACTCATAGATATTCAGCGGGATCCGCAGATTAGTTTCGGAGTTAACCGGAGTTAGTTCAACTCGCGACCGCACCGCCGTGTCAGCTCATTATAAAGAACTCCGGTTGGATCCGAAACTAGTCGGGCGATCGCGATGAATAGTGGGTGAACCTTTTTTGACACAGTTATGAACCCACCCCACGAGACACCAACATAAACACGATTCTAGTTGAACTGTAGATTATCATACATCAAATCAACCGCAACCGCTTATAAATTAAACCGCAACCTCTTTGTTGTGTGTTTATAATTTTTAAGCTAGGTTTGCACTTTCTAACGACTTGTGCCACATATTTTCACGTTACGCCGTGCGTACCGACTCAAATCATTACTGGAATTAGAGCTTAAAATAGCTGAAAGGAATGTTTAATGAATCATTTGAAAACACACGTGTTTGAAAAGAAAATGCCAAGGTAAGGAGTAAGGTGATTAAGCACCGCTTTACCTGTTTAAGTTTTATTACTTGAGTTTTTGAAAATAGGCTAAATAGGTTTACAGAAATTCTTGACGTCAATGTATGATGCTATATAAGTCGCCAATGCGTTGATTCAATCATTTTGACGTTTACATCACCCCTTAAATCCTACTACTATTATAAAGGCGAAAGTTTGTAAGTATGGATGTATCCAATGGATGTTTGTTACTCTTTCACGTAAAAACTACTTAATGGATTTGAATGAAACTTTACCACAATATAGCTTATACATCAGAATAACACATAGGCTACAATTTTTGAGGATTCTAATGTGAGGTCGTACTCAACCTGAAGTCCACGCGAACGAAGTCGCGGGCAAAAGCTAGTATCAAATATAAACTAAAGCAATTTTATTGAATTTAATCTAGTGATGTATGGTTTTTAAGTTTTCTTCGTTCGTCTCTTTCTCTCTATAGTATGTTGGTAATGATTAATATATTTTGTCCTTCTTTTGTGAGATATTTGTTAGTAGTATGTTAACTATTTATTAAAGTTCTTATTTTGAACATTAACTTCAAAATGAAATGACTGATGAATCAATGACATTTTGTCTACTAGGATGAAAATTAAGTGTAGATTAAAATGTAGAATAAATATTTCTTGCTAATATGTTAATTTTTGATAGTAACTGTCGTGAGAATGATTCATTATTAAATGATGTAACGGTTTACTCACGCGTATTTATCGGGGTAGCTCGGATCGCGATCCCGCCGCGTCTGCTCATGATTAAGGACTCCGGTTGGGTCCGAAACTAGTCGGGCTACCCCGATAAATACGCGTGAGTAAACCGTTACATCATTTAATAATATGTTAATTTCCCTATTATCAATAAAGTACTCATATAAATTAATTTAAAAGAACTACATTGTACTGAATATAGTAGAATAACTGTACTAATTCACAACACTCGTTGTATCATACTCATTTATTAGTATCAACAGTACAATACTTCGCACAAATAAATATTTAAATTTTACTCCGTAATTATAATAATCGGATTCGGATTTTAGCTCTTCATAATCCTGTTATCAACTTGAATAGTATTTTCATCATTTTGAAAATATACTTAAGTACGTTATTAAATCCTTCAGAATCTGTACAAGCTTTTCAATATACTCTAAAATGGCTATCCATTGTGATTCACTGAACAATTCCCTTAAAACAGTATACTTTTTAGGGTTCCGAAAACAAAGGGTAAAAATGGAAACCAATTCCCTCTGCCAATCTGTCATCACCAGGCTGTATCTAATGAACAGTGACAGCTGGACTGTTGAAATTTTACAAAATTGACTGACGGTGCCAACAAATACTAAAAATAAATATTAACTATAGGCAGAATTTGTAATATTTATTAACTTGCTGATGGGTGACAAAAAATAAGTCCTTACAAATTTATTTGTCATCCAAATGATTTGTTTGCATTTAAGCCTATTTATCCGAAACACTCTATATTCGCCAATCTGACTCTCACTTGACCAGTTTTTTACTTTGTTCGTTTCAATAGCTTCATAATATTAGGTACTATAAAACAAAGTAAGTTTCTTTTACCTGTTTCGGACCAACCAAAGTGCTTTGGCTTGTACAAAAACTTTTGTTGTTATGTTTGAAAAAGATTCAGGAAATTGGCTTTATTTCTCAACATTCATTGAAGCATGGTCTTTCGTTTATGTTTTAAAGAGGGTTTTGAACTTAAGATACGTTTTTCCTCACGTGTAAAACTGATTTGTTTTCCGTAAAATGCTAATTTATTACCATCCATTTCAATACTAGTATGTATCGTTGGATTTGTCTATTTTTATGTATATTTGCTTCCCTAAGATTCTAAAGACGTTTAAAGACGACGAATGACAGATAGACAGACTAATACGTCTGTAAAATATGTTTTTTTAGGTTCAAACAATAATCAAAAAGTTTCACACAAAAAAAGAGAAAAAAAAGTACAATGAGGAAACAACAGAAAAATGAAAAATAATCGTAATATTCGAATAAATTACATCGAAATCTTTCACACAGCACCACCATAAACACCAATTACAGAGACACATGCAACATAACCTAAAATTCCTAAACAAAACTCCACATTCTTCAAATAGCCGCATGCGAACTACGCTCGTAAATCACTAGAAGTTAAACTGACGGAATTCGATCGTCTCAAAAACTACCAACAAGAAGGGGCAAGTTGAGCTGTCAACGGGACGGTTCAAGGCCTATCATTTATCTTACCCCATAGCCCCGATAACACATCAATCTCAACTGACACGGGGTGCCATTTTTGAGTATGTTATGCGATCAGAGAAACATGGGACAGTCAGATGTTCATCGGAAATTGAAAGGTCGGGAAATGGCGTGTCGATTGATTCTATAGATGCCCCTTATTGGCTGGGATGTGGATTTCCACATATCGTAGCGATAGAAATTTTTCCAGTTCAGATAAATATTTTCAGTAATATATCTTTGTTTGTTCTTATGAATTCGAAAGCAAACTGTACTGTTGTAACAGCACAAACATTGGGTATTGCAACGGTATCGCAAGTAAACACGTAGGAAATTAACCGTTTCGTTGAAAAGCACCCACACTGATTTGAACGCTTAACCTTTGAAAACATCAATTAATATTGGTATTGTTCTAGACAGTGTTTTGTATTTTAATCATATTAAAGGACCTGATTTCATGATGACCACACCCATTTTTTACAAAATACAACTTTAAAGTTTTAGAGATAATCTATTGAACAATAGTGAAAACTTTATTTTCCACTAAATGACCGGAAAACGGAGTTTTGCTATTTAAATTAACTTTTTTGGTTTCGCAAAAACATTACAAGGATAAAAAATAAACTGTTACGGGTGGATTACCCTTATCAATTCAATTCAAGTTTAGGGATTTAACAAAATAAAAATTAGCCTTCTAAAATTCCATAAAAATCTATAATACGGTAACTGACACACACAATTTCAAATTTTATATGTTTAGAAATCACTTAGATTGTCCATGATAATTTTTATCAGTCCTACTTTTCTAAGTTCTCATAGTTTTTCGT
The DNA here is from genome assembly GCF_003590095.1 of Trichoplusia ni. Taxonomy (NCBI): domain Eukaryota; kingdom Metazoa; phylum Arthropoda; class Insecta; order Lepidoptera; family Noctuidae; genus Trichoplusia; species Trichoplusia ni. The sequence continues at coordinate 6,059,999 of NC_039489.1, read as the reverse complement.
TCACTAGTTCACTCTGAAGTTAAGTTAAGCTGTTAGTTCCCAACTTCTGTGTAAGCTCACAAATAATGTGCTGAAAATAAACTTATTACCTTTTCTAACAACTTACTCGAGTAATTAGTGTCAAAGTTTGAAAACAAATCTAGTTAGACTAATGATTATCGAGAAAATTACGTTTCAATTGTCTGTCCGACGGCTGTCATAGTTGGAATACGTTTTTGTGACTTCTGTTACTGTCTTCAGCAACTGGTCGAATAATAGGTTTGATCTAATAATCTGAAATATGAAGTTATGACCTTGTTGATTCAATCGAATAAAAATGAAAAAAATAATAATAATTGAACAGTATTGTTCATGAGAGTATTGGGCAAACATATAAAGTTTGAGTCAAATATCTGATTATCTCTAAGGGTTGGAGATACTCCCAATTTAGAAATCCATAACAAATCACTAAGGTCAGTGTTTGTTAGAGAGTTCCTAAGAAATAATTCTAGAAAAAAGCTACAAAACTGAGTTTGCCCTGTTCATTATTATTAACATTAACGTTCTTCACATACTTCAGAACCTATGGGGGTATGTCTTGAAATAATAACTAGTAGGTATACTTGGAAGATGATTCAAGTACATTATTATGCAAGTATCTTTTAAGATCATCATGCAACAACGAAGATACCGTTATTCCTCAAGATTGCCCATGTTGGCACCGTCTTACTATTATACCCTTGACGTATTCTATAGTTTTGTGGTGTACAATGAAGAATATTCTATCCTATTCTACCACCTTAAAAATGCCTTAAAATCCACACAGTACATGTATCCAGACATTACTCACCAAACAAAGAGACACATTTCAAGGTATCCTCTGAGGGCTACCAGTACAAACCCTAGGAAGCCTGAGTCCATTTCTATCTCAAGGCCTACCCTTGGGGCCTTGGCAGCAGTCCAATATAGCTTCAGCAAACATATTGACAAATGACTACACACTCAACTCGCTAACCCAGTGAGGCAAATCGGATTTATTTGTTGAAGTTATTTTGATAAGGGTAGTCGTGATATATACAAGCTATTTTTGTAAATACAAATTTGAAGGAAGTTGACGGTCATTGTCTACGTAATTATAGGTCAACGGAATCATAGCGCGATCAAAGGGAATATAAAACGTAAAAGTTTACACGATACCTCGATAGATGGCGTTGGCATCGATTTAGATCGCGCTATGGTTTCGTTACACGGGATATTATAAATGTCGGAGAATTAATTTTTTTGTTGTGAGCAGCAAGCACTGTGGTTTACTATATTATACGCGCTTAATATTAGTTTCCAAGTGTTTTAATTATCCACCCTCTCCAAGTCGACCTTCGTTCATGGTCCTTCGGAGTCGGATTGGTCGGGAGTGTTGTGGCGGGTTCCAGAGGTGGTAGAATCTACCATCCTACGCTTCGATACTGGGCAGCGGATTGCTGTCCAGATCAGCCTTCAGTGAGTACCAGGTGAGAGGTGCCAGAAGCTGGAGGTGGAAGACCGGTTGGTGCAGGGAGGATCCAGTGGAGCGTGGAGCAGCACTACTGGTGATAGCAGCAGCCGGAGGGCGAAGCGAGGGAGGCAAGCAGGAAGGTGAACGCCGTAGCACAGAGGGCGCCACCGTATCAGTGTCAGTGAGTGTATGGTGAAAAAACCGTGAGTACTTTCAACAATAGTAATTTGGACTTGTAATAGTTTTTAAGAAAAAGTGGTTGGGACGGGGAACCTATGCCCGATTTGGTATAGAAATTGAACTCAAAAAGACTTGTAAAATTTTCGGGAATTTAAGTTTGTGTTCGGATCAAGTGCGAGAAGAATATAATTATTTAGTGGACATTAAGTTTAGCGTATTAGAACATTATTATATTCTTCCACTTTGTGTTATTTGTGCTGTAGTATTAGATTTATTGTTGTGTTTTTTGTCTTATTTGTGTTTGTGTCTACGTCGAATATTGTATTTATAAAATGGATTCGTTAGTGGATATCCAAGAAGACGTAAAAGTCAAAATTAATAAGGCTATGATTAACTTTAAAAAATGCCCAAAAGATCTACTTACTGTATCGTACATTGAAACACGCTTAGAGAGTTTAGAACAACTATGGCAACTTTTCTATAATACACATGTTAAAATAATAAGCGAAGTTAAAAAATCTGAATTATCCAGCTCTACTTACCATAAAGATTGTGTTTACGATGAAGTAGAGGAATTATATGTGCAATTCAAAAGTACTCTGAAAGAGATTCTAAGAAAAAATAAATGTGTATCTACTAATGATATTAGCCCGGATCTTAGTAGTAGTTGTAAAGAAGAAAATAATTTTCGGTTGCCGGAGGTTAAAATACCAATGTTTTCTGGTAAATATCAGGAGTGGTTGACCTTTAGAGATTTGTTTTTGGGGTTAATTCATAAAAATAATAAATTGAATGATGCTCAGAAATTATATTATTTGAAAGGGTATTTAACTGGGGAGGCGGAACTCTTATTAAGGAATATACAGGTGACTGCAGATAATTATAGTACTAGTTGGACAAAACTAGAGTCCATGTATAATAATAAAAGATTTTTGGCAAACGGGATGGTTAAAACTTTATTTAATCAAAAGGCCATAATTGAAGAGTCCGCAACGGATATTAAAAAGCTTCTGAATACCACAACTGATTGTTTAGAATCAATAAAAAATTTAGATATAGATCTTGCCTCAACTTTGATTATACATATTATCACTGAGAAGCTTGATAAGGTAACTAGAAGGGCATGGGAGTTAAAGGTAGCATCTGATCCTAAGGACAACCTTCCTACTTTCGAGGAACTGAAAGAATTCCTCGTTAACCGTTTTAGGGCTTTAGAGAATTTAGGAACGAAAGTAGAGAGGGTCCCAAAAACTACAGGGGTATTACACGTAGTTAACGATAAAAGGGTATCTTGTGCCTTTTGTGCAGGTGAGCACAAAATAAGTTCATGTCCAAAATTTATTAAGGAAAGTACGGAATCTCGGAGGAACTTTGTTCTAAAGAACAGATTATGTTTTATCTGCCTGCTTAGCAACCACTCTGTTAGGTATTGTAAAAACACTCTCAGGTGCCAGGTGTGCAAAAGACGCCACCATTCATTGTTACACCAACAAGGTGTTGTAGGGTCGGAAATTGGTGAAGGTGGTAGTGCTGCTCGCGCGGAAACCTCATCGGGAATTTACGAGGGAAATAAGGACGCTTGTAAAGCGAAAGAATCGGGAACACAGGTAGTCTCATGTCTCGCGACAGGAAACAGTAAAACTGTCTTATTAGCAACCGCTTTAGTAAAGGCTGAGTCGAAGAATGGGACTTATTATACGGCAAGGGCGTTATTGGATCAGGGATCACAGGGTTCTTTTGTTACGGAATCTCTGGTTCAATATCTAGGTTTAAAGAAAAAGCCATCAAGGCACACTGTGTCAGGTGTAGGGGGTGAAAGCTTAATGTCTAAGTATACGGTTGATATTAATTTGAGGTCAAGAATAGACCCACATTTCCAAATAAAGGTAAATGTTTACGTCTTGAAGTCAGTCACTGCCCTTCTCCCAGGTACGAAAGTAGCTAGGATAGAGTGGGTAGACTTGACCGATAATGAATTGGCTGACCCTGAATACCACAGACCCAATAAAATTGACATTTTATTGGGTGCTGAGGTTTACAGTCAAATTATCCAGGAGGGAATTAAAAGAAATCTAAATGGAAATTTATTAGCGCAAGATACCACCTTTGGGTGGATATTATCGGGAGCTTGTGCAGTCGATCCTGAGTCTATTTTTCATTCACACATTACCGTGATGCACTCCAGTGTCCAGGATGATGAATTGTTGAGGAAATTCTGGGAATTAGAGGAACCATCTGGAACAAAAAGGATGCTCACGGAGGAAGAAACCAAATGTGAAGAACTATTCAAGACAACGACGACAAGGAATAAGGACGGCAGATATGTCGTAAAGTTGCCGGTACGGGATACAAACCTGGTCGATCAAGGCGTTGAATCCAAGGGGATCGCTGAAAAAAGACTGAAAGGGTTAGAAGTAAGGTTAGCGAGAAATGATAAATTAAAGGTTGAGTACGCTAAGGTGATACAAGAATATTTAAGTCTCAATCACATGGTAGAAGTATCAGATAGGGATAGTATAAGGGGAGTTTACTTACCTCATCACGCTGTAGTCCGTGAGGATAGAGAAACAACAAAGGTGCGTGTTGTATTTGATGCTTCCTGTAAGTACAATAACGGGCGGTCACTGAACGATGATTTAATGGTTGGCCCAGCTTTGCAAGACGATCTTCGTCATATCATTATGCGCTGGAGAGTACATCGAATTTGTATAGTGGCTGATATAGTGAAAATGTACCGACAAGTTTTAGTTAATAGGCAAGATACTCCATTACAACGAATACTTTGGCGGGATGATCCTGAAAAGGAAATAAAGGCTTATGAATTGATAACGGTTACCTTCGGTACAGCCTCGGCACCATACTTAGCTGTGAAGGCTCTTCAACAGCTTGCAGCTGATGAATGCGGGGACAATTTAGATCTGGCCAAAATAATAGTAAGCGATTTCTATATGGATGATTTAATGTCAGGAGCTGAAACTGAAGAAGATGCATTTAAAATTTATACGGATATAACCAAAATTCTAGGTAAAGGCGGATTTGAATTACAAAAATGGAAAAGCAATTGTCAAGGATTATTAAATAAAATTAGAGATGGAAATGATGAAGCGTTACAGATTAAAACAGATGAATTAACAAAAATCTTAGGACTTACCTGGAATGCGCGCGACGATTGCTTCCAATACTCCCTGGAGCTTAAGCCAATAGCTGGACCTGCAACAAAAAGAAAAATTATTGCGGATATTACACGATTGTTTGATCCACTGGGGTGGTTAGCACCAAGCATAATAGTAGCAAAAACATTGATTCAAAAATTGTGGTTAGCAGGGCTGCAGTGGGATGAAGAAGTTCCAAAGAATTTATTAAAAGAATGGGTTACTTACCGTGAAAACTTAGCTTCTTTAGTTGATATAAAAGTGCCACGTTGGTTGAACACGAAAAAGCAAGTAAAACGAGAATTATACGGGTTTTCAGATGCTTCTAAGTTAGCATACGCGGCGGTTGTATACCTTAGAGTAGTTGATGATATGGGTTAACACATGTGGTCACAATAAGGACAAAATTGTCCACCATAAAAAGACCTACGTCAAGGGTGTGTGTATTACCTGTAGCCAATTAATAGTAAGATTTATTTAAGTAGTTTTAAGGATTTTAAAATAAGGTAATAATGTAACGGTTTAGTCTGTAGTTGTATTTAGTATTAAGAAACAAAATTGTTAGTTTTATTTTTTTACGATTGTACTATACCTGCATGAGAATGTAATAGATAAGTGAGGCAGATGAAGGACATTCGCCATAATGTCCTTGGTGGGCGGAATGTCTACGTAATTATAGGTCAACGGAATCATAGCGCGATCAAAGGGAATATAAAACGTAAAAGTTTACACGATACCTCGATAGATGGCGTTGGCATCGATTTAGATCGCGCTATGGTTTCGTTACACGGGATATTATAAATGTCGGAGAATTAATTTTTTTGTTGTGAGCAGCAAGCACTGTGGTTTACTATATTATACGCGCTTAATATTAGTTTCCAAGTGTTTTAATTATCCACCCTCTCCAAGTCGACCTTCGTTCAGTCATTGTGTTTGAATACTTATAAATATCAATAATATTATTATACTTAAATGATGTAACGGTTTACTCAAGCGTATTTATCGGGGTAGCCCGACTAGTTTCGGACCCAAAAGGAGTCCTTAATCATGAGCAGACGCGGCGGGATCGCGAGAGAAACTAGTCGGGCATTTAATAATGAATCAGTCTCACGATAGTTATTGTAAAAATATATTATTCGTTAAAATTGATCGGGAATATGATCTTCAGTATATGTACTATTAATCTTAGTAATATTTTTTCTTCTAGAGTTGTTTATGAAGATTTTTCAGGCTGTCTAGTTTTTTTGTCGTTTACTTTTTTGGGCAATCGATAAGGATAGTGATCAGTGAGGTGTCATCGTTGTGCAGTAAAGGCAATAACCGATTTTTTTAAATAAATCCTTATTCAAAACTATTGAATTATATAACATAGAGGTAACAAACATAAAAAACCTGTACTGAGAACTTTTCCCTTTTTTCAAATCGTTTGGCAATAAAAGTAAAAAGTCTGTAGGTAGTAGGCTAAACAATCACATAAAAGACCAAAATTGATCCTTAAGCGGTATGAGAGCATAAAAGCCAGTTATACCTTTTTGCATAAATATGAAATGAAAATAGTAACGAAATCGTTTTTATTGCGCAATATTTGCGAACAACGTTTTCGGTAAAAAGCCTCGGCAAGCGGTTTCAATAGTTTGTACCCTAAATGTAATCGCGACTGCTGAGCATTCAGATTTTGAAATTTTATTTAAATCTATTTCTGCTTCTAAATGATATTTTAGGTGAAATTGATAACGAGGAAAACCGTTTTTAGATAAGATGTTGTATCGTACGTTGGTTTAATTACAATTAGATGAGTAAAGTTAGGATATTAGAACAATTAAACAAATACTGAAAAATAACGATTTTCTTGCTATTAATATTATTTGTTTTCTCTATTCCACACTATAGTATGAATCATTTTTAAACGACTCCCACAGTAAGGATTTTAATACGTGTGTCGCTGGGGGTTCACAAACATACAATTCACATGTACAAAGATATGAATGAATCATAACAAACATTTGTGGATCGGAAAATGTTTGCCCTACGCTGGGATCGAACTCGTGACTCGAAGCGCATTTGGTGTGGTGAGCTCAACTCGACTATCCGTGCAGTCATCCGTGAAGTTATAAAAGTCAGTTAGTGAGTCGCTCCTTTTAACATAATTATTATATCCATCTGAACCGGAAAGCTGTCTTAACAAAGTTTGGAAAACCAAAGGCAAAACAGAAGAACCTTTATACAGTATACTCTTTGAGGAATTACTTTATTAAAGTACAGCAACCCAGTTGGGCTTGCCCTATAACTCATGGTATATCGGCCAACCATTGATGTTACTAACATTTTTGGTAACTACGGTAGTCGTAATATTCTATCCCTAAAGTCGTGGTTCTAGTAACAGCGGTTATGATGTAGAGTTATTTTTATTAGAGTTTTCGTGAAACTTTTATATTATCATCGGGAAGTAATGCTTCATTGACATCATCATCTCAGCCTATAGCTATCCACAGCTGGACATAGGCCTCTACATACGTTCTCCAGCGCGACCGGTTCATTGTCACCTGCTGCGGCTGCTGCACAAGATACAAACTTTGAAAATCTTAGGTTGTGTACGATACTATGGAGTTTTTCAGTCGCTGCAAGAAGAAGTCTTCGTAATTGTTATCACCATGTTAGTTGCTGTTTCAACAAATATCACAAAATTATTTAAATGATTACTTTGTAAAATAAAATACACAAAAAGTTATAATTAGAATAAACAGTAATTACTTTCAATAGATAACACAGAAACCTGAAAAAAAAACAAATCTACATCTCGATATTTTGTCGATAGCCAAAGTATTCTAGTAGTCTCAAACATTCTTTGAAAGATTTTTACCGCGATCAATAAGACCCAACCCTTGGGCGTCAACACAAACTTTCCACAGTTTCCTTTTATCAAATAGTCCGACATCAATATTTATTTCAATCTATCTCAAAAAGAGGCATTTAGATAGGATGATTTTCACTTGTAATATTCTGAAGGGTTTATCATCCCTTTCAGGTGTTAGAATAAATAAAAGCTTCTGAAAAAATATATTGATTGAAAATAACTGGGCTCAAATATGGATTGAAATCATCTATAAACAAAAAAAGGTTTTTAGATCTTTAAGGGCGTGTGCAGTTATGGCTAAGAGAATACCGAAAATAAAGATTGAATATTATAATTGTATTAGTAACTATGGTCGTTGAGAATGGTCCCTGGACGAGAGGGTCATTCATAACAAAAATACATCTTTTAGATTTTTTTGTATAGCCGAGTTATATGCTAAACTTAATGGGCGCAACGTGTCTCGGGATCGATCACAACATAGGGAAAGCATTTGTAAGATTCACGAATGCTTGTTCCGAGTCTGGATGTCTAGTTCTCTTGAATGGTCGTGAAACACTCGCAAAACAAAAACAATAAAAATGTTAATGTGGTTAATATTTCTATGCGGGCTATTATAAATTTTACTCACGTGTATGTATCAGTATTGCCCGACTAGTTTCAGACCGAACCCGGATCTTCACGAAAAATACTATAAAAAGGTCTTATAGATCTAGACGAAGCCGTGGGATAATGGTTGTTGAACAAGAATTAAGAAATAAAATCTTACAATTATAAAATCATAATAAAAATAAACTAAAGGGCACTGAAATGAATAAAAAATGTCCGTTACATGATTCTCTACATACGCGTTGAAAATGCAGCAAATTTCAAAGTTGAACCATAAAAATGCAAAGCCATTCCGTTGGCAATGCAATCTGAAGCTGATCAAAGGCATCCGAATATGTTGTGGTGATTACAACGATATATATTCGATGGAAAAGCTGGGTTTTTTTATCGAGATTGCACGCAATAATCTTTGCGTTCATGTTTTTTGATAAAATGAATGCTCTAAAATATAGGTGAACAAAATTATTTCGCAAGTCTATTTGTGACACCGTAGCACTTAAACAGAAAACTTGATCTGGAAAAAATAAATCAGATAAATGTTTGGAAGAGGTTTCATCTTGTAATAACTGTTACAGCAGACAAAATGGCATAGAGCTCTTTCACATCTGCAATAAAAAAACTAAAAATAGCTGAATACCTGAAATTACCGTGAGTACCTAAAATGCCTGACTTTAATATAACAAGACATCGTTGTTATAGTAAAGTTTATAATTAATATTATATGACTGACTCATAATTGGATGCAAACTGTTACGAAACTACTGCTTAATTTATTCAATAACAAAAAAACAATACTTGTCAATTAACTTTCTTATCCCTGTCATTTTTAACTGTCTCTCAAATAACTATAATGCAAGAAAATGATAAGAAGTCCCTCCAAGATTCCTAATGACGTAAAATAAAAGGTGACGTCAGACTTACGCCACTCAACTAATCAAATAGGTGTTAATAAGAGCGGCCATTAGACATTTGTCAATCTTCCTCTCACCGAAATTTCGAAACCTTGACCTAAATACTTTTTGTTTGATACCGTTTAAACCTTGAATGTACGCCAAGAAAAGGTAAAGGAAGATTTTTCTTGACTTTTTTGTTGAAAGATAAGTTTTATTCGAATTCCTGTGAAATTTTATAAATTTGTAAGCTGCATGACAGTATTTTATTAATGAGAAAATATTTTACACTTTTATTTTTACAATAGTTTGTGGACATGGAACGAAACCCTATTACTGAGGCACCTCTGAATGTGTATCTGTCCGTCCATGTGCCACTAGGATGCATCTCGTAAACTATTATAGCTAAACTGAAAAGATTTTCACAGTAGCAAAATGATGATGTTTTTACGGTTTACATTATGTTTCATTTTATTCTGTTACAATCAAAGATATGTTGTAAGGTGTTGAACCAGTAGTTTCTGAGATTAGCGCGGTCAAACAAACAAACTCTTCAGCTTTATATATTAGTATAGATTTAAAAACTTCTGACTGGATTTCAAACATGACAGACAGAGATTAAACTGTACAATGATGATAACATGAAATAAATATTGCACATTTTTGTATGACAGATCAAATCCCACTAGGATTGACATGAAGCAAAAAGTTTTTATTTAAAAAATGCCCATTTATAAACGGCTCTCTCTAAACTATAATTCCTTTAAAAATTTAATTCTTTTTTTATGCCATTTACACTTCTTGTATACGTGCCATAATGTAGTTGACAGCCTATTTAGTTGAGGTCAACTAAACTCACTGTGCGCGATGTTCTGTGGGTTTGATTCCGGAGTAGGACAAGTGTTTGTGTGATCCACGGATGCTGGTTCTGAGTCAAGTGTATTTTTGCATGTGACTTGAATGCTCGTGAAACCCTACAAGGATTTAATCCATTAAGTGTAGGAAAATAGTTGAGAAACACAAACAAAATAAAGAAATTTTATTTTAAGTAACCACCGTTAAATTCTAATAGAAACGGAATTCTAAGAACCCGACTACGAAAAACAAGAAAGAAAATAAAACAACATATTGCTTACTTAAGGTAAATACACACAATAACATTACGTTTTAATTTGAAGTAAGCGACTAGGAAAAATAACATCGAATTACATAAGAAATGTTAAGAAGGCGTGTGTGTAACAGCCCTTACATAAGTAGGTCGCCTAACTTCGTTATAAAAAAAAATCTTCTCACAACGTTCGCTGAAGTTTAAGCGAAAACATACTTAGGTTACGATAGCAGACATAATTTAGTGGGATACTTATAATATTGGATAAACAAAGTTTCGTTTAGACTTTGCTAAGTGGATTTTTTAAGTTATATTTTGTTTCTAGATACAATATTAGATGTGGTACTATAAGAAGTGTTTTGTGTTTGCTCGAGAGCGTCAGAGGAAAAGTTATATTTCTTGAGTGTGCGCTATATATGTATGTATGTTTGCTCTAAATTTAAACGACTCGATGAATTTAATGAAAGCTTTTAAAGAAGAAATATTTGAACTATGTGGAAAGTGGTACGTCATTTTTGATACGTTTAACGTATCACAAAGGCTTGGAAAAAATGGTGGATAAACTATTTTTGAAGCTAAAATGGACTCAAAAGGTCTTTGAGAGTCAGGTGAAAGATGGAAATAAAAGCATATACCCTAGAGTTAAAGGTGTCTATTACCACATCTTACGATTCCATCAAACGCTGATAAATGCCTTGTAGTACTATACAACTTCTTCAGCTGCCAAAATACCTCTTTATATTGGTCAATAGCCGTTGCTATCTATAAAGTTGCGAAAATAATAAAAAAGATAATCAAAAATTTAAACAAGCAGTCAAATCCGCCACAACCTGTTTATTTACACAACACATATAAGAACAATTAAATTTCACACGAATAAACCAATCCTTTGTCCAAGTTAAATTCTATTCTAAAACAATGGCGGCGAGTTAACTGCCGCTACAAGGGACTGGTCACAGTTGCATATTCGAATGAACTAACGTTATTATTATCTAGCATGCATATGCACAATTATTATGATATTATTATCTAGCACGCATATGCACAATTATTATGATATCAAAGCACCACACGCTGTATATGCTGCTAAACTGTGTTCATTATAATACGCTTAATCGTTTACTGTTGTGTTTTTGTTTTCTATCTGTTTGCACGGTTGACCGCATTTAAGTCTTTAATATTTTTTGGATCTGTTTTTGTTAGTAAAGAATATTATGTATTTGCATTGTTACTTACTTAATCCTCATAATATAGTCTTCATTTTCAACTTTCATAATAGGGATGATGACTGGGTATAAAAAGAAAAGATCTCATTAGTCCCTCAGATAATTGAGAAGTATGAGACACGTATTTTTTTCCTTTTTCAGAAAAACTAGGATTGACAAAGATTAACTGCTTTAAAGTTTAGGAGAGGGGGTTTGTGACGTAACGATAGAGTAAAATTTATACTCAATCGTGACGTCACGCGTAAGTTTCATTCACTGCAATTTAGTCAATTTATGTTTGCGGGACAAATTAAAAAATACGTATCCATTATTATACAAAAATCTACAAGACGGACACTGCAAAAAAATAATTGTCATCATCCCTATTATTCTAAAACAATTCATAAACGGAAAAAATCATCGTCAACCTCATAGCCGTGTCATCATTGCTACCGTCGATGCTGCCACGGTTCATGAAGACGTACAGATTGCCAGACTTACAGGCTACGGAGCCGTAGTAATATCGTTCCAGATCTACTCTTCAATTACCTTAAAAATGATTCAACACAATTGAACAAAACTGTAAGAACGTTAAATAACATTGACATGTTTGAAGCTTGCATTATGTATGTACATACTTAGATACAATACAACACAAATCCACTTTATTGCACATCAAAAGAAAACATTTGATACAGTAAATAACATGTAAAATATACAAATTGGCGGTGTTATCGCTACTCGGCGATCTCTTCCACACAACCATTGTATGGAGTGGAATGGTCCGAAGTCAAAAAGGTTTTTGATACTTACTTTTTTGGTGCAAATTACATTGTTTTCATGGTTTTGGTTGATCAACTTTCAGACTTTCTACCCTTTCCAAACACTATGTGTCAGACAAACATGTTTGAACGTCTCGGTGACCCCTCACTTTATGAGGTATGACGTCACTGTTCTAAAAAAGACGAAAGCGTAACGCAACGTAAACATGTCCTACATTTTCCTTTCGTAATTGTCTCTGAGATGCTCCTCCCTAATCCTACATATAAGAATTCTTCCTATATTGAGTTTGTTCATATTATTTTGCTTCTATATAAAAAGATAATTTCTTGAACACAGTTCGGAGAGAAAAAACGTTGTGTTTGGAAATTCGCGGCAGCAAATCGGATAATTCTTTGTTCTTTTTCTACGACTCTTGTCGTTAGAAACATAATCATTATATTGCAGGGGGTTACATTAGTATTCAAGTCATAGGCACATAGATACGTAGACTTAGAAAAATCATTCGCAAGACATAAAAAATATTGTCCTACGCTTCATAGAAGACAGTTTGTAGTGAACTATACCGGCAGTCAGTTTGTTGATTCCATTTATAATTTTTAGTTTGGGTTTAAAACAGTAATAAGTAAAAAAATATTACGACATTAGCATCCGTTCGAGAAAATAAGAAAAAAAAACAAACTATTTGCGTGATTACGTTCCATCACATCGTAACTAAACATAAAATAAATAATAAATTTCATTCGTTCTATCAAATTCATTCTATCAGGAATTCGGTTTCTTTTACACGTAAATAGTCTTAGAAGTGACAATCATAGATACTAAGAACTGATTGATTTGTAACAGCAGTTAAAATTTGAACATGAGGTGGAACATTTAAGGTCCACGATATCATGTCTTTTAGAAACACAGATAGGTAATTTATGAAAACCATAAAAGAAACACAATATTTACTCTAGCATTCTCATTTGAGTAGGGTGACCATCTCGTTTACTAATATTGTTTTTACAGGACAGTTGCAATAGGGTATTTGACTAATAATGTAAATCTGTATAGTCCTACATTTTAATTTTATCGCATCGTTAAAAAGTGAGTAAGTTAAAAAGCACTTAAGTTTGCTACTAGGGCTAAAAACATCACTTGCTAGTAAAAAGAGTACATGTGAGTGACGTCACACGAGATTTCAAATCACTATATACAGGTGCAGTTTTTCTTACACACATGGACACAATCTTGATTTACGTGCTTATAGTGTAGACACAGGTCTTGTGATCATATTATGTCAGACGTTTAATTCAGAGTAAGCTTTCGACGATCAATATCGTTGTATAGTCGGAATAGTCATGAGACACAATATAGGCAGTAATTGACAATAAGTAATTCAGGCACTAAGTGCTTATATCTCACTGTGCAACTAGACTCAAAGTTCACTTGCCGGTTTGTGATTTGAAATTCCATTTTCGCATCCAGATGCTGTCACGACTAGATTTACCGTACCGTAAGTGATTAACTAGGATATCATGAAGTATTTATTAAAAGTACAGTTGTATTTGAAAATGTGAAATAGATACTTAACTGGGTTCGAAGTAACAGTCAATCGTTATTTTAACCAAATGTGACATATTAGCTTTGGCTAAAACACTTAAGGTCCATTGGCTAGAACGGCCGTTTAATTTATGAGGAACTCGACTCATACTTTTTTGTTTTAAATTAAAAATGAAAACTCGGTTGCTATCCGTTTAAGAAAAAATACTTTAATCGTATCAGAAATATCGGGATCATCGGTGTCGAAAATATCAAAAAATATAATGCCGACTGAATGAAAACCTCTTCTTTTTTGCATTCGTTTAAAAGGTATATTCGAATATTTTATCCTACACGTTAAAATATTATAGTCACCCTACTCTTTGTATTTGTTTGCTTATTCAATCTCGATTACATTAGCCTTTTTTCGCCCGTTACTTTACCGCGATATTATTATCCATTTTATTTTTGTGTACCGAATAGGATAATAATGCTGTCTGATAAAATGAAAAAATATGTTAGTTATTGATAAATAATAATCTCATCAATAAGTTTTTTTCTTTAATGTAGAGAAAATGCTTTCCAATTTTTCGCACTATTCTGTTATCTGTTTTTTTTGCTCTATTAAAAAGTTACATTTATCCAAGCTAATGCTCATGATATCACCCTAAAATGTATCGAATTGTCAAAGTAACGGCACTTGTCATAACGGAAAGTCCCTCCCATTTGATGTTCTCTATTCGTTCTGGGCAATTTACAACTCATAACTGAACCTGAGCTCGTGGCTGTGCTATAACCGCATAAGTGATTCGATCACAAGTCAAGCTATGCTTGACGCGGTTGGTTCGTAGATGGGTGACCATCTTTCCCATAGCGTGTTCCTCCGTGTTTCGGAAGGCACGTTAAATTGTGGGTCCCGGCTGTTATTAATACATCTTTGACAGTCGTTACAGGTAGTCAGAAGCTTGAAAAAGTCTTACAGCCAGTCTAACCAAGGGGTGTCGTGTTGCCCAGGTAACTGGGTTGAGGAGGTCAGATAGGCAGTCGCTTCTTGTAAAACCCAGGTACTCAGCTGAAACCGGTTGGACTGGTAGCCGACCCCAACATAGTTGGGAAAAGGCTAGGCCGATGATGAACTAACCTGAGATGGTTAGGTGAATTTACCACTCATCATTTGAAAATGGAAGGAATCTAAAAATAAAAAAAATAATCACAGAAAACCATATTTAAATTAACAACCAACAAATAACAGCTTCTATACTTAAGACTATTAAATTGCACAGAATTTACACCCCATTCTTTAGCCTAAAGTTAGTTTAATTTCGTGTATTTAAATAGTAAGAACATGATTAATTCAATTCCATTTGATACATTATTAGCTTAACCTTTGTACTGTCTCAGGGGGTAATCAACCCTGTCTTTAAATGGACATCACCCACACATGGAACCCACGTACATGTAAATACACACATTGACCTTTTACGAATTCATTTGATCTCTTTATGATTAAATTATTTATATTTAAAAGAAACCTCTGATGATTTCTCACGTTACGCAGCCGTTGGAGTGACGTCAGTCGCTGTTGGCTTTTCTTGCTTGTTTGTTTTGGTACTGGATTCTAGACTCATCGGATTTCCAATTTTGTATAAGAAGCCCAAAGTTATAGGACAAGAGTTTGTAAAAAGACCATTTAACTGGGGAAAAAACATTTTTTTGTCTTCTGGAATTTCTATTATTAACTACCGTATTCAAAATAATAATTCTATTGCCAATACCGGAATGACTGTCATTTGACGTTGTATATAGAAATATTATGCCCATACCCATGTTGTCCTACTACTGGGCAAAGCCTTCCCTTTTTCCTCTCCAGGAAAAATGCTTCCCAGTCCTTCATATCAAAAATACAGCAGAATTGAAAACCTCCACCTTTTTGAAGTTAGTTAAAAATGCGCCTCGCTAAATCTTCACATCAATAAGACTCAAAAACAGACAATGCCATAGATCAATACTCCGAAAGCTCCCCACATCATCAGCAGGCTTCCAGTCAAAATCAACTGTACGCAAATAAAAATTTACGACTTCAACCGTTCCCGATAATAATATAACGTGAGCTTACGTCATCACAAATGACGTATTCGCTCAGCAGTTTTATTGGCAAGACGAAAATATTCAGGCGATATGCTCACTTATCTTTGGACATGTAACCTATTGTTGGAGTTTATGTTGTTCTATGATTGAAAATTTATAGTTTTTAGGGAATGGAATATTGTTTCAGAAGATAATTTTTTTTTTCAGTATAGATAAAAAAACAACAATTAAAGATTGTTGGAAATAACTTTAAACTCATGGAAAAATTGTGGTTAGTAAACAAATTGAACTTTCACAAGCGTTAACACTAATTGAATCATACAAATGAATGGGAATAGGCTGATGGGTTTGAAATTAATTTTCGACAAAGACGTGACTTTGATTTGTCTAAAAGAGATGATCAGTGTTGACACTGTAACTGTTGGAAAAGTTCTGTATCTACATCTAGGTAAAACATTATTTTTTAATTTTGGTTTTGAGGTATATTTTTTGTTGCATAAAATACTCTAATTTTGAAATGCGATGATGAAATTTACGTAAAAGCAGAGAATGATTACGCAACTCATCACATAAAAATTGAATAGTATTCAATGCTAACGGAGACAGCGCTGACAATCACCACGATGACAAAAACAGCCATTAACACAAAAAAAAAGAAATAAAAAGCTCAGAACCAAATCTAACACACGTACACCAAACAACGCAACACACATCACAGACACTCATATAATTTCATTTGACCTCCTTACACTCAAGCATGAAAACATTCTAAAAAGGTCCTTCGTATAAAATATACAAAAATCTTGTCACCTTTTTGAATAAACTACGTCACTACGGAGATGCATCTCTAAGTAGGTTGCTGAAGCTCCTAAATCGAATTTAGATTCTAGCTTCAACCTTATGTGGACAAGGATGCCATGCATTTACGTCTTTCACTTTACATTTTGTAGGGTTGTCACGACTAGTTTTAATGTAATATTATTATCGGTTTTCTTTCCTCATAATTAATAAAGTATAACACAGAGCTCTTACCCCCTTCTACCATAATACTGTGCCCTACGGAGTCCATAATTCTTAATTATACCTAGAATTACCACCTGTAACTACACTATGGAAGCAATAATGTATTGAGTATAAAACACCGTCGTTTGGACACCTTGTCTTGTCCGTTTTTGGATAAGGCTAATTTAATTTGAGTTTCTAAAAAATTTACTGCATGGATAGCTGACTGGTTTGTTCCAACCCACTGTGCATGACGTGTGGCGGCCTGGTGGGTTCGATCCCTGCATGCATTTGTGTGATCTACGAATGCTTGTTTTGAGTCTGGGTGTTTTTGTGCAAGTGACTTGTATGTTTGAGGAATCACCCGCGATATGAACATTTAATTTCTTAGTACGGCAGTTCTTTTTGTGTATGAAAATAAAGAAATTATAATTTGGTAATTATTTGACATTTTATTGCTGTCGCGTCAGCACATGAGCACATTATTAAAATTTAGTGATAATTTTTAATAACTACGTGTAATGTTTAATAAAATGATAATATATTTGTAATGCATTCATTTTAAAGTATGCATAAAGTGGTTGTAATGGAATTAAGTATTGGGAAAACGTGAACACGTTGTGAATTTACCTTTAATGGGTACACTATTTGACTGCCAACGAACTATTTGCGGTGCAACGATCTCATATTTTATAGTTATTACATTCATATTTTTATAATTATTATTATATTTAAGGTTCCTTACCCATGGGGAAACGTGAAAATATTAGGTGACGTTGTTTGTTACCATTCCCTTCAGGAACCATGATAAATAGGTAAATGGAATTAAAATTCTTAGAACTTTATTTCTGATAGTTTTTTTTTGTCTTTAGCCTGTTTGAACGGTACCTTCTGTTTCGCGAGTTCTACTTGCTGTTGATCTACTTATTTCTATACACACATAATTAAATATCTTAATGTTAACCTTATAGTACAAATTAACAAAAAAAAAACAACATTAGTTTATATTATTCAATTATTTATTCAACCTTATTACTTTCTTTTCTAAACAGCGCTGTTTGTCTGTTAACCTGCTAACAAGTAACACACAAACGGAACTCATAGCAATAAAACTACTCTCGTATTTTGCATTCATTTATACCATACTGTACGGTTTATATAAGAGCTCGTGGCTAAGCTATAACCGCATAAGTGAAACGCTCACAAGTTAAGCTATGCTTGACGCGGTCGGTCCGTAGATGGGTGACCATCTGGAGTTCCACCGTGTTTCGGAAGGCACGTTAAATTGTGGGTCCCGGCTGTTATTCCTACATCTTTGATATTCGTTACAGGTAGTCAGAAGCTTGAAAAGTCTGACAACCAGTCTAACCAAGGGGTATCGTGTTGCCCAGGTAACTGGGTTGAGAAGGTCAGATAGGCAGTCGCTCCTTGTATAACACTGGTACTCAACTGAAACTGGTTAGACTGGTAGCCGACCCCAACATAGTTGGGAAAAGGCTAGGCCAATGACTGTTTATATAACATCCAAAAATCTTTTCTGTATTTTAAAAACCTACTTCTCATTTTCCAAACTAATCCAACAGTGACAAGTTTTCCATAGAAGAAACAGTTTTAGACAACCCTACCGACTTCCATTCATGTTACCAAAATTGTATATTGCAACCCTTGTGCTGGCGGTTTCTAAGCAAAATTCTTTAATTTCCGCGGGGACTAACGGTCAGGTGCGAGTCATAATAAATCATGTAGCTTAAAGCGTTGGTACCGTTTTTAACATAATGTTTGGCTTAGTATGTTGAAGTTGGCTACGAGGGAAGTTACGTAAACATGTCGCTTTTGTTTGAGCTTTATTACCGTACACTTAAATGTCATTTTCAAATGTCAATTTGTCTCTACTTGTACTTGACACTTTGAAACTCACGTTTATTTTCGACTGCGTGGTTTGAAGAAATTGCGACTATAACTTGAGATTTAAACTATCCTATCTCTCAAGTTGGATCGAACTGCACATGGTGTGCGAATTTTATTATAATCGGTTAAGTGGTTTAGGAGTCTATTGAGGACAAACATTGTGACACGAGATTTGTATATATTAAGATTTACATATCTCAACTATCCCTCAAAATAATAATTAATTTATTTCAGTTGTGAAAGCGAAAGGAAGTGCTTTTTTTCGTATGGGATCATTATAATAGGACTCTTCTCGCTTTGGGTAGAGCGTAAGGGAGTGTCAGGTTGTTACTGACAAAATCCCGGGAACAAACATGTTCCTTTCCGTTGCCGTCTGTGTACCGAGGAAGCGGTAACCCTTTTGGACAATTCCGCTGGCCTGGCAGCGAGATTTAGCGCCAAAACGTTTATTACGCCCACACTTCTTCAGAAGTAACATCCGTATTTTAAAAGGTTGCGCTGGTTGCATACAAAGGCGAACCTAAATACTTCCAATTTTCTTCAGACGAAAGTTAGCACATCTTTACCTGTACATTGCAAAAGTCCATTAACTTCACAATTTCATTTCCAAGAAAAATTCACTACTCAGGACTGTTAACAATACTTTTGACATAACTTCCATCACACAATTACTCACCTATCGAATTACCAGTAAAACAAAATCAATGTCACACTCAAGGGAGCACGGAACCATTGAACGTGCCAACGAATCACGTGCCTTCTCACAGGCCAAACAACAAAATGAAAAATCAACACATTCCTGACGCGTATGAAAATTCCAAGAGGGAAAAGGAAAAGGGAATAATCGTAGCCAAGAGCGAGTCGGGCACGCAATAGAATGGTTCTGGACAAAAAATGGCGGCAGCATTTGTTCTTTCAACAGCAATTGAAATACATCCTCTATTTCTTCTATGGTTTGTGACACACCTATAGAGAGATAGTGTTCCAAAATAAAAATACAAAAAGTTTAACATCAAGGAACGCCTTTTTCAGGTACGTTAATATTAAAGATCCTAGTTGAGCAGTTCCAAAATGTAATTCCTATGGAGAAGGATTGACAAGAAACTCTATAAGGCGCTTATAGAGTTTTACCCTTTAGGTACGGAACCCTGGAAAAGGTAAGGTTTTATTCACATTTAATCTCGTTGTGAGGAGGATCCTTTGCGCATGTTCGTGTTGACATGTCTAAGTATATGTGAGATGTACTCTTGCTATTTGTTATAACCTCTTCAGTTAAGCAATTCTGGATTCTCTTTCTCCTGTTGGCAATTTTCCAAGTTATGTCGACTTTCTGTCTCAAAAGCGTTTCTTGTAATTTCTTGTATAGGAATGGCATTCAGGAAATAGCTGGTGTGATTTGATTTCTCATAACTAAAATAGTTTTTTAATTTTTTGGAAACGATTATGCGGCGTACCGCATACTGTTAAATGTCACTATTTAATTTGGACTAAACCTAAATGGAATTATGATAACATACGGAATCGAACTTGCGAGACGTCGGATACAATGACTTCTGCGTGGTGATCTATACCACTCTGGCGGGAACTAATTTTTATAGAATAATCAGTTATCTTTGACTTATTTCCTCAAAAACGTGGTATAGTTCAATACACAGAAACATAATATAGTACAATAATAAATTTTCCCATTAATTAAGACTGCAACTGACTCTAACATAATTTTGGAAATGGTTAAACTGAAGTAGGATCCTTGAAAATAAACAATCTTACTTCAGAAAATAAATCACTAAAAACGGTATTGTTTAAGGGATTCCTTTTATTGAGATTCCGTTACAAAACCTGCCTACTGTAAACATACGCAGTAGATAAGATAAATATCTGAGGAAGACTTAGGTTCTCTGGCGCCGACTGACTAAGGGACAACTTCAACAGTTACCGTCTAAACGCGATCACCGAAATGAATTAACACAGGAATAGAGGTAGAAAATGTAAAATTTCTCAAACGTTTGTTATAAATAATTACATGAGATAATTAAATCATCGACTTATATTTCAACTGATCGCGTTTATACAAAAGTGGTGAAATCTGTTTTTAGATTCATGTCTTACATTTCACAGATAAAAATATGAATACATCATCTACGACTCCCGCAAAAAATAATTCAGTCATTGTATCGCAGTAAATTTCATAGCGATTTAAATCACTCTCACAAATAATATCTCCATACTTAAAACCAGAAATTATGTATGACTGATGCTATCGATATAAGGTTAACGCTAGTAGGAATATATTATAAGATCAAATGGGGTCGAAAAAACCTTTTATAAGTCATTTTACTAAACGTTCTGTATTTCATCATCATCGGCCTAGCCTTTTCCTAACTATGTTGGGGTCGGCTTCCAGTCCAACCGGTTTCAGCTGAGTAACAGTGTTTTACAAGGAGCGACTACCTATCTGACCTCCTCAACCCAGTTACCTGGGCAAGACGATACCCCTTGGTTAGCCTAAACGGTCTGTATTTGATAAGAGAAAATTCAATTCTTTTCACTGAACTTCAACTGATCGAGTCGATAATAACTGGTGAAACCTGTCCTTAGGTTCAAATCTGTCTATCCAAATATAATAAATGTAAGTGACTTAGGTCTAAAAGGAATTTTATATGAGTTTTCATATCATATGTTGGAGTTCCGAGCTTCATCATCAAACGTAACGAATTGAAATACAATCTAAAAAGTTCAAACAGTCTGAGGCAAGAATATTTGCGTATGATTATTGTCTCATAATAAAAGCTTTGCTTAGTTTGAGAGTAGGTGGTGTTATGTGAAAGTTTTGGAATATGTTACATCATATAGTCTTCGTATTCGGCATCTCGCTTCCACAACTGCCACAGTCATAGTGTAAGAGCTTATGGTTAGTATGCAGATATGCAGTTTATATTAAAGCGAGCATAGATAAACTTTGGATAAGTTCGTCTCGTAGTTTGACCTCGCTGATCGCAGAATCCTAATACCTAGATCTTATACTAACTAATGAAACGGGATAAAATTCTCTGCATGGCCGTCGAATTTGGTACCATTTTGTCCAAAAATTTCGCCGACTGAATTCTACTTTGTGTGTGTCAAATGAATGTTAGTAAAAGCTCTACGCGAGGGTTAATCTGTTGAGCGGGTGCTGAATTATAAAAAAGGGAAAAAGTTAGTCGGACGGCAATCCTCTACAACTTCACGGATTTCAACAGTTGCTATGGAGAAATGTGTTGACAAGAGGAACACCACAGTTTATTTAAGAGAAAAAAAGTGTCTGTCAAAAGTGATAATTCCTAGAATGGTGATTGGTTTCATCATCATGATCAGCCCATATTCATCCACTGCTAGACACAGGCCTTTCCAATTGCACCCCATCGAGATCTATCTTCAGCTGCTCGCATCCAGATACTGCCTGGCTGGCAGGAGGAGCCGCAGCAGCCGAAGATATGGGAGACTTTTTTAGAAGAAAAAAAAAAGAGAAGTTCTCAACCGTTCCCAAATGGAAGGAGTCTTGTTAACATCAGCTCTATTCTGATGTTATTTTTCAATCATTAATTTGAAATCATTTAAATTCCTCGACTAAAACTGAAATAATTATTTTAACATTCTCGTAATTAAATCCGCATATTCAAATAAAACATGCTTTAAATCGATAGATAGATGTTTAAACGTGATTAAGACGACCAATCTGATGATTTGCAGGAATTTAGTCAGGCAATCTCTTTTCTTTAATCGATACAATTTCTTTATTCTTTCTCGATTAACCGAAGCTCAATCAAATCCTTATTGAGTCCGCCAATAACTAGCGATACAAGGTGAATACAAAATTTTCCCTCAATTTTTATTTTATTCTCGTTACGAAATTACCAATTCAAATGTATAGTTCAACAGGTTTTATCAATTCGCCTTTGAAGGCCGAAGCGGACGATATTAATAAAGGATTAAATTCTTTTCGAAATATTAGGGAGAATTTTCGCGATGAAAAATGTGTTGGATATCTGGGACTTAGTTGCTGTGATCAGGGTCTTAATTAGTGGAGTACAGCTTACTTTTTGTATAGATTTTTTTCAAAAGTTAATAGGTTCATGAGGAGAGGAATTGATTAGGTTTAATTTTACATTATTTTTTTTTTTTTTTTCATACATAAAAAACATATTAAGGTTGACTTCATGTCTGAGAATCTTTCCTCCAATTCCTTTTCATCAGTTAATATAGTTTATTAACATCTGAAACAGCAACGGCATGCGGTTCGGCATTACACAAAATCTTTCGGTTCAGGTTTCAAATTTCAAGCAGTAAATTGTTACAGTACGCTTTCTCTGCTAAATTTAATGATTCCAAGAGCATCTTCGTTATGAGAAAAAAAGGCTTTATACTTACTACTAGCTTTTCGTCGAGGTCGGTTATATCGCATTTCCAAGAGAACTCTTCAAAATTCCGGGATAAAAAGTATCCTATGTTCTTTCTCAAGGTCAACTCTATCTTTGTACCAAATTTCATTAAAATCAGTTCAGTGGTTTAGACGTGAAAGCGTAACAGACAGACAGACAGACAGTTACTTTCGCATTTATAATATTAAGTAGGGATTAGGGCGTTAGAAGAACGTACATCTATGGATTCATAAATCATATCATCATCATAAATGATTAGTACAACTTCCTTCTTTGTCTCTTTCTTACTATCTTTATTGCATGTATCAGAGCGGTACATCCGTTTTTTTGCTAACAACTCTCTTACTGAAACTTTAGATACAATATCATCTCTTTTTCACATAAATGTACATCAAGTTACGCAGCAAACTGTTACACAAGCTTGCACTGAACACAAAGTGTTAAGCCCACAAAGGGGATGAATTTGATCCACGACACTTAAACTTTGACGTACCAGTTATTTCATGCAGCAACTTTGAATCTACGTTTCGTAGTTGGTCTGATTTTCAGAGATTTTGATTGGTTATTCAGATGAAGAGATTGTGATTGGTGGTATTCTAGTTCTATTTTGATTTCTAGAGAAAGTTTGAATTTTGTAAGATTCTGAAGAAAATGTAAATTCATGTTTATCTTCTCTCTATCAGATAGTCTCTTGGTGTATGATAAGGATGTTTAAAACTGACATTTATCTTGAGGTGTACGGAAATCAAGATATTTTAATTAAAAACTTCATAAGCTCTGATTTTTTTAGGGCATGATCAAAACTTTTTTTTTCAACTATGGGTATCAGTCAGAAACAGAACATGTATTAGTGGAACACATAGATTCTTCGCAGGCACATGCGCCGTGAGTTTGGCGTCTTGACTGTAACCACTTCATGAAAAATCGGTGTAGGCATCAAAATACATACACTATGAATTACTCAAGAATTAGACTTAAATCTAATTTCTTGCTTCTTCTAGGGCCTGTTGCTTTCCATTGGGAATCTTTTTAGTCTTACAATAACATCAAGTTTTACGTGGAGCTTTCGTGATTTCCATAAACTATTTTACCGAGTAACACTATTTTTTACAACAGTCATGTTGTAAAAAATAGTTAATGCTGTTAATGTTAATGCTGGCGTTTTTAACTACCTACTAGTTAGAGATATCAGGTATTATAAAATAAACAAAACGATTCCAGTTAAACATTTATTCCTCCCATATTATAAACAACATCACTGTCATATGTCCTCATTATTAATTAGTATTACATTTTAATTTTAGATTTGAGTGGTGGTTTAATTAATCGACAAAGAATAGTTCGAAATGCGCTTGTATAAAGCTGTTATCATAATCATATCAGTAACATAAATAAGTCGGGTCAAAAAAAAGTATCCACATTTTTCATTTAGACTGGATATACATACATACTAAACTAATTATAGGTTACATTTAAAGTATTTAGTGTCTCAGCGTAAACAAAAGGCATTTATAAATTTTCACATTAGCACAAATATCTACTGTTAATTGTCACCAAAACCAAACTCTTTGACAAACGGTTGATGCTATTCAGCTAGATTTATTTGTCAAAGTCAAAGGAACTTATGGATAACAGAAACTTGTAAATAATGAATACATTCGTATAAAAATTCACCTCGTAACTATGGGTTTCAATCCAACCAATATTAATTACGTATCAATATATTATTAATAGTACTTACATAGCAGATTTAACACAAATTAAATGAGATTAAAATGTTTGCGATATCAACAATGTTGCCGCTCGGTCTTTTAGTACGAGCTTCCAATATTTATTATTCAGTATGTAATCATTTTCATAACATACAAATTCTACACGAATTCTTTGTATTCAATCATTTACGAGTTTACAATGTTTAAATTATTGAATACATTCATGGGGTGCCTCCATTTAAACTTTGAATATCAAATAAATTTATGTTCGTAGCATCAAGTTAAACTATTCATTAAATAATATATAACTAAATGTTCATATATTAACATAAAAGCAACACCTAAAACCCAAGTGGAGTAAATTAATTTGATAATGCTATGTTTATGCAAGCGCAATACATACAAAAAAATACGAATTTAAAGACACCACTCGAAATAAATACAATCTCAGTAAATATTAAATTATTCAAAATAATTGATTAATATAATATAACAAAGCTGATTTAGATAATTCAATTAATTATTTAAATTGTTATTATGGCAGCCTATGTTTTTATGACTGAGATTTTGAGCAAAATACAAAACTTTTATTTATTTATAACACAAAATAACACTATAAAGAAACTCAACATTCGTTGAATTACAGATAATAAGCTATAGTATTCAAATATATTTTTTCCAGTCCAGTAATATTTTTTATAAATTTAATAAATATTCACCAGGAAAATCATGTTAAATTCTGAAAAAAAACTAATAAAACATTTATACATCACATTTTAAAAGTACTCTATTTTTTGCCATCGAAAAAAATACATAGAACGCCCGATTTCTTACAGTACATGTTCACTCATAAAAGTAGTTTGACAATATATGCTGGCCGTTTAAACATTAAATCGATACCAATAATAATACAGCAACACGAGTAGTTTAATCATTTTTATACATATCTTTAAAACGCAATCACCGCGATGCCATTACAATCAATTTAACACACACAAATGAATTAAGTGTTAACAATGCATTTAAATGTAATTAATTTAGTATCTCATTATTGGTATCCATTCATTTATATCAGATTATTCTTGTAAATTATTATACACGTTATAAATAATACACAAAAATATGATTCTCCTTTTACATTGAATATTTCTGTACACAATTGAATATTACGTTTAATTTATTGAATACAATTATGTGAGAAATGGCTGCCATAATTATAAAGATAAATGTAGAAAAACTTATAATACGAATAAATTAAATCAAACACGTATATACATAATATATTGATTTTAATATTATTTATGTTCTAGGAGGTCGTTATGTGAGTAATTATTCTTTTGAATTTTGTTTTTAAACTAATTTCAGTGTTCACGATATTTTAAACAAACATTTTGTTTAAATCTTTACAATACACACCATTTCTTTGGGATCTGAGTGTTCGTCAATATAAATCAAACGAAACCAAATTCGATTAGTGTGTATCCTTTTAGTGGGCCTCCTTCCACCTCAAGCATCAGATTAGCTCCGTGCTAACATTATATTACATTGTCAGATATCTCCCTTCGCAACCCTATAATTCAATTCTAAAACCAGTAAGTTTTAGGTTTTTTTCTTAAGAATTAGCGAACTTATCTAGACAAATCAAACTAATCCAAACACGACAGGGTTGGGTCGATTTATCGAAGCTATAATGGCCACCTTCTGGTATCATGGTTCCAAGAATATTGCACAAAAACACGCAAAATTTTCAGTTCAATGGGAAATCGGGAAATTTGGTTTTTCTTGCAAAATCTGAAGTCCATTGAGGGAGTTTATATTGTCCTGACTGGGACATAGTTGATTGTGTGCAACATAATAATATCTTGGTGGAATGTGTCCGGGGTGAAGCCTATAGGCGCAATAATTTTAATGCAGGGTGGGTTTTGTAAATAGTATTTTGGCTGTTCCATTCTCCGACGACCGCAAAATTCTGTATAATATATCGATCATAGCGTTAGGTAGTGGTAAATTGATTTATTTTGTGTTGTAGCTTTACATTTTGTGTAACTTACAGTACGGTGTTGTCGCAAAGTGACAAAGTTATTAAATAAAGATTTGAAGACAAATAAAAATAAATACAGACTTACAAAAACTAGTAGTGCTTATAAAGGCCTGATACCTTTATAAGTGCTACTAGTTCTGATGGGCATTAGCTATTTAGAAATGAGATGATTATGGCCGTATTCCCTTACGACGCCCATCGGAGCGGTGTAATGGCTAATGTTCTTGTTTAATGTAAACGTTTAACTGATATGGTAGAATGTTATGTTCATAATAATATGATGTGCTTGTATGTGATGTGTAGGTTATCTTAGAGTTAGCTGAAACGTAGTAGAGTGGCCTACGATAGCTTTTGTTGATTGTACATGATGTTAAAAGTGGAGAGAAAATGGAAATAACATCGGGTGTTGTTACTGAATGAGATGAAGTTTTTCGCATATCTTTTTAATATAATTACTTTCCGGGAATGTCCTGTTAGGCAAAGGATCCCTGACTCTTTTTAAATTGTCTCCGTAGTTAGTTCAGTAAGAACGAATCCAGTTCATTTTGGTATTTCAACCTGTGCCTGTCGTTTTTAGTTCTAAATTGATATTAAATCTACGCATTCTAATTTCATCTTCTTTCATTTTCAAACTAAATATCATCCTCTTTTGATTGTCTGCTAAAAACTTTGCTCTCGAGATTAACCACAGCAAAAAATATGTGATGATCCTGTTAGATAAGGGCAGCACGCAAACAGATATCACAAAAGTTAGAGAGAAGATTGAAAAAAATAAACTGACTGCTGACCCATGGGATGTTATATTAGCTAAAAAACAAAGAAACTCAAAAATAAAAGATTAATATGAATTAGTTACTGCAAAGGGCAATACACCAGCATGTTATCAATTTAGTATGGAACTGCCTATCAAAGCTTCATAACCAATTTCCTGCGGTACACGTGATTGCAAACACACCCCGTTTAGAATATCACGTGCGTCGCAAAAGGAATAATTAATCAATGCGTGTCCATATTCAAGCAAATGTAATTGATCAAAATTAAAACCCATATGACACTGAACGGAGGACTTTTTGGGTAACTCGGTTGATGACTCTGGAGAAAATTACAGTATATGTAAAAATTAAACATAAATTTAATTTTAATGTATTAATTTCCATCTTTCTGAACGACCAAAGTATTTTATTCTTGTGTCATAGGACGTTGCAAAGGTCTTCAATTCACGTGCAAAAAGTCATCCTGACAATCATAACAGAAAAATTGATAAGTCTTTTCCTATGCTATGATCAAATTTTTGGTGTTTCGCATACTGTGTTCATGAGTCTATAACAATCTTTTATCAGTGCATTCAAAATAATTTCAAATTAGTGTCAAAATGGAAACGACAATTTTAAATCCAGCCATCATCGCTTGAGTTGTCAACTAAGATAGCCAGTAATACAAACATTGAATTTCATAACTTTAACCATGAAATTCATGATAATATCATTCACTCATATTAGATGCCGGGAAATGGGTAGCGCAACTAATAACCGGGCTTAATAGCTTCCTCAACTATCCCGAGTAAGCCTACATTTTGCGGAGACGAACCCTAAATGTAGTCGAATATCAGCTTAGTACTTAAGACCGTTTATCTTTGGAGCTCTAGACACCAATACGTCTTTGGTCTAGGGAAACTAAATTGGTCCTTCGAGTCTTAAAGACCGTGAAGGACCGAAGTTTAGGAGGACCAAAGGACAAGTGTAGATAAAAAGATGTGTCCCTAAATTCCTTTGGTATGGATGAATGAATGAATTCAATTTGAGGAGTCTCTGAGGACGGTGCGTAATTATATGGATCGTTTTGCAAGTGTTTTTGCTTTGGATTTACCGCGGCAGCACCACCTCAGTTCTTTGTCATATTTTACAACTCCAGCAAGGCTGAGGAAAAATAAAAAGTGTAGATTATACACTTTTTATTTTTCCTCAGCCTTGCTACTCGCGAACATGTTCCACCTGCAAATAAAAAAATCTCGTATCTGCAGTGTTTCTGAATCACTCCATCCTACTTTTGCCCACCATCGGTGCACCAACAAAAATCATTCCAATAGCTTAAATATTTCTAAATACCAGAACTATTTCTATGTGCATCACAAAACTGAAGTTAAATTACACAGTATTATAATAACAGAATGGAACGGGATCAATATGAAAACTAATTCTAACTGATAACAATTACAGACATAACGATCTCCCAGAAGTTTGAATGATAACTACCTACAATTCCTTTATCTATTTACAATTTAAATAATCCTTATTTACATCATAACGTTATAGTTACGTACAGTTAGTGAATAAAACTAAAAGTAATATAGTTTCGTAGAATGTTTTGTGATAAGCTGATATGGAATGGAGGGTTTGATGTTTTACAGTCATTGCTTCAATTTTTGACCTTTTTAGGCAATTATTATTTTTATTAGATTAGTTCATAACATAAACTAAAATTACTGATTTTCATACTGTATGCAGAGTATACCGTTACCAATTTACCTAGCTTCAAATCGGGATAGAAAATAACGGATCGAGAAATATGTATATGGAAATTGGTGACTTCGTTTCTTGATTCAATGCCCGACCAATAATTATTTTAAGACATGGACTACTTAATATTTTACTCTTGAAGAAAACCATTAACATTTATGATAGTACAACTCCAGTCCTTCTTAGACTCAAAGGACCAAAACATCATACTATCTGCGGTTAGTTCCCACCAACATGCCATAATACCTACCACCTAATGCGCTTTAATTTAGCAAGCTCTAATTAAAGCCAACAAAATTCAGCAATGAACATATAAACGCTAGCTCAACACTGACATGTACCGGCATTTGATTAAAACTTGCAAATTTTACACATTCGAGTGGTTATTAACAATTTTGGGCATTACATGAGATATGTACGGGGAACTATTTATTAGATC
This sequence comes from Trichoplusia ni, assembly GCF_003590095.1. Taxonomy (NCBI): domain Eukaryota; kingdom Metazoa; phylum Arthropoda; class Insecta; order Lepidoptera; family Noctuidae; genus Trichoplusia; species Trichoplusia ni. The sequence goes on along the minus strand of NC_039489.1, from coordinate 6,030,105 downwards.
GTTGAAATGTTTCGTCGAATTACGGGTCGTTTTTACTCCTTTAAATGCCATAATTCGCATACATCGTCACGCGGTACGCTGTGACATAGTTCATTTTCAGAATAGTGACGAACCACTTGTGGGTTGGACTCGCACATTAAAGATTCCGTGTATCAGTAAGATCCTACCGAAATATCCTCCTTAATCTGTTTTTATCAGCAGAATACTGGCAACAAAAATATGTCATCTGTGATAATATTAACTGTCTGAGTATAATGGTTCAGAGAGACTGTTGGACAACAAGTAGAGAGTAATTCTTTATGACGATTGTTACCGTTTCTTCTTAATTTTCGTTTCGTTTCTTTGTTATGCAACAAGTCATATTCACGTTTCAAAAAGGTCAAAAAAGTATTAATTGATTTTTTTTTACATTTTTGTCCCCTTTGACACGTTTAAGGGACCCTGAAAATACGCATTATTATTCAAGTTATAGAGCTGTGAGAGACCAGAAAGTAAGCTTCGAAACGCGGAAAAAGCCATGTGTTAGTAGGCGGTACCGTTTTTGTACCACGACCTTAAAGTCTCTGTAAAAATCTAATTTATTATTCCTTCTAAAAGAAAATTTATTCATAATTCTACTTATCTTGAATCCTTTTACATTGTTGATTCCAGGTAACTTTCTAAATCGGAAAATGAAATAATATTTTTTCTCAAGTCCAAAAATAAATATAAAAGGAATGTTCTCAAAAAAGTTTCAAAGTTATCCTTTCTGGATCACTCCACGTGTAAGTCACGAATTTCAATACGATGTAACATAAAAAAGTATCAATCCAAAGTTGAAAAGCATTCCGAAATAGGAACGAACAAATTTTGGTAATCGATTTAAATTGAAAATGAGATCGTGATTTTATTTTTCTACCAAATTAAAACGATAGAACAGACCCTTACATAAACTGTGACCCATGTCCAATGTTCCAATGTATAGCGAAATCGAGAAACAATCGTAAAACCAACTAATTTATCGAGTACCGATTCGATTAAAATTCTATTCGATTCTAGGCACATCATTATTAGAATCGGATAAATTTAACGTCAAAGATTTATTTATGAATTTTGCTTTTGTTATCCTAAATTATTGGAGCAAATATTAATCAGCTTTCATATGAATAAAGTAAATGTTTATGTACCGAATGTTTTAGTTATTATAAGTTCTATGTAATCCAATTTAGTGTCCGAACGAATATTTATGTGTTCATTAGATAAATTTATTAAATATAAATTGGTAGCGAATATCAAATTTTGCACACTGTATTGAAAACTTATGTCGATCAAATATGACATTTGATATTTCTGGCTATCGCATGATGATATTGCATGACAGTTTTTCAAATTTAAGACATCACTATTTTATTACGTAAGTTATCAATTAATTTCATATTTTCTGTCAAAAATGCTTGCTAACAGCATTATCAAGTGACTGCCGATAGAAGACCTTTTCTACTTCCACTTTTCTTTATTTATGAAAAATGGAGACCAGATCCATGATTCTGATCTACGTAAAATATCAAGTTAGTTCTGCTTCTCCTAGTGTTGCTTCTACGCGGTACTCTACGAAAGAGTTACCGTTTGGCCTCCGACTCTAAGGAACAGAGACAGTACACAATCAGGTGCTTTTAGCCGGTAAGAGTCTGACATACCACTTCCTCTTGTACAAGGCGAAAGAAACTGATAACGATTTCCAATTAACTGCCAAAAAATCGGAATATTTGCTTTCGCAATTAAGTTATTATCTCAAAGTAAAGAGGTATTCGTCTATTATCGTCCATTACAATAAGCAAACTGGTAATAAGACCCTCTCATCAAATTGTTTTTCTCAATACATTATTCCGATTCCAAGAACAATTGCTTGAGGCCACTTCAAGTAGGAAGTCCTTTGCTACACAAACTTATCCTTGTGTATCAAACAAATACTGTCCTTTAGCCAATGGTTATTTGTCAGACTTAATTGCTTTATTTATTTTGTCCTACGTAAAGTGTTGTGTTTGCTGTATCGATTCAGTCTTCGATATTGAGAGCGAAAGGTGCTTTTAAATATTTGTGCTTGTCAACAAGTTAAATGGAGGCATTTTAAAAGTTTTTTTTTAGTAGTTCGTACAATCGGTTCATATATTCACTGATTTCCAATGTGTAAACTACCAATTTATGAATCCAAATATTTCGAAAAATACCGAAAATGCCACTTCAGTATACTAGATTAAATTGTTCTAGGTTGCTACAATGACTTTTGTAACTTAATGTAGAATCAATTGGCCTTATTACGAACATCCATTTGGAACATTTCCACCAATATAATTTCGTTAAACATCTTTTAACATTCATCGCGTTACCTTTCGAACAACTAAAAGGTGTCGAAATTCGAAGCACCTTTTAATAATGGATTTCGTTAATAACCAAAACATTGCCACGGGTCCGGCCTACATTTTTGATAATGCCAATTATGTAAATGAATTCGAAACTGGCAAATATTACTGGGAACATTTTATCCTCAATATAAAAATGAAACACGTTTACCCTTTGGACCTTGTGTAAATATAAAATTAATTTACTTAACAAAGGCGAAAACATATTTAGCTCGAACGTGTGGTTTTGTAACTTAATCGGTCTAGCTATAGGGGGTTAGAATTTGTAGCGTTATTGCTGTACCTAGCAATTTGGGTCGAAGTTTGTCGTACCCAGGAGGATCGGAAAACGATTTTTTATCAACCTCCTTATGTTAACACGCATATTCGTAACTGTGGTTGTATTCCACTAGTTACAATCCCCGGTATTACTTGTAGTTTATCTGAGACACCTTTTATCGATTATGAAAATGTAGTCCCCAGTACGTAGATGCTGAAGATGACAGTTTTATTGAAGTTCGCAAGAATTCTCTACTATGTTGTCTACTATGCTTTTGGTCCAGGTTTTGAACCTTGTAGTTGTTCTGTGATTAAAAAGAAAATAAATAAGGATATTATATCAGTTTACTGCAGTCTAACTAAGAGGTATAGTATTGCTCAGGTAATTGGGTTGAGGACTTAGAATAGGCAGTCGCTCCTTGTAAAACATTGGTACTTAGCTGAATCCGGTTAAAAGCCAATCCCAACATTGTTGGGAAAAGTCTAGAACGATGGTGATCAACTTATTCCATACTATATTTATGCAAGTTCATCCATAAATGCACGGAGAAGTTACGACCATACAAAAACACACAAACTTTTGCCTATAATATCAGATGTTATGTTTTTCAGTTACGCTGTTCATTTTCATCAGCCTTAGTAATGATACCTTTACGAATACAGCAGATTAGGAAAGCGATTAGCTTAATGAGGCGCGTCTTAGGGTGGGGGAATAACTGTCCTTCATACGAAAGTAGACCGATATATTTATATAGAAGACAGGCAATAAGCCCCGGGTTCCATCCACGCAGAAATGATAATGACAAAACACTCTCGATATGTTCTGCAGATCTAGTTCCCTTTCTTACGTTTTCATATTTCTTATACATATTTAAAAGCAAGTGTTTGATGAGTTTTTAATTGCAATATAATTATTTTTGTAATTTCTTATTGCTATGCGTGCTGTGACACGTTTCGTTTTAACAGCTAGAGCACTTAGGTCGTGGTAATGGGTGGACTGATCATGATGTTACTTTGACTTTCGAAACGAATAAACGATTGTGTGTCCTTGTTTTTTGCATACCTTTATGACATCTAAACTTTCGACGTAAACAAAAAAAACACTTTAACGTAGACTTTGTTATTTTTTAAATCATATATGTGTAGATGATGCCTGAATGCAGTGCAAACTTCAATAAATTCTCCAGAATGCTCACTGATCAAATCTTTCCGTTATTTGTTAAGAGAAAGCTCTGTAATGTCTAGGGCCACAACTGTTATATCTGGATCATATATGAATAATGACGACGTTATATTTTACGCTTATCCTAAAAGTTTCTATACCCCATAGTTAACTGGTAAGGAGTGCCTCAGACCTTATTGTGCATCGTTCATGTATAAGAAGCGAAAATAAATAAATAAACGTCTATTTTCAGAACATACCAGTTATCATGTTAAACAAATATTTAGAAAGTTCCATTATAAATAATGTGAAATGAAGAAATATTACTAGACGATTCATACCAATATGTAATTTATCAAACACTTATTTGATTTCTATGCTTCGTAAATCTGTAACGGCGAAAAAAAGAAATTGATGTTGGAATTCTTCGAAACATCAATCATATTTAGGTAACTCAATTTCTGATATGGTAATTTTATAAAGGTGGAATTATAATACGTGTTTAAATGGACCTCTGGTTATAATAATATGTTTCTTATCGTTTTTTGTGCTTGGAAAAAAACAATTTTTACTATGGATGCAATGTATAGGTCCCCTTCTCAGACAAAAGAATAGGTTTCATCAAATAGCTTTTTTAACTCTGCTGACAAGATTGATAGGGAATATGAGCTCTAAGATAATGGGTCTTTCAAGACAAAAAAATGCTGTTCCATGGCAATCTTGAAAGAAAAACTAAAATTTTGATAATTTATAGGTTTGCCATTTTTTTAGTTTAATCCTACACTCGGAAATGTTTATAGACTAAAAGCAAAACCAGTAAGGCATTGTAAGGCTCCCCTGTACGTCCATCCGTAAATAAGCTGTATCTCCTGATAGTTATAGCTAGACAGTTTAAATCTTAGTATGATGTATTTCTGTTCAGCCAGTGCAAAAAAATGTTCAGCAACGTTAATACAGGTATTAATTTGCTGGAAAAAAATTTGCTTCTAAAATCAATTTGTACGAAGCTCAACGTCGCGATTCCAACTCGTATTAGAACCGTTTTTTTTAATACGGTCATTGTTTGTCTGCCGTTCAGTGTGATACCATTCGGCATAGCCTTCCCAAGCTTTGTTTGGATCGGTTTCCAGTCTCGCTACATTCATTTGAATATCGAATTTTCCGTCGAGCTACTGTCAATCTACCGTCCTCCAACCATTGAGTGGGAGCTCATTCTATAGCGGTTAGTGACGTCATACAATGCTTCAGATCAATGCATTTTCTTCGTTAGAAGTTTTCAATCAAGTGGTTTAATTCAACTTATGTATGAGAAACCTTTGGAAATGTACAGAGATGTTGAGTACTAATACAGATTTTGTATCTGAGTCACTATCACATGAAATTAAACTGTATTGTTACAAGCATACATGTACACATAGAGCTGCGCGCACAGGTAAGTTAAATTTTCTAACCGAACCTATTTCGTGTTCATATTATAATGACATTGTTTTGTAGTATCATATTTTGTTATAAGTACGCAATGACTGTAAAACCCTTAACATACTTCCCTTTATTCCATAATTTCAGCTTAAATCATTGTTAAAGGTGAAATTTTGACCTTTATATTGACCAAAAATTATAAAATTTTAATACATTTTTCCTGTACAATCGTCGACGCGTTAAACGATTTTAGACATATACATATAAATTGAAATTTATTTAAAGAGACACTGAAATGATTAAACATGTTTCTCATACGTTAACGTGTTAGTTGAAACGGTTTGAATTTTGAAGATCTTTAAACCCAATAACGGAATTCAATACATAATGATCCACACACCAAGATTATTAAATTTCATCAAACTTCGAACACGTGACAGTTTGATATAATCTTAACCAGTTTTAACAAATGGTCTAACGTTTGAGTTAAACATGTCTAAACATCCAAAAGGTCTTATCATCATAATTTTTACATCAACATTCAATATTGGGTATGTCCAGAGTCCAGATATTCAGTGGTTACCATGTGGCTGTCTGGCTTCGACGTTCGATCTCAATCGTGATCCGTGATCGAAAACCAAAATCGTTCAAAATACAAAGAATATTGATTAATAAGTAAGTAATTCATTACACAAATATTTAGTAACTCATTAATCTGGACCGAGATTATGAATTTTGATTCTGAGAGATTATGGATTCTGATCGAGATCATATCTTTCTTTTTACCATATCTATCTTTACCAGATCTATCTTTTTATCATATTGCATGTATTTGAACAATTAACGCACTTAATTTCTTACTAAAATAAGGTAAGAATTTGTTTTTCAAATGGCTTGTGTTTCTACCGTGCTTGTCTCGCAATGTTTGGACATACCCTTACATTGTTAAAGGAAAGTTATGATTTTTTCATTAGTTCATTTACAACATCTTAAAACAATAATGTTTTTGTAATAAACCTGGGTCACGGCAAGTATTAAAAATCAACAGTAAAACAAGGCAATGTTATTATTTTGCGTGTTTCGAATCTCACATAAATTAGAGTGAAAAAAGTATTTTTTTATTTTATGGCATCCTTGCAAGCGTAGTTGTAAAATAAAGGCGGAAGAAAAGTAAAAATATGACCATAATAACAACAGTCGACGATGTACGTAATTCATATTTTTTAAAACCAAACTTCAACAGTACCTTTTTAGTTTTCTTTGAAAACTTTAAGTGTCAGAGGGAAATTTACACAACCGACAATAAACTTAACGAGCTAAGGAATAGAGTTTAAAATAACACTTTTTTATCTTTTAGAATTTTTATACTTTAAGAAAACGTACAGTCAGAAAAGCCCGCGGATGTACTTTTAATGACTTCCCCGTTATTTTTTTATTAAAAGTTGTTTGAACTTAAGTTGAAATGTGAATTAATGACTGCAAAAACTTGGAGTTACAAGCTCGAGTTTAACAAATATTTTAAGAAATAACTCTCGATTGGAATAACTTGACACTTAAACCTTCACTTAGTGAAAGTTACTTACTCAAAGTTTCTGAAAAAGTGACGTCGCAATATTTTAAAGTGCAATACAAATAAAACAATCCAAAAATTTACACTTCAGATTTAAATTGAACCTGCGACTCCTGGCTAAATGCACCAGCCGCTTTACCAACTAAGCTTCCGAGGTTAGAATCCAAGAGTTTGAAGAGGTTCATTGCATCGTGTCTCACGATGGACTTTATATGACGCTTTCTTCACGATAAAATAATAAGAATCTATGTTTAGTCCAACCATAAGGTTCGTGTATTATAGTTCATTTTTTAGTCAAGTCAAGATTCGTACAAAAAGAACTATATTACGACGAAAAAACATTAATTGTAAAAAATCTTTAAAACTCAGTTCAACAAATTTTCGCTATCCAAACTTCAACCAACACAACTAATAGATATTCAAACAAAATTTTACACGAACAACACACATTAAAATATTCTATCACCAAATCACATTTAGATACCCCTAAATTTATGGGTCATAAATAAAATTTGACAAGTCATTACTTAGATATAAGTTGGGGGTGAGAAACTCGCTGTAACCTTTAATATGCGATGCATGAATGCGTGCGTGCGGCCAGGGGCCCATAAAAAAGCCATAAAGACAACCCGTTAAGGATCCCAGCTATAAACTTTGTATGAATCTTGAAACTGCGATGACATGGATTTGAGCTTCGTTTACACTGTGACACTTTAGAAGAATAATAGTTTTATTCTATTGAAAGAAAAGAGTCGAGGGCAATTAAGTTTAAAAAATCAAGATACCAAAACGGCGTTGCATTTAGAGTTCATGAGATCATCCACAATAAATAGAAAGGCATGGATGACATATCAGATTGTTTTAAAGCGAATCCTATTATAGTATTTACATATTTTTTAGTTCCTTAGGTAATGAGACCATTGCGGTCTAAATTAAAAATATCAATATTGATTTGAATGAATCGCAATTTCAACCCTTTTCTTCTGTCCTAAATTTTGCGTACCCGGAATCGTACATATAAGTCTTTAAGTTATTTTTGTACCATCTCTGTAACATATAATTATTATCTAATGCATTTTTTTTTCAAAACCCTTTTTTGTATCTTGGGAATCCTAATTTCACCAGTTACAAAAAAAAAGTTTGTTCATAGTAATGAGTTATTGATCGGCGTCAAAAAATAAACATCAAAGACGAATTGTCGAACGGTATGCCCAAAATCCCTTATGGATAGATTTCACGGTTTCATGAACATGATCAGTCGAAGGTTGAATCTCGCGCTTAATTGAGTTCAACGCTGCAATTTGCATCGCATCAACATAAACTGCACGGGTATTCGGAATCGCGGAAAATTTTGTTAATGAGTACTCAGTTTTTAACGTTACTGGTAAAATCAGGAAATATGGCTACAAAATTTAATTAAATTTACTCTTTAACACTTTCATTACTTTGCAGTTGCGTTTACATGCGTATACTCGGTGAATTTTTGTGTTCTGACTAGACTGTCAGGGGTTATTAACATTTTATTTTACACTACTGAACATTTACATGAATATAAAGATGTGAAGTTTCTCTGAACTGTAAACACAGGAGTTAAAAGAAGAATAGACTTTAGAAGAACAGGAGTTAGAATAGCTAATTGTGGACTTACGTAGCATAGCATAGATATCCTACCACTACTTTTTTAGCAAGATTGTTGCAGCCGTGTAAGTGAGATGGAGCACTACGTGGTATAGAGCGGCATCCTTTTGGTGGTGGTAGACGGAAAAAATATATGTAAACTAAATGATCTATCCTATCTGCAGAATTTTGAAAATGATTTTAATTAATTAGGGTTTCAATCCCCAAGGAGTACGTACGAAACCTTATTATTGAAGCTCCACTGTCTGTATGTCTGTCTCCAGGCAAAATCTCGGGAGCCGATGATGAACTGATGATGATCTATTGCTGTTATAGCAACAACAAGAAAATATGATCGGAGTTTAGCAACCGGGGAACTACCAGTAGCTTTTCATTTCAAGATTTCAAATCATCCCAAAATTTCTCACATTGGCAGAATCCAAATATCAGTGTCTTGGTGTAAACGTTGCCTTAGAATTATATCCGGATATTTGATTTTATGACTGGAAAATTGTTGCCAGAACTTTTGATTTGTTGTCCAACTAAGTTTAGGATTTCAAGTGTTAAATTGGCGATACGAGTGCCGCAGTGTTTAAATTATTGGTATGGTCTTGGGCTCTTGGCTGTAGATTTTGAAAGGACAAATTGAGGGCTGATTTTTTTATACTTTTTAAAAATAGCGTTTATTGGATTCGATCAAGTTGTGGGTTGAAGTTCTCAATAGGGGAGGGATGGTGGAGATAAACTTGAAATGAAAGTTTAAATTTAAACATTTTTTAAATGACTTTTTTAAGTTTAAAAGTATTTTAGTGAATAAATGTTCTTAACAGTATTTACTTAAATTATATCCAATTGTGAATAAGATTTTTTCCAGTGACAACAAGACCTACATGTCTATGAAACGGTTGGCTCATTTTGATAAGCTATCAATTTTTCGAACTTGTGCAAACTCTTTGGTATAACCAGTCCTCAATATACGAAATATCAGTAAAATATGTACACAGGTATTCAAATACACGAAGATTAAAAGTACAACCGCGGGTACCGACAGAAAGATTACTCTAGCGTTTACAAATGTAGTAATTGTGACTAGACGATAGATTACACGGTATAGCGCGTCCAATGCGCGCTGGCTATGTGTCAGCTGACGAACGCGGCGAGTATCGCCAGCAATGAATCGGAGCAGGCCGCAGCGCCGCCGCGTTGCATCGCGAGCGGGTTTTCGCCTGTGAACGAATTGTTTTATTAGAATGTGGATACCTAATTTAAAGTAAATCACAGCTTATAAGTGATCTACCAGAGGATAAAGCATTCTTCAAAATTCAAATTTCAAAATTCAAATTCATTTTATTTGCAAGAATATAGTGCATACATAAGATGTTAAATTTTTAGGTTGAACAGTACATAATATTCTGCCTTTATAGGGCATGCAAACATTATAAATTATTGACTTTACAAGAAAAGTGTTAAAATATTGCCATCATTGTTGCCATCCATTTTTTCTAAGTTTTACATTAAAATTATAGATATTACTTTCAACTTAAATATTATTACATTATTATGTCAAATTTATTTACACAGAATTGATGATAATACTACTACACAACATTCATAATTAAAGTACTATAATGGCCTTTCCAAGAATTCGGATACAGAATAAAAAGATTTTTCTATCAACCATCCTTTTAGATTTTTTATGAATAATTTATATGGAAGTTCTTTTATTTCTCTAGGTATCTTATTATATATAAAGCCACTAATAGCTAAACAATTATTTTTATACAGTTGAGTTTTAGGGATTCTCGGCAGTACAATTCTGTCTGGATTTCTGGTGTTTCTTGGAAATATATCACTCGCCGTTTTAAAGATATGGCGATTTAACTTGACAAACTTTGCAATTTCAAATATGTACATACAAGGTAGTGTAAGCAATTTTAACTTTTTAAATATGGGTTTGCAAGATATCCAGGGTGGTTCACCACATATGGCTCTGATGCACTTTTTTTGCGCTACGAATGCTTTGTTCACGTTCTTCGTTTATAAAAATGGCAAGCCTTTGCCTAAAGTTTTGAGTATATGATGGTACATAATATACGTGATTGTGGTAAGATTAAGGATTTTAAATACGTAGTAATTTTTTTTTGTAATTAAAATGGAGCAATAAATTTGGCTATTTTAATCCGAATTTAAATAAGAACGAAAACCAATTTATGGAGATATTTAACGTGGAATAAATATAAAAATATGGAATTGTATAGAAAAATAAGATTTCTATTTCTTTGCTATCTCAATTTATTTACAGACAAAAAAATATACTTTCATTTTTAACAAATGGTTAACAAAAGATACACGTATTTTCTAACACCATCATCTAAAAACTTCAGTTTTTCCGCATGAGCACCTTTACAAACATAAAAAGAAAAAGTCACGCTACCTTTTCAAAAAAATCGCAGGATCACAAATTGATTGAAGTTCCCTTAATATAAGGGAACAGGCTAGACAAATAGCAAAAAAGGTAGTACCTTTGAAAAAGAAAAAGATGACAATCATATATCTAAGCCACAGTAGATATCAAATGGAACAACAAATGTATGGAGATGGATGGCGACAGTTTATTTATATGGAGACGTTTGGACCAGATTTGAATGGAAGAAAAATCTTAGAGACGTCTCTGTATATTTCTTTTTAGTTTTTGTATGAAATAGGTAAAAAGGTCTGAATGTGTGATTGAGAAAAAGTGGTCTGAAAGTAACAGGTGTTGTCTGAAATTTGAGTCTATTTCAGGGACATGAAAGATGGCTTATACAAATTTTCTGGCATTTTTTTCTTTAAAAGACGATTTTAGGGTTTCGTATGCAAAAAAACAAACGGAACATATGTCAACCAAATGATTAGTTTTCTGTAGCTTTTGTGTACAGAACCCTCAGTGTTACAAGTCTGACTCGCACTTGAACGAATATTTGAATAAATATTATTTCTAAACTCTATTTCAAATAAATAATATCTTAATATCAAATCGCATGAATTGACATAAAATGACACCAATCATAACATTTCGAAGCATTAAACTCAAAAACCGTTAAACGATTCTTTTCCTCAAACCCAAATAAAGCAACAATTCATTCCAAACGAGGTCTCCCAAACGAAAGAAATTCAGTTAAAATCGATTCAGTAATTCGACGGATTAGATTCACAATCGAATCGGTTCATTTGCCTCGATTTGTGAATATAAAATAAATAAATTGAGCTATTTAATTTTGTACACGATTGTACATGTGTTTGGGTTCACTGAACTGAATTAGGTAAATGAAAAAACGCTGAATTTGAATATGGTTCGTATGTAGCGCAGCTGTGCTCGCCTGTACTTGCGTGAAATGAGAATTGGTTCAGTGATTTTTGTTTTGTTTTCGTATTCGAGTAATAAGGCTGGAATTAGCCTGAATAATTTAATATACAGGTATTATTTCAAAGGAAAATTGTTGTTTAAATAGTTGAATCATTAAAATGTAAAATGTAGACGCATAAATGTATGAAACTCATGCAATTATAAGTATCATTTCATTCGGTAGAAGTTTCAGCTATGTTGCACTGTAGAATATGAAACTTTAAATATTCTGTACTAGCTGTTGCCAGCGACTTCGCCTTCTACAATGATCCCGTGGAAACATAAAAACGAGATAAAACTCTCCTTTGTGTTAATTCAGGTACCAAATTTCGTCCAAATCTGTTCAGTGCGTTTCGTGTAGAAAAGCGACAAAAATCCATCCATTTTTTCTAGCTTTCGCTTTTAAAATATCAATAGGATTATGGTATACTCTTACATTCCGCTCCTAAACAAATCACTTGTTTAGGAATTTGTATAAAACCTAAATATTTATAATCATTAACGATTATTAGCTATTGTTTTTCGGTAACTCTAGATGTCCAATGATACTCAACAGAAATCCTGAGAACCCGTCAAAAGCATGATTAAAATAGACAACGTTAACTTTTCTGTATGTTCATTTCTTTGTTCTGTTGCAATGTGCTGTTAGCTTTTCCGAGTGCATTTAAAACTATATTAAATTGTGATGTTTGCGGATGAGTGGTGATCATGTCTGAGTGCTTGCCGTATTGTGAGATGATTGCGTGGGAGCTTTGTTGTATATTAAATTATTTTTATTATTTCATGTATATTACTTTAGACAGAGTTAGCAACACTGCGCTATATAGCGCAAATAACTGACGTTGGAGAAAAACAGTGCTAAAGTGGGAGAGATCGTTTTCGTAGTCCATCGTCATCTGCTGGACGCCCGTGGAAATACATCATCACTGAGGTTATCCACAATAAAGGCGGTGTGATGAATATCGTGAGCGTATATGGCCAAAAATCGCTAAAGATAAAGAATTTTCGAAGAAAAAGGAAGAGACCACAAGTAGGATATCACAAAGACTCCAAAAAAATGTGTTTTTAATTCTTGTGTAATAAATATTTACAAAAAAACATGACTGACGTCCACAACATTTTGTAGGTATTGGATAAGGCATTATCCCAAGACTAAAATAAGTCTATATTATCTGTATACAAAGTAGTGTATTTTATCACTGCTAACGATTCAAGGAATATCACTTGGCGTCTCTCCCAGGACCAATAACGGTCCTTTCTTATAAACCCATAAACCAAGCCATGTGATTGAGGGCAAGCGTTTGTCATTTGTCGGTTCATTGGTTCATTCCTCGCATCCTGAATAAAAAATAAAAGAAAAGCTAGAACAAAGAAGCTTGGGGCATTGAACTCTAATTACTTGTTGGGAGAACTGTTTTTATATTGGATGTGATTACACCGTCTTGGAGAGACTACAAAGAAGAGTGTCTAGGTTCAGTATCTAACGGGTAAAAACTGAGTTTTATTATTGGGAAATCTTTGTCAGTCCATCTGTTTGTCATCGGGCCGAAATTTATACTAATACATAAAGCTGAAGAGTTTGTTTGTTTGTTTGAACACGCTAATCTCAGGAACTACTGGTTCAAATTGAAAAAATCTTTTTGTATTGAATAGACCATTCATTGAGGAAGGTTTAAGGCTTTATACTATCACGTTACGACTAAGGAGCGAAAATACAATGGAAAATGGTTAAAATCAGGGCAGGTATAAATCATAACTTATATCTACTATCCACGCGGACGAAGTTGCGGGCAACAGCAAGTTTGATATGAAGACCGCTGAAAATTTTCGTTGTCGTTTGTTATCATGAGTTTTCACAGCTCTACGCTGTGAACTTGAGATTGTCCACTTCATCGAACTTAATAAGATTAATTAATCGTCAATGCTTACCTCTCAGCACGTGCACAGACACGGCGGACGCCGCGACGTCGGCCAGTGAGCACGTGTAGTTTCCAGAGTCGTTTCTATTGGCGTTCGCTATGTAGAGTCGCGACAGAGCGCCGTTGGATGTCGCTTCTGTTTTTACACTGAGAACAAAAAAGTATCATGAGATAATTGTTTTTTTTTAACATATTATAAAAAAAAAAAATTATGATAAAAAAATAATAGTCTAGTTTAATCTTAGTATCGCAAGATCTGTGTAGCAGATAAAATTTTGAAGAAAATCTAAATTAATTAATTCAATATTAAGTCGAACTGTTTGATGGGCACAAAAAGAACCAATGTCGCTGTATTGCCTGCCCTTCATCGCTTCCTAAAACCTCTAACTGTGGAGAAAAAACAGTGTATAACCTCCTTAGCACCACTCTCGTCACAAAGCAAATAGTCAATGAGTTGTATGTATGAGGTTATCAAAAAAATCATGACATCCGAAAATTGTTCATCTTTAATATAATAGTTTACATAAAAAGTACAATTAAGTCATAATATACCTTGTCTTAACTGCCGAACAGCGAAAATCGTTTAACACTTAATAAAGTGCAGCATCTAACTTCCCTATAATACTCTATGGTGAGACTCTGTTAAATGCAAATCGAATTCGTACGTAACCAGAAGTATTTGCCGTTGCAGCTCATTGAAAAACCGGTGGGGTGACCTACTTAGAACTAGAGTCCAGTTATTGAGACCGTTCTATATTGACTTAGCTCTGACTCTCAATTTAGACCATGTAAAGTAGGTATCGGATCCGTAATAAAAAAATACTACACAAAGTTATGATGACCTTGCACTACTTTTAACAAGATTTATATGCTCAAGGTAGAGTTAGTATTTCATATCCTGTTAAGGCATTGAATGAACTATGTAGAAAAATATCAGAAAATCGGATAACCCAAGCTAAGCGTATTGCTTAATATTTAACCTATATATTTAGAAAGAACCTTCTGCCCAGTAGTGTTTTACACAAGCAAGACCAAACGTCATCAAAATTAGAAAGTACATTATACAGAACATAGAGATATTTGATGGACCAATTATGTTTCTTATCAGGCAATGTTTATACTAGCTAATTGAAACTGACACAAACCAAATCAAATTGGAGCAAACGAGACCTACATTGAAAAAAAAACAATATCAAATTCCAATAAATCTTTTACCTTTTCTAATAACTCAGTAGATGACCTAGAATTTTATTTAATCCATATCAAGAAAGAAACAATTTGTCCAGAAAAGAACCAACTAAGTTATTCTGAATGGAAATGCTAATACAATTTAATAAGCGTCTCGAAATAGTATCATTGTGAGTCGAATTGAGGGCAATTTGATCAGACTACCGTCTGTTACAAATAGAACTACAAATAGACACTTGATGTATTGACAAATTAGGAGACTGAGGCTAACAAATTAGCTTGAGAATTGTTGTGCTAGTTATTATTATTATCTCTTTTCTATCACGGGATAACTTCATAGGGAGAGACCCGGTCCTTTTTAAAGGCGTACACGAGGACACAGGTCCAACATGCAGAGGCCTTGTTGAGAGCTTTAATCTAAAATGTGATGAGATATCTAGCAGGGGCTATCTAACCCTGCTCAATTAAAGAACAAACATGGACGGCCCAAGGTAGCTACAGAGCTATTGCAAATGGCAATGTGTATTGTGCTAGTTATTATTATTACTAGCTTGGAATGGCCAACTGGTGGGCTAATGTCTTCCCATTCTTCTTCCATTTGTCTCTCTTATGAGAAGCGAGTGACCAGACCAAGAATGAATTAAGGTTATTTAGTTGCCTATGCCCAAGTAGATTCCTTACAACGGAATTAATAGTGACTACATTCTATACAATTAGCTGATTACAAGTTGAATAAATAACGTACTATAGGTACTAACACAAGTTAATTAGGTATATTCAATTTAGATAAAATTTCTAAATTGTGAAGAGCATCTTTGAAAGCTACATCTGTGACACATATTTTTCTTTTACTGTTTAAAAGATACCCACAAATTTAATCTTGTTGACACAGTGGGTTTAACGTCGTGCAAATATAATGTCCTTACCGAACTAGTCGGCTGATCAAGCAAACAACGCGTCAATAAACTGCTATCGATAAAAAAATAAAAGTACAACTCGATCAAGCAAATTGATTCACTTCCCTTCACACTTAAGGCACGAGCCTTACATCTAAAACATATTACAAAGTACTTATCTCGTAAACTGAGCAAAGCCGACAAAGTAACTATTATTAATGTAAATACACCCTTAAGTTTTAGAACTCCATAGTTAAAATATTTCAGTTGAACTTCCCTTTTGAGGGTTCCGCTAATCGGCCTGCTTGATTTAACATTTTAATTAAGCAGATTCCTTCACTATTTTTACATTAATTTTGGAATCAAAAAAACAGTTAGGTATATGTAGATCTATTATATGATTTACTAAAAATCTTCAAAATCCATTTTTTAACATGCAAACCATATTACATTTGAATGCACATATGCAATCATATTTCACGTATCGTAACTTATCGACAAAAAATATCCAGAACCTCTAGAAATCTTTCCATCAGAATAATTAGATTTCATTCGCCAAATAATCTATTCAACTTTTCCAATTAAAAAGGAGTAGTTTCTCTTTAATATCCTAACACAACACTAACACCGCATTACCTCTAACTACTCAATATGGGAACAATTTGAATAGTTCCACCAACTATTGTCCGCGTACGTTAAAAGGTATCCCTCGGGACTCCCAAACATATTTAGTAACAAGCTATTAGTAACGAAACCTCTATTTAAAGTGTCTATTTATTATCAAGACATGAATTGTGAAAAAATTATTTTAGTCCTCACAATATTTTAAGAGATAATTGTTTGTTTGATACAAAGTATATTAAGTTTGTTTGAGCTATTGTGGTTCTCTGCCAAGTCTTTAACCATAATAGATTAATGTTATAATGTTATGTTGATTTTCTGAAAAAAATATAGACTCTGTGTTAAAATAGAATTAAGAAAAATGGCCAATTACAAGTCGGACTCGCGACACTGAGGGAGTTCCGTACAAATAGGCTCAAAATGTAAATAAAATGGACCACCCGTAAAATTTTAAAACGTATTCCATTAGTGAAAAATTTCAGCAGTCTAGGTTATTACGATTCGTTATGTACCGGCAATGAAGACCAGGAATATGGTGTCATTTTCTACATATATGTATGATGAAAGAAATTTATATAGATTAACACTAACAACATTACTCTAACATTTTTATACAATCTTTTATAAAAACATATCGGCAATTTCCCTGAAATGCCATTGAATCCTAAACAAACAATTGCTTAAACAGTAAAAAGGAATAAGTACGTATTATGTGATCAGCCTTTTGAACACAATACCTTTTTAAGCAATTCATTTTTGGATTCCGTACCGAAAGGATAAAAAAAATCCCTATTAACGAGTCTTTTTTGTCAGTCCTTCTATCATTTCGGCTGTCCGTCTCCAGGTTGTATCTCATGAACCGTGATAACACTGTTTTCTCTCAACCTGTCTTTCTGTCACCAGGCTGCGTCTTGATAGCTAGACAGCTAAAACTTTCCGCGTGGTGATAACGAAATTCGACTTAGTCGTGGGCAATACCTAGTAAATACTATTTGGATGACACGTAAAGTTAAGACAGGATACATTAGGTAGTACCTAACCTTCATTTGTCCGATTATTATTAGAAATAGGATATATACGGACAGTAGTGCAAAGACCTCTGCTTAATCAAATAAAACCTTCTGTTATTTGTGAGTCAATCCAATAGACGTAATTTGGTAACTATGCTTATTATATGTCATGTTCCTATTATCAACATATTGTTTGTGATGGCTTGTATTAGTATTTAGTAATAATTTACGTAAAAAATATCATACGAGGCATCAAAGGATGTGAAAAGGGATTTCAGTGTCGTTTTAGAAAGGACTTTATTTTTATCGACATAATAATATATTTAGTAGACATAATATATTTAAGTACTGGCCACTTGTTGATAAAATAACTTCCTTTTTATTTTAGTGATGCGCCTTAAATTGTCATAAATTGTTAATGGTAATATGTACGATGGTAAAAGTCCTTAATTCAAGATTAGCTTTTTTCATTTTTTGATTTTTACTTCTTACATAATATGAATATTTTAAAATGATGGACTTTATATCAGCCTACCAAACCTTAAAAACTTAACCTCTGATATTAAACCTGGTACAAATAGCTTCAATAAACTGTAAGCCACCACACAATTTCGCAATAGCAATAATCTATAAATCATTTCAAATTCGAATACAATTCAGGTTACTCAATTTCATACACCTAATTCAAACTCAAAACAAAAGCATAATAAATAAACAGTACAACCGAAAACAAATCACAGTT
This sequence comes from Trichoplusia ni, assembly GCF_003590095.1. Classification (NCBI taxonomy): domain Eukaryota; kingdom Metazoa; phylum Arthropoda; class Insecta; order Lepidoptera; family Noctuidae; genus Trichoplusia; species Trichoplusia ni. Next base: position 6,011,919 of record NC_039489.1, on the reverse strand, counting down.
TAAATTAGATTAACATAAATCTATATAACACTCCTAATTCCAATCTGCAGTGATCTTCTAATTAAATATAACCCTCCTAAATCAAGTACACAGCTCGTTACGAAACAAATGCGACAGTTTAAACAACCTGTAAATTTGGCTGGATAAATAATTGTGGTAATTATCTATATAAACAGGGCTTGTTGTTAATAAATATTATTTGGAATATTTTTGCGTTCACATGGAATGCCTATTAAATTTCAATAAATATGGTTGGAGCGTCGATAATTTATTAATGACTAGCTGTTGCCCGCGACTTCGTCTGCGTGGTTAGAAGATATAAGTTATGACTTTTTCTTCGCTCCTATTAGTCGCAGCGTGATGGTATGTAGCCTAAAGCCTTCCTCAATGAATGGTCTATTCAACACAAAAATAATATTTCAATTTGAACCAGTAGTTCCTGAGATTAGCGCGTTCAAACAAACAAGCAAACGAACTCTTCAGCATTTTATATTAGTATATAGAAGTATAGATATGTAAGTATGTATGTCTTTATATTGTATTTTCGGACATATTTACAATGCCAGCTAATGTTTTTGGTAAAAGCCTTGTAATACCTGCTAAAATGTAACAAGTTACTAAGCACAGTTTTAGCATTAATTTTCAGATCATTTATTGACTAGGTTTCACGTCATCATTGGCCTAGCCTTTTCCCAACTATGTTGGGGTCGGCTACCAGTCCAACCGGTTTCAGCTGAGTACCTGTGTTTTACAAGGAGCGACTGCCTATCTGACCTCCTCAACCCAGTTACCTAGGCAACACGATACCCCTTGGTTAGACTGGCTGTCAGGCTTTTTCAAGCTTCTGACTACCTATAACGACTGTCAAAGATGTAGGAATAACAGACGGGACCCACAATTTAACGTGCCTTCCGAAACACGGAGGAACTCGCTATGACAAAGATGGTCACCCATCTACGGACCAACCGCGTCAAGCATAGCTTAACCTGTGATCGAATCACTTATGCGGTTATAGCACAGCCACGAGCTCCTGCCTAGGTTTGACTTATGCGACAGAATAATTTCGAGACATATTCGTGAGAAGCAAGTGACACAAATCGGATAAAGACTAGTTCGCAGAATTGAAATCACTGTCAAAGTTCAACGTTTTGCAGTTAAAAGGAACAGCGTAAATTGAAAATCTAAATAATTATGTTTCAGAAATACATATCATCAAACCGTTTTACTTCAACTCAAAAATTGTCTTGTGTCTGAAACACTAATTGCTTAGAATGAAACATGTACACTCAGGACTTATGGATCAAATAAATATTAACACGATTTTGTTTCGATTTTGACCATTTACGAAGTGAAACATCCCAACCTTTCTTATTTTCTGACTCTTTTTTTAAGATTTCGAGCCCATAGGGTAAAAACGCAACCCTATATCCATAAGGCACTTTAGGCCAGTGCCTAGGGGCCCACTATGACCAGGAGCCCGCCACTATGACTAGGGGCCCAGCACTCCCGATGAAATAAAAAGAAAGCATCTAAAAAAAAAAGCTTGATAAATTTTTCACTGAATGAAAATAACTTGAACCAAGGGGGCCCCCACTCCTTGTGTTGCCTCGAGGCCTCGGGGCCCCTGGGCCCCTAGCTAAGGCCCTGGGTGCCACTGTCTGTTCATAGAGAAAAAGAATTAAAGTAAACTTCAAGGTGAAACAAAAGTTAGTGCGGTCACAAATTTGATAGGTGGCCAACTTTTAATGCAAGAAGATTTTTACTTAAGCCTTTTTGTATGAAACCATCAGAATCGCGGGTTCGATTTAAATTCACCGGTAACCACCAGACCCTACTTAATTTTGTATCTTTGGATGTTATTCTTAAGTCTTTATACTTATGCTTTCATGCTCCAATGGTTAATGACCTTTATCAATCCATCCGTCTAAATTTACTTGTATATATACCGAAATTCTTTTTCTAGCAAACAAATTCATCGAAAGACAAAACATTAATCACAGTCCTAAGCCAATTTTACCATAGATTTGGACTAAGCTAGACCTCAAAAACCTCAACAATTCCCCCAACATACCTGACTCCACCTCTCTTCGTATCATAGTTCAGCAGTCTGGATCCGTGTTTCCAGTTGACTTGTCTCGTTGGCTGCGGCACCTCACTCACCACACACCTCAGCTCTATGATAGAGCCTTCTTTGTAGAACTTGTCCTGGAGAGGCCGACCTCTTTCGTCGACTATCTCGACTTTTGGAACTGGGAAAGAAAAGATTCTGATTAGGAACTTTTCGGCATTTTTTGGGTGTTTTTATTATTAATAATAAGTTTTTTTCAGGCAACGTGGCTCATGTATACCTTACAGACTAACATACATATAAATGATACAGTATTTGTTAGTTAATAAAAACTTAAAAGTATTAGGTCTCCTTTTAATAAATAGAATAGTGAATCAAGCGAAATGCTTTTCTACCCGTCAATGTTGGGGATAGTCCTCCAATCTGAGGGTATCAGTTATAAGACCAATCTCGATCGCGATCCAGATTGGCCATGTGTGAAATATTTTGAATGTTGATTGACGGTCAATATAATTCAGGCACGTGTGAGGTATTGAATTGTGATCACGAATTGCGATCATGTTGAGTGCGTGCATGTATAAAATTTAACTAATTAAATTAGTCTACGTAGTTGTACCTTTTAGTGGTTAGTAAATTATTGGGTAGTTTGACAATTTTTCCGCCCTTTACCGTATAATATAAAATTCTTGCGTTGGAGAAATGACGGCGTGACAAACTCTACGGTTACTATTTCGACCATGAGCATTTTTACATAAAAAGTATTGTGTCTCTTAAATAATATTAAAATAACAAGTAATAATTATAATTTCGTGATTAAGTAAAAACAACATTTTTTTTACAAAAACCCAGCAATATTTGTAAATTAGATTCCATTTTCATTTCGATTTCGTTAGCACTGAAAATTATGAAAGATAAAAACAGTTTTATTTAAACTTTTTATTAACAGTGAACTGACTTTGTTCCAATATAAATAAGTTATTGTAATACAATTTTTCAAATGAACAAGGTTGTCCTCATTATTGTTTTAGTTTTTAAAAATGAGCTAGTCATTTTTTTTGTTATTAAGATGAATTAATAATGATCACGAGCGTTTGGAGTTAAATTTAATAAACCTTTAACCATTCGTTTTTACATATACATACACAGATACTTATTTATGTAAGTTTGAGCTAGAGTCTACCTACATAACTAACCATACCATAGAGTCAAAAAGTAAGAAGTTTAATAAAAAAAAACGTGGGTTTTAAGACTATTAAAGTCCACCTTACTCTTAAACCCACGTTTTTTTTTTAATTTCACTCTGTTCAAATTTAATCAAAATTGGTATAGCCGTTTTTATACTTGTTAATTGCATTGTCATCGGGTTTGAAACCATCCCGAAATTTTCAGCCTCCTAGCTTATCGGGTAGTGCCTCGAAATTTTCCGAAATTATTTTACTTAATATCAACAGTACCATATAATCCTTGATCTAAGTCTATTTTAAACACAAAAACACAAAACGTTAACAACCGTACTTTTTAAAAGCAATCATCAATAAAAATAATTACCATTCCATTATTAAGCTGTCATTTAACAAGCTCATATATCAACTAATCAACTCCTCCTACCAAAAATAAAAACAAAAGTTTATTTAAAAACGTCAATTGGAACGACACTATTGTTACAACGACATAATAATTATACTCTTTGGACCGGCGGCCATGTTTGGTCACGCCAACCTTATTTATCGAAAGCTATATTTAATGTTATTGGCGCTGGTGACCTAATTTTTAGTTAGGAGTTTGGAATGTGACTGGTCGAGTGTTTATATGAAAGATTGGATTTCGTTAAATATGAAAATTTTATATTCAGTTTTTTTTTAATAAACGACTCCCGCATTAAGGATTTTAATCATTGTGTAGCAGGAGGTTTCGCAAACATACAAATCACACGCACAAAGACACCTAGACTCAGAACAAGCATTGACATAAACGCTTGTTTTAAACGGAAATCGAACCCACGGCACTTCGCGCACAATTTATTTTCGCTTTTTAGCTTGTTCTTAAAAGAAAACATAATAATCTAAATGAGCTAATGTACAAGAATGTGAGCTCACTACCCTTCTCCACATCAAACAAAAACTACGCGATCCTGTCATTACTAACATACCTGCATCCCAGCAAAACATTATCTCGTTATGTTAGCTATCAAATTTTTAACCCTTATCAGTAAATTTCACCAAAAAGGTCCTAACCAAAAAAAAACTCAGTAAATTTCGCAAAATAGTTACGAAACTAGCTCACACAGCGTTTCATACGTAAACACTCCAACCACATTAGTATTCCAACTGTGCGTGCACGCAAATAAACAAAACAGTATCTATTTAAACGTACCAAAAATAGGGGAAAAGTAAGTGTGACGTGTATTTAGTGAACAAATATTGAAGTTGCTATTTGAATCATAAATAGTTGTGAAATTGAGATCTCTGAAGATAGCTGAAGGGTATTTTTGGGCACTTGTGGTTTTAGGCTGAAATGGCTTCTTTTAGTTATCATTGCTTCTATGTAAACTTTTCGTAAGGCACGGTTTTTTGTATTACCTGATAGAATTGTATGTGGTGTGACGTCACTTTTTAAGTGTGACAACTAGCCCCCACTTCCACAAGTTTCAGCATAATATATTTAAACACATTTTACTTTTAAAGTATTATAAAAAACTAGCTGTTGCCCGCGACTTCGTCCACGTGGTTAGAATTTTCCCCGATTTTTCTACATTTTCCATTGTATCTTCGCTCCTATTTGGCGCAGCGTGATGGTTTATAGCTTAAAACCTTCCTCGATGAATAGACTATTCAACACAAAAAGAATTTTTCAATTTGAACCAGTAGTTCCTGAGATTAGCGCGTTCAAACAAACAAACAAACAAACTCTTCAGCTTTATATATTAGTATAGAGTATAGATTAAGGATTGTTTCAGTTTTTAAGGCTAAATCAATAAATTAACCGATCGGGAATAATGGCCAAAATGAAGGAGTAAATGTTTTTTTTATATTTAAAGTGGCTTCAGTGGAGATGATTCATTATTAAATGATGAGGTTCACTCTCGCGTACTTCTATATAGGGATTGCCCAACTGATTTCTAACCCAGCCGGAGTTCTTAATCATGGGCTGACACGGCGGCATTCAATCATTTGGTAAAACTGAATGTACGAGGCTTCTCGTCAATTCAACACAGATCCATCACAAGCTACAATAAAACTTAATCCCACTTACAACCAGATGTCACTTTATCCCATTATTCCTAAGAATTTCGTTACTTAACGCTCCGTAGTTCCAAATTACATCGAATTAAGGCAACGGCTACACAATCCAAAAAATACTGTGCCTTAACAGATACTATTAAATATTTGATACACGTTTTCGTCCCACATGGAGGGCACATGAATTGTAATCAGCATTTATAGGTACACCTCGCCGCGAATATAAAATATCTCAACACATATTGAGTAAGCTTCTCTTAAACAGATTTATTCTGGAGTTGAAAAGAAAATATTTACACGTATTTTTGTATGTGTGGGTGAATTTGTTTACTTATTGGATATTGAAGCAAGTAGGGGTAACCAATAGGATGATGTGAATGGAGATGGAGTAAATAATGCGGTAACGAGATGGGTTGGTCTATTACAGGAATAAGAACTACTTAAAATTACATCATCTATGAAAATTTAAACTGTCTGCCTGCCACGGTTCATGCGAAACGGTCTGATGTCAAACAGCAAGTGGACAAACAGAAAAACTGACAGCGGAGCCCAAATAACACTAACACAAGTAAGTTCTAATTTTCAAAATCCATTTTTAAAAACAAATTATCATCAGTAGACCATTTTTTATAGTAGTCGTATAAGTGAATTTCCAACAATGAACTCGTTTGTGAATAAACTTATTCATTTAGTTTTTTCATAGCTTGTAACAGTACTGAGAATATGATCGGGAACTATTTATATAATTATTTCATTTCAAACAAGTTCCTCCGGTGAGCTTGTACAAATTCTTCAGAAACCGTTGATGCACAGTCTTTACTAGAAAGTTTATTGAATTGCGAATCAGAATCGCGACGATGAAGATTCCGTAGAAATAGGCTATGGAAAAAAATATTGGAAAAATTGGTTAATTATCATCTTTATGACCACACAGGCGGTTGCTTACCATGATTTTTATTTTTAGTATGTTGTTATTGCGAAAATATATTATCTGTGAGAATCAACTGTCTAGCTATTACGGTTCATGAGATACAGCCTGATGAGAGGCGGACGGAGGGAAACCTGAATATTAGAATAGGGTTCCTTTTTGTCTTTAATGCGAAACTCAAATAAACAAAATGCATAGATAGTACATGACATGATCAAACATGGAAATGTTTAAACATGTTTCATATTAAAACAAGTTGCTTCAGTAAGCTTAAACAATTTCTTCAGAAACCGTCGAATCCCAGGATAGACTTTTCTAGAAAATCTAGTCAACTGCAAGTATGATATGCAACTATGAGTATTCCGTAGAAATAAGATAAATGAAAAAATAATAAAAGAAAATTGTTCAACAATCAAATAAAACTATTAATAAAAAACTTTCCAACTATAAGTTTTGTTTCTCCTGCTATGGTCCATTAGGTTCCATTAGGTCTGTTCGTAGACTTAGTTCTCCATATGTTCAGAAAGACTGAACATATGGAAAAAGGCGGATTTTCAGCAACAACCACATTTTACCCTTCGATTACGGAACCAAAAAAACGTATTCCCAACAATTCAAAGAACTTCAAGTGAATTGCAGCACCCGCTTTTCATTTACCAGCGAACTTGTACAAACGGCAACATCGTTACGTAAAGAGCCCAAGATTAATAGTTCGAGATGAGTTCGAAACTATTGGTGCAGGTGTACTACACTCACTTATAAAGTTAGTACTTAGATACTTGAAAGATGTTACAAGGAAACTATCAAGAATTGCGAGCTGATTGAAATTAGAAAACTGTAACTAGAACTCAAACGATTTTATTTCAAGCCGTTTTTCAGGGCCCCAATTTCGCTATTTACAATGGCCGATGAATGAATAAATTTTTTGGCTAAAAATGTTAATTTTCGTATTCTCTTAAGCTTTTTTCTACACAATAATTGTAAATTTATTACGGGACGGTACACTCAAGGTCAATACAACTAACTTCCTATTAAGTATATTATTAGGAAAATTCTGAAGAGAATAGAAATTATTTCAAATTTAATCCAATTGCCATTCATTCATGAGCCATTGTAAAATAGCAGAATCGGAGCCCAGGCAATTCCAAAACGTCACAATGATGACTTTAGCTGTGCGGTTCTAAAATCATTCTAATGGAGAAGAACCGGCAAGAAACTCCATAAACTCACGGCTATTTTTAATATTCAATTAATTAATTAATTTGCCTGTTAGAGATTCAGTTGTGAAGAATTTTGAATGTGACAAAATTATGCTCACTTAGTCTATTACATCGATATGATAATGTATCGCTCGGTATGTACTTATACAGAGACAAACTGACTGACGGAAAAAAAGTATTCAGGATTAAATTAAAAAAAAACAAGTACCAATGATGTGACGTTTTCAAAATTATTTGCAAGATTCACTGACAAATAATGGAAGGGGTTATTCGGGGCTTAAATTTTGGATTTCTCTGTCTAGTTATCCCTAAAGCTATGTCTAAATCCGTTTCCAGTCTCAATGCATTAAGCTGAATGCTATCATTACTTAAAATACTTTCCGAAGTACATAGTTACATACTTGAGAAGCTCGTGGCTAAGCTATAACCGCATAAGTGATTCGATCACAGGTTAAGCTATGCTTGACGCGGTTGGTCCCTAGATGGGTGACCATCTTTGTCATAACGAGTTCCTCCGTGTTTCGGAAGGCACGTTAAATTGTGGGTCCCGGCTGTTATTCCTACATCTTTGACAGTCGTTACAGGTAGTCAGAAGCTTGAAAAAGTCTGACAGACAGTCTAACCAAGGGGTATCGTGTCGCCTAGGTAACTGGGTTAAGGAGGTCAGATAGGCAGTCGCTCCTTGTAAAACACTGGTACTTAGCTGAAACCGGTTGGACTGGTAGCCGACCCCAACATAGTTGGGAAAAGGCTAGGCCAATGATGACTTTCCGAAGTACATAAAACACGTATTTTTCCCCTTTCTTGCATGCAAAAACAAACTAATTTGATTTTTCATTGCAATGATAAGTTGAAAGTTTGGCTACTACGCAAAACGTTATTGCTGACCCAGTTTATAAGTTTGACAATAATACTTATCTGTATGTTGTTAAGTTAAATCAGTTATTTTCGAAGTTAGGATCAGAACTGTACTCAGTAGTTCTAATTCAAACTGACATAAATGATTTTATTCGTAAAACTTTCCATGAAATAACAATCTGCTTGATTCAGCTTATTCGGATGCAAATTAAATAATAATTTAATGATGATCATTCTGTTCGGTAATCACAACGGCAATTTCGATTTTTAAAAACACGATTAATAATCTTGCAACCCTGAGGACTTCTTGTAAATAGGCTTAAGAAAGATAAATGGCAAATAAAATTGTAGGTGCCCCACTTTTGTTTGCCACCTAACATATTTATGACTGTTTATCAACCGTTGCTTAACCTCGAAGCTTCATTTGCATTACTTTTGTTTTTATAACGGCAATAGGAGTAAATCATTGGTGAAAAGTTCACCTCTCTATCTATCACAATATCTAGCTATTACGTTATTACTATTACGATTCTGTTTTTTTATAATTTGGGTACAGATCCCTAAAAATACATTAACATGAAGAATTGTTTCCCATTCCGATATAGGTATATGAAACTCACGACATTAATTCGATATTAAAGTATACAACGGTTTACTGGCTCATGATGAAGGACTCCGGTTGGGTCCGAAACTAGTCGGACTCGTTACCTTTAACCCATGTAAACCGTTGCATATATTTTTCCCGATAGTTACTTACACAACTATTCAATACTTTAAGTAAATAATTAGTGATTCCCAATTCAGTAGCGTGTAAGTAAATTTAGTAAAAGGTACAATGGGGTTGACGTATCCGTGTGGATAAAAACCCCTTAAATATAAATAAAGATTAACAAAAAGTAAAGAATATTATCATTAGTAGCTATAATTCGTAGTAGTTCGTATTAGTACGCACATATACACATACATTTTTACCCGAAGCTCATTTCTCTGTACTCTAAAGAAATCTTTATTTACTTTATCATGTAAGTATAAAAGAGTTTCTTTTACTATGCTGATTCAACTCTTTTTAGAATCAGAAAGATTAACAGTGTAACTTGAATAAAATATATCTAAGTTAATATTTGTAGACAGAACCATAAAGCGAATTTCAAGAAAATTAGTAAAACTGATCGATGCTCCCAAAACAGGTAAGAACAATGTTTGGATGGTTTGGACTTTGGGCCATGGTGGCTTTGACACGGTCCTAAAGTTGCCAAAAGTATCGATCTAATTATTTCAAATTATAAAGCACCATTTTTCGTTAATACCTTCAGGATATTATTAACTCCTCAATGTTTTTCAAATTAGTCATTCGGTCATCTAATCATCATTTCCCCGAAAATCTCTTAACGAGATTATGATCGTATTATTTCGTCGCAATTCATCATATTTGATTGATTAGTTTTACATTGCTAACGATTTCTCTAAACTTTGGGAAAGTCCACCATTTTTTTGTTGTGGATTTACTTATTTATTTTGATGATGTTGATTTTGTTGAATCCTCCTCGTTATGTTATAGCGTCTGGCTTTTTTTCTGTTAAGCCTTTGTCTAGTTAAAGTTGGGGTCAGCTACCAGTCCAACCGGTTTCAGCTAAGTACCAGTGTTTTACAAGGAGCGACTGCCTATCTGACCTCCTCAACCCAGTTACCTGGGAAACACGATATCCCTTGGTTAGAATGGTTGTCAGACTTTTCTGGGTGTCTTTTAGTACGTAACTTAAATGTTTGTACAACCCCCGCAACACAAGGATAAATATCTTAGTGAGGAAATCGTCCAAAAAATGTCTTAAAACAGAACAAAACTGTTATAAAATTTTAAACACGATGTTTTCTCAATACTATTTTCAAACAACTACTTCTATGGTCATATCTGTGCTACCATATCAAAATAATCATCAAAGGAAAATAAGCTTAATACATATTGGCATACATACTAAAATCCCATATTCGGTATGAAGTCACAGATGTGAACGACTATCGATTGTAGCAAGAGCAACTTAGGGAAAGGCTTCGTGAAACCATTCTGCTCAACTGAACGACTTCACCTCTCAACCTCGTTAGCAGTTGTCGTTTAAAAGAATGTGAGGAAATGTGAGAGCTGAGGAATAGTGGGGATAGAAGACTACTACAGGGTGATAATTAAAGTAGACGAATCATGAATAGAGTCTTGGACTAAATCTGATGGTATAAATCTGTCTAGTCCTTCAGACAGATTTCCAAAAAATATTTGAATAAGTATTTTTTTATCACATACTCAACAGTAAGGAATGTAAAAGGCATTTAGGTTTTGTATTGGGATCTAAACACATCACTTGCTAGTTAAAAGCGTATTGGTGAATGACGTCACACGAGACTTGAAATCGCTGTATCCTCTTTATATTAGCTTATAAGATAAAATACGTATCAAATATTTATTGGTCACATACCCTGTTACGCCAATATTTTCGGTCTAGGATTCAAACTAGGAAGACACAATTATGGGTATTACTTTTGATCTTACGTTTTTTATTTGATGTTAAAACTAGCTGTAAATATAAGCAGTCTGAGGTGCTGAACTATGGGTCACTCCGAGTTACCAAACTGAATTTGGTCAGACTGAAAGCCGACCCGAAAGCATTGCCAAACAATTATAATACTAAAATCAACTCTATTACAAAGCTAGTAGTAACGAAAATCAAAAAGAAACAAAGCCTGATGCTATATAAATTGAAATGTATTATGTTTTTATTAACAATAGATATCTTCGTCAAATATGAAAGAGAAAACTCAAGTATATAACATTATTGTATGTCAACCAAAACAATCTTTAGATTTCGACTATGTCTGACTTTATGGCAAAGCCCTTAAAAAGGACCTCAAATAAGTAACTAAAGGTAACCTTTATAACAATCTTTTTGGTGAAAGAATCTTTTTTTTTCTATGTTGACATGGGCCCTCGCCTATCGCATTATGCCGAATTAACCTTGTCAGAATTTAGATGAAATCCAAAATATTTAGGCCAGAAAGTGAAGCATATTGATCTACTTTATACGGAATTTAGATTTCTAGTTTTTTAT